>NC_083428.1:28969148-29274285 GCF_020745735.1 Hemiscyllium ocellatum | reverse complement strand
CAGTCCAACACCTGCACCTCCACATTATCAGTAATAGGTTTGCTATTACTGAATCACAGCTAACACAGAATACACTGAGAGACAGCTAAACAGAGAACACAAATGGTTTGGACAAATTACATATGATTTATTTTTTCATAAACATGATTTATGAATTTGAAGAAAGTGACTTAAATGTTTGGTTTTGTCTGAATTACACAATCTGGATTAGCCTCCTGTGATTCATTCACATATAGCAAATCAGATATTTGATTGACTACCTAACAAAGCAGCACCTCAACCAAATACTACAGCTATGTTCAAGATATGTAACAGCTTTGGTACATGATGTAATTGACAGATTACATATTTACAAGTGATAGCTCAGTCAGCTGTTTTGGAATGGAAAATGATGTCAATAATATGGGTTCAAGTCTTCCTTGAAGGACATTTGCCTGAGAGGTGGTGCGCCTTAGATTTAAACCACCAGTCATCTTCCTTGAATGAAAGAATGGTGCAGCTCTAGAATCTGGTAAGACTATGACAACTTTACAACTTTATTACAGATGTGGTTAAACACCTGAATTCCTACATAAAGTATAAAAGCCATTTATCCTCTTTCCTTTAATGAATCTAAAAGCACACATCACTCATGTTATAAAGGTAGAAGTGACCCTGGGTCACGAGTCTGATGTTTCCATCTTCCTATTGGGGGAAATTGTTCACCGAGCTCTTGGAGTTGTGCTCAAATCCAACAGTTAAAGGTAAAATTCCCTGTGTGACATGTGCAGACATAAATCAGGATAAAAATGAATGAGAGGTAGATGCTTTTCTGAAGAATAAATAATAAGTGAGGTCAGTCTGACAAAAGGCCCAAAGGTCTTTTTTGTTCAAATTATGTATCAACTATCATTCCTCGCACCCCCCCCCAAACACACTTCCAAACCTGTTATTCTTAATATTGTAGGTGACAAAATGGCTTTTATTTATATTACTGTCACCAAATCCTGACTTATATTTTTTCACATTTGTTCACACTATTAAAAGCTAATGAGCCAAAAATGATCTGACACTTTAAGTATCTGGGTTTGAATGGTGAAGTTCAATTAAAACCTTAACTTTAATTTCTGAGATCTGTTGTGACTGAATACATTTTATTTTCCTATTTTGGACTATAAACTGAAATGGAAGTTGGACCGTGTTAGGTAAATACCATGAGTTTTGCAACTTGGAAAAATCAAGTAGTATGCATTTTTAGCTGTGCAACACAATGTTGCTTTTGCAGCATCCAGATTGTCACATTGTTGAGTCAGAGTTGCACCAGGAGTTTTTGTGTTAAGGATTTACTGCCTGACGTGGGCCCTTGGATTGATGACTGCAGTTTGCTACAGACTGGAGGGAAAAGTACAGCTAGAAACATCCAAAGCCTGCAAGAAAATATTTTTCTCCGTCTCTCCGTGTGAGTGAAAAGACAAATAAAAAAAACAAAAGAAAGAATTCAGGTAGGAGACTTAATTCCCCGATCAACTATTAAGTAGAAGAACAACTATCGTTCTAAAATTCAAAGGTCTGTGGGAGACAATTCAACTCATCCTTCTGATCTAAACTTTTGATTTTTAGAATTTTGTATTCCCTGTCCATATTTTCCACACTTATTTGCTGCCTGTCTTATTTGAAAATAAGTGTATGTATATTTAGGATGTGCATTTATAATGAATAGTTTAACTCAAGTAGTAGGAGGTTAGTTATCCTTCGTTTCACTCTACCATGTATTAAAGAATAAATGTATTTACAATAAGTTACTTTGTTGTGAATAATGAATCTTGGTGTGAATTGTTTTTGTCCTAAATCGCAGTCCGTCAGAAATTGATTGTCTTTGGGTTTTGAGGTATTTACACATATGTGATGGCAGGTGGAATAGTGGAGCTTCATAATTGGTGGACTGTTCCCAGTCAAGTCATATCAATGTGCTCAATCTAAACTGGTAGGCTTTCCTCTGACTCCTGAATGTAAAGGTTCTAGGTGAATTATGTCTGGGGACTGGACCCTCAGCTGTAAAATTTCACACTTAATTCTGGCAATACTAAGGCTTTAAGAGATGTATTTTGTCCTTATTTTTGTACTGAAGAAAGGATGAGACAGAGATGTGGGCAGTCTGCTCCAAAGCCAGTGAAGCAAACATCTTATGAGGCCTTGGGTTTTTAAAAAAAAAGTTGGAACAATAGAAGCAGCCTGAATGGGCGAGATCAAGCTCCCACAGAATCACCATAGAGTGGAAGCAGGCCATTCAGCCCATCAAGTCCAAATCTACCCTCAAAGAGCATCCCACCTTCTAGACCTCTATCCCTGCATTCCCCGTGGCTAATCCACCTAGCCTGGACATCCCCGGACTGTGGGAGGAAATGAGAGAATGCAGAAGAAACCCACTCAGACACAAACCGTGATTTCTTTTAGGTTTAGCCTTCAGTAGCAGTTGCTGGGGTCATGAGGCTGGATGTGGAAGCTCTTATTCCTTTCTTTGTTACAGCTAATAGCTGGAGTTTTCTTCCTGCTTCTAGAATTTCATGTAAGACAATCTATTTTACTGAATTTACCTTTGCCAAGGGTATGTTTATGGAATATTGCTCTATTGGAACATGTAATTAGTAGTCGTTAATATATATTATTTTGTAAAGCATTTCAATAGAGTTACAGTTAATCCAATTCTTCCCTTTTAATTTTGTCTGTATTTTAATTATAGTCATGGAGTCATAGAGATGTACAGCAAAGAAACAGACTCTTTGATCCAACTTACCCTTGCCGACCAGATATTCTAAGTTAATCTAGTTCCATTTGCCAGCATTTGGTCCATTTCCCTCTAAACCCTTCCTATTCATAAACCCATCCAGATGCCTTGTAAATGTTATGTTACCAGCCTCCATCACTTCTTCTGGCAACTCATTCCATCCACGTAACACCGTCTGCGTGAAAAAAATTGCCCCTTAGGTCCCTTTTAGATCTTTCTCCTGTCCCCTTAAACCCAAGCCCTCAAGTTTTGGACTCCTCCATCCCAAGGAAAAGACTTTGTCTATTCACCTTATCCATGCCCCTCATGTTTATAAACCTCTATAAGATCACCCCTCAGCCTCCGACATTATAGGGAAAGTACAGCCTATTCAGACTCTTCCTATACCACAACCCTGGGAACACCCTGAAAATCTTTTCATAGTATATGAATCAAAAATGTTTTATTTCTAACCTGGTAGTTTGACCAATCGAATGCTTACACTTACCTTTAAAATAAAAAAAAGCTTAGGGTGTAGGTTTGCTCGCTGAGCTGTAGGTTTGATATCCACATGTTTCATTACCTGGCTAGGTAACATCATCAGTGGCAACCTCCAAGTGAAGCGAAGCTGTTGTCTCCTGCTTTCTATTCATAAACAAACTTATAAGACCCAGTACAATCCATGGACAAAAACCAATGTCATCTATAAAATTCCATGCAAGGACTGCCACAAACACTACATAGGACAAACAGGAAGAAAGTTAGCCACCAGGATACATGAACACCAGCTAGCCACAAAAAGACACGACCCTCTCTCCCTCATAGCCCTACACACGGATGAAAAAAAAATCACCAGTTCGACTGGGACAACACATCTATCCTGGGACAGGCTAAGCAAAGACATGCTAGAGAATTCCTAGAGGCCCAGCACTCTAACCACAACGCCATAAACAAACACAGATCTAGATGCCATCTATCAACCCCTCAGAAAATGAACACGAAATGACATCACCACAAACCCCAGGAACCCCATCCAGGAGAAAGATATAAATAGAAAGCAGGAAACAACAGCTTCGCTTCACTTGGAAGTCGCCACTGATGATGTTACCTAGTCAGGTAATGAAATGTCTGGATATCAAACCTACACCCTAAACCTCAACCTGAGCTACAAACCTTCACCAACCTTGCAAAAAAAAAGCTTGGGGGTCTAGACTATCTTCTTAATATACTTTGAGGGAGTTTAGTCTATTCCATAATGTAACGGTCCTCTGAGGTTTTGTTTGAGTATTACCTGCATTGAACAAGGACTGCTCTTCACCCAGGAATGTTTATACAGTTAACTTTATATTTAGCAAATGCAGAAAGCTTCCTCTGATTTTGATTCAGACCCTAGGTGCTTGGAACACAAGATTTTCCAGCAATGGCAAGTATTATTTTGATGGGTACTGAAATGCGTTTTTAATTCAGCCTACAAACAGAATATTGTATTTGTGGGCAGTTGTGTTTATAAATGACTCTCTCCACCAACTCTAAAACTGTGCCAAGTGGCTGACTTAACCTTCTGTGCTATAATTTGCACATGGTGTTACCTACTGTTGCTACGGCATATTGGGTGAGGTTTCTGCGTCGGAGAGGTGAGCAGGCTTGCCAAGTGTTCGTTTGAGGATGAAACTGAAATAGTTCCTGCTGTTCTTGCTCATGTTTGCCCCCCAGAACATACATGGTCTCATAGGTCCTGCTGGTCTGGGACTGGCCCATAGTCCAATTCTGGGGAAGGCTGTGATTTAATATCCTCAGGAGTCTGCTGTGAGGGTCAGCCTGCAAGCCGCACTTGGAGCGTTTTATCATCAGATCGAGGAAAGACAGGGTCAGGAAGGGGGCCCTGACCAAGGCCAGCAGCTCCAGAAAGTGACCTTCCCTGCTGTTGTGGTGACTGACCCACTTCATCACAGCTTCAAATACCTGGTCTTCTTTGGCCACGTACAGGTGGTCACTGGCCAAAAACTCGGCCAAAACCTCTCTCGGAAGCTGCAGGAATTCTTCCTCCTCGGCCATGAAGTCGGCCAGGTGGGTGAGGGCCACCCCGCGGGCGGCCGCTGCCAGGCCGGGGCAGGCCAGGCGCTGGGCCAAGGCCAAGGCCCCCGCGCAGTTCCCCACCCTGAGCTCCCGCTGCAGGAAGGCGGCGCACAGCAGCTTGACCCGGTCGAAGAGCAGGAAGTCGGCCGCCTCCAGCAAGGCCTCCACATTGCGCCGGTCCACTCTCACTCGGCCCCGAGCGGCAAAGCCCAGCAGCAGCTGGAAGACCTCGGGATCCAGTCCCCACAACACGATGTGATTCTGCGAGCTCTCCCTGGTACCACCCCCGAACAAGGCTCGGAAATACTCGCTGGTCGAGGCCAGCAGCCGCCTATTGACATGGAACAGCCTCTGGCCAACTTCAAGCACAGCGTCAGCGGCGTGATCCTTGTCTCCGAAGCTGGTCTCCTCGGAGGCCATTTCCCCCTGATCCCGAGAGAAGCTGCAGGCCTGAGCTATATCTGGTGTCCTGGCCTATTTTAATAAACCAATGAGGGTAACACCGATGTCCTTTTTAAGGACACCACTGATGCAGTCCAATCAAACTGGAAGCAGCTCAGTATTGATCTAAAACATTTCCCAACAAAAGCAAAGCGAACTACCCAAGCAAATTAATGTGGTGCCTATAACTTAAGATACATTGCAGTGCCCACTCATCACAAAAAGCCACGAATATGCCAGCAGGTCTTCCCTTAGGCCACTGTGAGGAAAACATAGGAGATGGGCAGACAGCCAACTCAACCAAACTTTCAATGTGAAAAGTTGGCAAGCACATCTCAGTTTGTTCCACCATAGCAACTTAGTGTAAATCACTGGCCAGTGTAGTGAACAGATCACACACTACATCAAATACCACAGCGGCCAACTCTTAAGAAACAAAATAAAGGATACGTCAACAGTGGGGTCAATCCAATGGCTGATGCTTGCAGTTCATTCATGTTCCAATTTGCCTCATTTGCACTTTTGTCTTCAAACCAATATCCCCTGACATTGTTTGTAACTTGTCCAGTACCAGGTAGAATGATGCTGTACACCAAATACCACAAACTTGATGGGCCAAATGGTCTCTTTTTGCACTGAAGTGATTCTATGATTTACCCATCATTCTAATGCAGTGATTTACTGCATTAATGTCATGCTGCAGCATACATATTCAAGACAAGTTACTGATGCCCAAAGATGCACAATTTTGGCTCTTTTCCAAAACTCTTATCTAGAATACCTAGAACTAAGAATTACCTATAGTCATCCCACTTCTGGAAGAGTTCTTTCTGCAAAAATATATTTTATTCATGAGAACATGGTCTTGCTCTTCTGCGATTTATTTTAGTTCCTGAGCCCAGTTAAATCTAATTCCAGATACACATCAGTCTGAAAGTCACCAGTGGATCCAAGCAGGACATGGTAAGATTGTCCACATACATGCAGACTTTGACTTGAATGTCTCCAATACCCAAAAGTTCCACCATTATGTCCACATTTTTTGCTATGGACTCAACAAAGGAAAATGCGAGAGGTCAGCTTTGCCTGACTGCAGATTTGATTAGAAAACTTCCAAATTTCCTAGGGTAATATTCTAGTAATAACAACTGACCTTACACATCTCATCCTTGAAATAGTGTATCTAATGTAAAAAATATCCTTACATGTATGATCTCTGAGATTTTGTATCCATGAGTGTAACTGGGTGGAAGCAATCTTTGGTTTGAACATTCAATGATTGTGTAAGGAAGGCAGGATTATACTCTTTAAAGTAATCATTGCCACAGATAATGTTACATGTTTTCCTTTAAAATTATGCAAGGTTGGATTTTCCTAACTTAGCTTACAGCAGGATGGTAAAGAGCACATAATCAGCATTACTCAGTTGACTAACATTGAAAAATGGTCTTCAAGCACAGGCCTTCTCTATGATGAAATATCGGAAGAAATGGAATACTTGATTTCATTACCTCTCCTCCCATCCACCTCTACTGAAAATATTTTAGTTGATTCTCTTTTGTGGTCAGATTAATTTCAAGTGCGATACCTATATTTTGAGGGAAATAGATCAATTTGTGCCTTTAATCTGGGTCAGTGCAATGCAACAAACAGCCATGCTGGGCACACATAGGAAGTTTTATCATCCGAAACTTTATCAGCTCCAGCTAAAGTAATGGTTCGCTAAGAACTGCAGAAGCTTAAATTGGTAAGGGGTTAAAGGTTACCTAACATGATTAAACTGTATTGTGTGTATCTATATAACACAAGATACTCCCACACTAATCTTTCCCAAGCAAATATTTCTTCAAATACAATTTCCCAAAGGAATTCGAGGCAGCACAGTTTCAATCCACTTAAATTCTCATGGTAGAAAATAAACTGTTATGTATACTTGGAAGCTAAGAACTAAGTGCATGAATTAAAAGAGGAATTAATCCTGTATATCATATATATACTTAGACATGCAGAAACAAGTATGTTAACTTACATCAGTTTATAGGATTTGACTGCTTGTTTTTTCCTACTTTACAGTTTTTTCCTACTATTGTTGTTATTCAGGGTGGATTTATATTTGAATTGATGTGTTATTAGATTGTTTATTTAATATAAAGCTTTAGATGAATCATAATTCTGGGAGTTGAGAATGTTGGGAATATTGGAATGATTACCTTCTGTTCCACCTCCATCTCCTTCCCAGTCACTGTCTCAGGCTGAGCCAGACTGTTTCCAGGAGAAAGTGAGGTCTGCAGATGCTGGAGATCAGGGCAGAAAATGTGTTGCTGGAAAAGCGCAGCAGGTCAGGCAGCATCCAAGGAACAGGAGATTTGACGTTTCGGGCATAAGCCCTTCTTCAGGGGACAGGAGATTCGACGTTTCGGGCATAAGTCCTTCTTCAGGCCTGAAGAAGGGCTTATGCCCGAAACGTCGAATCTCCTGTTCCTTGGATGCTGCCTCACCTGCTGCGCTTTTCCAGCAACACATTTCCAGACTGTTTCCAAACTGGTTTCCTGATAGACCTCAAGTGGACCTTCTTACCCCATTTTCTTTCCATCACCAAGACCAATTAAGTCAGTTTAAAGCAATGCCCACCTCTACCCCTATCTCAGCCTTAGGCCATTGGAACCTTCAAACATGCTGGCGCTGTCAGAATTTGAGGCTCTCGACTTAATATCAATTCATTACAGTAAATTTTTTATCGGAATACAGCAGAGATCATAGAGGAATACAGCATGGAAACAGACCCTTTGGTCCAACTTGTCCATGCCAATCAGCTTTCCCAAATTAAACTTGTCCCATTTGCCTGCATTTGACCTATATCCTTCTAAACCTTTCCGCTTCATGTATCAGTCCAAATGCCTTTTAAATGTTGTCATTGTAACTGCATTAGTTACATATTAGTTTAGAATCTCAACCATGTCCTGCGGTTCCAAACAAAGACAGCCTTTTTTTAGATTAGATTACTTACAGTGTGGAAACAGGCCCTTCGGCCCAACAAGTCCACACCGACCCGCCGAAGCGCAACCCACCCATACCCCTACATTTACCCCCTACCTAACACTACGGGCAATTTAGCATGGCCAATTCACCTGACCCGCACATCTTTGGACTGTGGGAGGAAACCGGAGCACCCGGAGGAAACCCACGCAGACACGGGGAGAACGTGCAAACTCCACACAGTCAGTCGCCTGAGGCAGGAATTGAACCCAGGTCTCTGGCGCTGTGAGGCAGCAGTGCTAACCACTGTGCCACCGTGCCGCCCCAAATTGTTGGTATTTAAGGGGTTCTATTCTATTCCTAATTGTTCTTTTGCCCTTAATACAAATTAATGCTAATGAAAGGAAATGGAAACTGGTTAAATTAAAATAGCATCGTCTGGGGTGATAATGCAATCCATCCCTTGAGGTGCCCACTAGTCTCTAACTGCTACTATTGTGCTGGTGAGCCCTGCATGCTTCTTTTCTCGGGACACCCGAGTGCAGCCGTAACAATGAAAGTGTGACAGACAGTCAAGAACAACGACTCCCTTTGTAGCCCGCTGTCTGAACCTGTTAATGGCCACTATGACCAGGCCCAGGAGCAGTCCCAAAAGAAGGCACATTGATTTGTCTGCCCCTCCCCACAGCATATTACTTTCTAATTGCTCCCTTTAGTGAAGAGACATTTGAGAGGAAACTTAATAAAGTTGTGCCTTCTTGTGGGTCTGGTCCTGGGCCTGGCCATAGTGGCCATTAACAGGTCCAGACAGCAGTCCACAAAGGGGGTCGCACTTTCATGGTTACAACTGCATCAGGTGTCCCTAGAAAAGAAGCATGCTGGCCTCAGCAGCACAATAGGGGCAATTAGAGACTGGTGGGCACCACAAGGGGTGGATTGCATCATCACCCCAGATGATGCTATTTTAATTTAACCAGTTTCCATTTCCTTATACAAGTTTCATTAGCATTAATTTGTAGCTTATTAGGGGCAAAAGAACAATTAGGAATAATTAATGCAGTTATAATGACAACAGTTAAAAGATAAATGAAGAGGAAAGGTTTAGAAGCATATAGGGCACACGCCCTTAATACAAATTAATGCTAATGCAACGTATATAAGGAAATGGAAACTGGTTAAATTAAAATAGCATCATCTGGGGTGACCTGAACAGGGTAGACAGGAACAAATTGTCTTCATTGGTGGAAAGGGGAAGAATCAATAGCAACAAGAGGAAAAATAACTTTAGTTTCACACATAAATAGTTAGGTTCTGGAATGCATTGTCTAAGAGGGTGGTGAAGGCAGATTCAATCTAAAAGGAATTGAATAATTATCTGAAGAGAACAAAATTATGCGGGGCTATAGGCAAAGGGCAAGAGAGTGGGCTAGTTGATCACTAGACAGCTATAAAGTGCAAGTGTAGCATAATCCTTTTGTGTTATAACCATTCTAAGATCACCTTCACCACCAATTTCACTTCTGTAACATTTTATGGAACACCTTGCACCCGCTAATCTGCAGCTGATATCCTCAACTATGCCTTTGGTACATCTGGATTTGATCATTCCAACAATCTCCTGGTTAGCTCCCACATTCCACCTTTTGCAGGCTTGAGGTCATTCAAACGTCTGCTACCCATGTGTTAACTCAGACTGAGTCCCAATCATGAATCACTGCATTGCTCCTAGTTATGCAATACCCCAATGTTAAAATTCCCGTCCTTGTTTCCACATCACTCTCTGTACTTTCACCCTATCTCTTTCTAAAGGGAGCAATGAGAAACTAATATGCTGATCCTGTGTGGGGAGGGGCAGACAAATCAAAGTGCCTCCTTGTGGGACTGCTTCTGGGCCTGGTCATAGTGGCCATTAACAGGTTCAGGTTAGGAAGGCAGAGAAAACAGGTTAGAAAATAGACAAGGAGGTTTAGCAGTCTTAAACCGTGCAAAATTCAATGCAGAAACAAACAGAAAAGCCAAGAGCCTAGAATGGCAAGTCAGAATATGACAATACAACTATTACTGAAACATGGCTGAAACAAAGGCAAGAATGATAGTCACACAGTTTTCAGACAACATGTAGAGGAGGCTAAAAGAGAAAGGGGCCACAGTGGTGATTGAAGGAAAAATCCTAGCTTTGACTAGGGATACCTGTAGAAGAAGCAACTAATTAGGTCATATGGATTAAGCTGAAGAACAACAAGAGGTTAATCACACGACGAGGAGTGAATAATAGATCTACCCCCAGCTTGCCACAAGCAGTCAGATGGTGATAGATGAGCACATATGCAGGCAAATCACTTGGAGATGCAGGAACATCCAGACAATGGTACTGGAGTATTTCAATAACAGTATCCTAATTTTAATTGCATTATTATTAATATGAAAAGCACAATTCTCAAAATAAATATAGAAGAGTTTTAGCGAGTTTTGAGAAGCTTTGTAGCTCAGGTGAAGGTTGTGCATATAGGTTTGCTCGCTGAGCTGGAAGGTTTGTTTTCAGACATTTTGTCACCATACTAGGTTACATAGTCAGTGAGCCACCAGATGAAGCCTAGCCTGCTTTCTATTTATGTGTTTAGGTTTCCTTGGGTTGGTGGTGTCATTTCCTTTGATGATGTCATTTCCTGTTCTTTTTCTATGGGGGTGGGAAATGGAATCCCAAGTCAATGTATTTGTTGATAGAGTTCTGGTTGCAATGCCATGCTTCTAGGAATTCTCGCGTATGTCTCTGTTCGGCTTGTCCTAGGATGGATGTGTTGTCCCAGTTGAAGTGGTGTCCTTCCTCATCCTTATGTTAGGATACTAGTGAGGGTGGATCATGTCTTTTTGTGGCTAGTTGATGTTCATGTATCCTGGTGGCTAGTTTTCTGCCTGTTTGTCCAATGTAGTGTTTGTTTCAGTTCTTGCGAGGTATTTTTATAAATTTTATAAACTGGAACTCTATCAACAAACAAATTGACTTGGATCACATTTACCACTCCTTGCAAAAAAGAACTGGAAATTACGTTGCCACAGGAAATGAGATCACAAACACAAGGAAACCTGAACACATAAATAGAAAGCGGGCTATGCCACCAGTGCTTCATTTGGAGGCTCATGGTGATGAAACATCCAAAAAAAAACGAGCCTTCCAGCGAGCAAACCCACATCCAATGAAGAGTTTTTTAGCCAGAATGTAATAAGTCCAGAAAGAAGCGGTTCTGCTCTTTGTTTTAGGGAACGTATTGGTGAAGTGTTCATAATTCAATTAGATTTAGGGGTGTTATGGTAAAGGACAATGTTCTACTAAGTATAATAATTCTAAACTTATGAAAAGTTAATTTTACTAAATGGAGATGTGATTCAGCTAGGGGAGATTAGAAACAACTACCTGAACAGAATTCAGTGCCAGATTAATGGGAGACATTCCAGGGAGAAATAGTGAAGCCAGTGTGCTCTCTGGAAGAAAAAAGATGGTAACTATAATATCAGAACACCTAAAGACATAAAGAAATGGATAAAAATGGGAACCAGAAGGAAGCTTGTAACAGACAGTTCAGTCTCAAAACCTCTCAAAACAACTGAAAGATCTAAAGCTTAAAAATGGAAGGGGTGCAATTAAAAAGGGAATTAGAATCATAGAGTCATAGAGATGCATAAGCACCGAAACAGACCCTACGGTCCAACTAGTCAATGTCGACCAGATATCCCAAATCAATCTAGTCCCACCTGCCAGCACCTGGCCGATATCCCTCCAAATCCTTCCTGTTCGTATATCCCTCCAGATGCCTTTTAAATGTTGCAATCATACTAGCCTCCACCACTTCCTCTGGCAGCTCATTTCATACATGCACCACCCTCTGCGTGAAAGTGTTGCCCCTTAGGTCTCTTTTATGTCTTTCCTCTCTCACCCTAAACCTATGTCCTCTAGTTCTGGACTTTCCCACCTCAGGGAAGAGACTTTGTCTATTTATCCTATCCATGTCCCCCATGATTTTATAAACCACTATAAGGTCACCCCTCAGTCTCCAATGCTCCAGGAAAAACAACCTATTCAACCTCAAATAGCTCAAATCCTCCAACACTGGCAACGTCTTTTCTGAACCCTTTCAAGTTTCACAATATCTTTCCAATTGGATGGAGATCAGAATTCAGCACAATATTCCAAAAGTGGCCTAACCAATGTCTTGTAAAGTGCAAGATGACCTCCCAACTCCTGTATTCAATACTCTGACTAATAAAGGAAAGCATACTGAACGCCTTCTTTACAATCCTAGCTATCTGCAACTCCACTTTCATGGAGCAATGAACCTGCACTCCAAGGTGTCTTTGTTCAACAACACTCCCGAGGACCTTACCAGTAAGTGTATAAGTCCTGCTAAGATTTGCTTTCCCAAAATGCAATAGCAAAGCAAGAGAAAACAATGAAATAAAATTGACAAGTAAGATCATGAAAACCCAAAGAACTTTATATACATTGATAAAATGAAAGAGAATAACCAAAGAGTAATGTTTGTTACAGACCATATGGCTAAGATAATGATAAACTAACTAATGTGTTTCGGCAGAGGACACGACATGGTTCATGCTGAATATTTTATGTCAATTTTCATAAAAGAGAATGATACAGACATTTAATTGGGGAGTGGTGCAACAATATTAGAAGAAATAACAGTGAGAGAGGAAGTTCTAATATTTAATATTTAAAAGGGGAGAAAAGGATAGACCAAATAATTATAAGTGAGTCAGCCTGACTTCTGTCGGACAATTATTGGAAAAATAATGAGGGACAAAATCAAAACGAAATCGTCATTTAGAAAGATACAGATGAATCAAAAGCAATCAACATGGATTTGTTCAGGGAATGTCTGATTCACATGATTTTTTTTGCAAATAGTAAGTAATAAGGAGAGTCAATCAGACAATGCATATGATAAAGTTCAAATGGATCCTTCCAAAATTTTTGATAGGGTGACAAAAGTAAAAGCTCATGAGATCCAAAGTGGCAAGTTACATCCAAACTGTGGGAGGAAACCGGAGCACCCGGAGGAAGCCCACACAGACATGTGGAGAACGTGCAAACTCCACACAGACAATTGCCTGAGGTGGGAATTGCACCCGGGTCTCTGGCACTGTGAGGCACCAGTGCTATCCACTGTGCCACCATGCCGTCTGTTAAATTTGAATTGTTGTCAAAAGAGCAACCAAAACCCAGGTATCCTTTTCACAGCCAAATTTTACATATTTTCAATTTTCCATTACACTCTAGGACTGTCATTTGGTCACATACACAGATGCTTGTAATCTCTCAATTCAGAATAGCATTCTCTCTCTTAAAGGTACAGTACACACCTTCAACTTCATAACAAAGGGTAATGGTCAGTGGCTAGTTGTGTTACTGTAAGGCTGTTTCCAGCAAAATTCTATTGGACTCAATACTAAGTCCTTGGTATTTTTTTAAAGAATAATTGTTACTGGTTTGGACTTGAAAGAGTAACACATGCTGATGATACGAGCATTTTCCAATAGTTGATAATGAAAAAAAGTACTGCACGCATTTATGAGAAATCTAATTAGGTGGTGAGAACAGTGATAAACAGTGCTCAACCTGGATCAGTATGAGGCTAAAATGTCGAGAACATATACAATAAATTGTAGGATATTAAGAGGTTTTGAGGAATAGAGGGGCCTTGGCAATGTATTTCCAGAGATTCCTTAAAGTGGCTGTACAAGCAATTACGTGGTCAAGTGATGTTCAGGATACTTGCCTTTTTAAGTAGAGACAACACAAAATTAGAGTACGGAAGTTTTGCTGTAACTGCAGAAACAATAATTAGGTGTGCTGCATGCAATTCTACTCACCACACCATAGATAAAATGATGATGGATGGGGTACAGAGCAAATTTAATAGCATGTTGCCTGGGCTGGAGAATTTTATTTATGAGTAAAGATTGAATAGGTTCATGGCGGCACGGTGGCACAGTGGTTAGCACTGCTGCCTCACAGCGCCAGAGACCCGGGTTCAGTTCCCAACTCAGGCGACTGTGTGGAGTTTGCACATTCTCCCCGTGTCTGCGTGGGTTTCCTCCGGGTGCTCCGGTTTCCTTCCACAGTCCAAAGATGTGCAGGTCAGGTGAATTGGTCATGCTAAATTGCCCGTAGTGTTAGGTAAAGGGGTAAATATAGGGGAATGGGTGGGTTGCTCTTCGGAGGGTCGGTGTGGATTTGTTGGCCGAAGGGCCTGTTTCCACACTGTAAGTAATCTAATCTAATCTAATGTTATTGTCCTTGGAACAGAGAAGCTGCAACGTGACCTAGTGTCTGGGTAGAGTGGATTGGTGTGTGGGCTCTATTCGGATTGATTAAGGGATCCAATACTAGGTAGCATACATTGAAAATAACAGGTTTAAAGACGTTTTGAGGGAAACTTTAATCTGTAATTCATTGCCTGAAAGGGTATTTTAGGCAGAAACCTTCATGAAGCAGCACACACTTGGCAAATACAACCTGCCTCTTTAGGTGCTGTAACTTTCTTTTGATGACTTTCCATCATGCCTTCCTGAATTCTAGTATCTTGGGCAGTGCTAGTTTAAACTGCTCCTCTATTGGTGGCTATGCCTTGCACTCCACACAGCAGAATTCCCTTCCTATATCTCTTGACCTCATTTAGACACTCTTTAAAACCTATCTCATTGGCTAAATCGTTGATGTTCTCATCTAACACCTCCTTATGTGGTTTGGTATTAATCTCTGCAAAGTAACATGGGATGTTTTAGTCCTTCACAGACATTGTGAAAGCATTGAGCTCAATTTGAGGTATCTTGTAATCAATTCCGTTCATGATTTGGAGATGCCTGTGTTGGACTGGGGTGTACAAATCACACAACACCAGGTTATAGTCCAACAGGTTTAATTGGAAACACACTGGCTTTCGGAGTGACGCCCCTTCATCAGGTGGTTGTGGAGGGCTCGATCGTAACACAGAATTTATAGCAAAAATTTACAGTGTGATGTAACTGCAATTATACATTGAAAAATTGATTGTCTGTTATGCCTTTCATCTGTTAGAATACAGTGACAGTTTCACTTCTTTCATGTGTAAATCACAAAACCCTTCTTTTTAAAGTTGCTATCACCATTGTTAGCAGGTAACCCAAGAATGCAGATTTAAAAAGAAGGGTTTTGTGATTTACACATGAAAGAAGTGAAACTATCACTATATCCTAACAGATGAAAGGCTTAACTGACAATCAATTTTTCAATGTATAATTGCAGTTACATCACACTGTAAATTTTTGCTATAAATTCTGTGTGTTAGGATCGAGCCCTCCACAACCACCTGATGAAGGAGCGTCACTCCGAAAGCCAGTCTGCTTCCAATTAAACCTGTTGGACTATAACCTGGTGTTGTGTGATTTTTTAACTCAATCCGTTCAGAAATGTTCTTACACACCTCTAGGCTGGAAGGTATTTGAACCCGGGACTCCTGGCGCAGATGTATGGATATTACCACCGCATCACAAGGGCCCTGTTTTAATATGGTGCTGAGAAGCAGCCTCTCACCCTTTGAAGTCAGTACCAGCAGCTTCCAGCCTGCGGGGAAGGTGCTTTCGGTGATTGGGATGCTGCAGCCACACCTCAGGCCCAGGGCTCAGCCCCCAACTCTCGGGGAAAGTCCGCAGCGAGGTTTCCACAGCAACCGAAGGGGGCGGGGAAACTGTGATTGACGGAGGACCCACCAATCAGAGGAAGGCACATCCCGCCAGTAGGGGCGGGGCCAACTGGGCGGCAACGACCGTTAGCCAGAGCCGGTTCTACCCCTCCCCCACTGTACCGAGGCCGATCCACTCCCACCCCCTCCCCCACTGTACCGAGGCCTATTCTGTCCGACCGTTAGCCAGGGCCAGTCCCACCCCTCCCCCACTCGAAGCGGGTCCTGTTCTGCTCCTCCCCCACTGCAGCCGAGGTCTCTCCTGTCAGTTCGTTAGCCGGGGCCTGTCCCATCTTGTCCCTCCCCCCCCTGGAGCCGGGGCCTGGCCATCCGTGAGCCGGGGCCTGTCGCACTGCCAGAAGATTGTCACTGAGGTGTGTGTATAATTAATTACTATGTCTCTGTCTGGGAAATGGCAAATGGGGATAATTTTACTGCTCAGGTCAGGTGGGGAGCAACTGTGTTTCCTGATTTATTTCTGGCTGCAGAACAGAAGAATCTAGCATGAAATCAGGCCTTGGTTAAATTGTGATCCAGTCACGTTTGCCTGTAATTTGACAGCTTTTTGAGTCTTTTATATGTTTATATAAAGATGATTCTAATGGACGATAGAATGCGCAATCGAATTTTCTTCTCTGCTTGATAAGTTCTTACTTCCTCTTCTTTAGGATTTTTTTTCTTTCACGACTGTGTTTTTCAGATACTTGGTAGTCTTATGCTATCTTAATGAATTGTGTGATTGTGGTTACAAAAAGGGGCAACACAGATGAGATGCATTCAATCTGGATAGGGATCAGGAGCAGGATTTTAGCATTTGGAAGCATTGGAAAGCATGAGGAGGGTGATGTAGAACTTCAGAATGACAGCTCAAATGGTAGAGTACTCGCTTAGCATGTGATGGGTAGTGGGATCAGTGTCAATGTTCTCAACTTTATGACTGACTCCTTGGGTTGAAAAATGTGGTGCGGGACAAACATAGCAGGCCAGGCAGCATCCGAGGAGCAGGAGAATCGATGTTTCGGGCATAAGACCTTCTTCAGGAATCGTTATGCAGCCATGCAATGTAGGGAAAATGTTGGCCAGAAAGCCCAGGTTCAAATTCTCATTCAAATTCAAAATCTATCTGTTCCATTCCTTGTCTGAACATGTTGATGAAAAATATCGACAATCATTGCTTAGGGATGTGTAGTGAATTGTGTAGTGTAGGGAAAAAGTTGGACCCGTTCGGGTCTGTAGCAGAACTTTTAAATGAGTATTTTGCATTCATATTCATTATAGAAAAGAGCAGTGTAAGTCCAGAATTCAAGGTGGAGACCTGTGATATACTTGAATAAATTAGCATTGAGACAGAGGAGGTATAAGCAGTTTCTTGTGGAGGAAGACCATATCATAGAGATGTACAGCATGGAAACGCCAAACCCTTCCTATTCACATACTCATCCAAATGCCTTTTAAATGTTGCAATTGTACCAGCCTCCACCACTTCCTCTGGCAGCTCATTCCATACACATGTGATTTAAATTTTTGAGGAGGTGATGAGCTGTGTCGATGAGGATGGTGCAATTGATATAGTCTACATGGACTTTAGTAAGGCTTTTGACAAGGTCGCACAAAGCAAACTGGCTAATAAATTAAGAGCCCATGGAAGGCAGTGTGGCAAATTGGATCCAAAATTGGCTTAGTGGCAAAAATCAGAGGGTGATAGTCTAAGGGTGTTTTTGTGACTGGAAGACTGTGTTCAATGCGTACTACACAGTTTGGTGCTGAGTCCTTTGCTTTTTTTTAAAAGTGTACATTAAGTGATGTAGGAAATATTATCAGTAATTTAGCTAATGACTTGAAAATTAGTGATGTGGTAAATAGCGACGTGGAAAGCCTTAGATCACAGGATGATAAAGACAATCTAATCAGATGGGCTGAACACTGGCAAATGGGACTTAATCCTGAAAAGTATCAAGTGATGCATGTTGGGAGGTTTAACAAGGCAAGGGAATACACATTGAATGTTAGAACCCTAGCAAATACAAAGGATCAGTGGAACCTTGGTGTGCATTTCCATTGGATATTTAAGGGCAGCGGGAGAGATACATAAAGTGGTTAAGAAGGCATATGGAATATTTGCTTTATCAGTTATGTCATTAAATACAAGAGTAAAGAGGTTATGTTAGAGCAGTAGTGTTAGTTAGGCCACAGCTGGGGTACTTGGTGCAGTTCTGATTGCCTCATTATATGAAGGATGTGATTGCATTAGAGAGCATGCGGAGAGATTCGCCCTGATGTTGCTTTGACTGGTGTGATTCAACTATGAAGAGAGACTGCATAGGTTGGGGTTACTTTCCTTAGAGCAGAGAAGGCTAAATGAGGATTAAGGTGTACAAAGCTCTGAGTGGCACAGACAGTGTAATTAGGGACAAACCTTTCCCCCTAGAGAGTCAATAGCCAGTAGGCACAGTTTGAAGGTAAGGAGCAGGAGAATTAGAAGCCATTTGAAGAAAATGAAGGTTGTGGGTATCTGGAACTTGCTGCTGAAAGTGTGGTAGAGGCACAAACCCTCAAGACGTTAAGAACTATTTAAGGGAAAACTTGAATTGCCATAGTGTACAAGGCTGTAGACCTAGTGCTGGAAAATGCAGTTAGAATAGTTTGATGACAGACATGGACACAATGGGCCAAAGGGCCTCTTTCCATGCTGTAAAAGTCTATGACTTTGACTTTGTGAATGAGTACACAATAGATCCCGGGTTCAAATTCTGGATGAGCTCTCCTGAATTGCATTTTTCAAAATCTGAGTAAGGACTTGCCTATTTAAGAGAGAAGTGAATCAATGGGATTTTTAACTGTAGAGCGCTGTTGAGGCTGTGTCCTAAAGAATATTCAAGACTGAAATAGACACTCTCATCTGATGAACTGAAAGAAGGGCCGATGAACTGATTGACTATTTATCAGTAAGGAGATCTGGGATTATTGGGAAAAGGCAGGAAAGTGAAATTGAGGATTGTCAGATCAGCCATGATCTCACTGGGTTGACAGACCAAATGGTTTATCACTGCCCCACATCATATGATCTTATGGACATTATCAAGTTGGTGGATGAGGCAGTTAGGTGGCAAATAAGGTTCAGTGTGGAGAAGTGTGACATGATAACACTGTAAAAAGAAGGGTACTATGACTAGAAAGTGTGTGCAACAACAGAGGGTTCTGGATGTATATGTGCATAAGTTATTACAGGTGGAGAGAATGATCTATAAAGCATATAGATGCTTTATTAATTGTGGTAGAGTACAACGAGGCTATGCTGAACCTGTATAAGACATTATTTGGACCTAAATTGAAATATTATTTCTGGGCATCACACCTTAGGATGGGGGTGAACCTATTAGAGAGAGTGTAGATGAGATTTACAAGAATTTCCAAGGATGGAAAACTTTTGCTATGAAGAATTGGAGAAATTGGGATTTATTTCCTGAGAGAAGACAAGGTGAAGAGGAAATTTGAAAGAGGTGTTGAAAATCATGGTGTAGATAGGAAGAAACTGTTCTCATCTGTAAAAGGATAGAGAATGAAAGGGCACAGACATAAAGCAATTTACAAAAAATGCAAAAAACAATATGAGAAAAAGCTTTTTCATGCAGTGAGTGGTTAGGATCTGAAATAAACTAAACAAGTACAAGTTCCGTTTACACTTCCTGCTACCTCGGGAAAGCAATCAACATTATCAAAGACTCCTCCCAGACTGGTTATAAGCTCTTATACTATCTTCCATCTGGCAGAAGATACATTTGAAAATATATAACAACAGATTTAAGAACAGCTTCTTCCCCGCTTTATCAGACTTCGGAACAGATCCCTCCTATTAGAATTGATCTTTCTCTGCACCTTTCTGTCATTGTAACACTATATTCTGCATTCTGTTCTGTTGACCTGTTGTATTTATGTAAAGTATAATTTGTCTGGTTAGCATGCAAGATAATACATTTCACTATCTCGGTGCTTGTGACAATGATAATAAATCAAATCAAACAAAATCAAATGAAGAAAACCAAAGAACTGTGGATACTGTAAATCTGAAACAAATGCAGAAATTGTTAGAGGAGCTCAGCAGGTAAGGCAGCATCTGTAGAGAGAAAGCAGATTTTAACCTTTCACGTCCATTCACCGTTCTTCAGAACTGATTGTAGCACGGAAGGTGTTGATATATATGCTGAAGATGAGGTGGGGGAGGGGAGAGGAGTTATCGATTAGTTGGAAATGGGGCTCAGAGAGCGAAAACAACAGATGGGCAGAGAAAGGAATGGGTCGTGGTCAGCTTGGGGAGAATAGATAGCTGCTAATAGGGACCATGAGTAGCTGACAGTGGGTTGGTTGTTTAACAGGGAGAAAGTGAGGACTGGAGATCAGAGTTGAAAAATGTGGTGCTGGAAAAACACAGCAGGCCAGGCAGCATCCGAGGAGCAGGAGAATTGGCATTTCGGGCATCAGCCCTTCTTCAGGAATGCTTGTTTAATAGCCAATGTGATGACAAGGCCTAGTGTGTGCAGGTTGGGAGGATATCAAAGAAGGTGCTCAGGCCCTAAAATTATTGAACTTGATTTTGAACTCTGAAGGTTGCAGGATTCTCAAGCAGAAAATGAGGTGCTGAGGAGTAGCTCTCGAATACCTCCTCCTATCTCCCCGGACCATAATGTGACCATTGAAGACCTGGCTATTGTGTCCACAATGGTCACTAATCTCATTGAATCTGGTGGTCTCCTTCCCGCTACCTCCAAGCTCATAGTTCCTCTAAACCCACATAGCCCTACATCCTTCCCAAAGACCACAAACAGGATTGCCTGGGCAGACCCATTGTTTCTGCCTGCTTGTGCCCCACAGAACTCATATCTTCAACTTTGGCTCAGTTTTTTTCTCCCCTTCCCTCTTATATCTGGGATTCTTTTAATGGTTAACACCAGTTTCAGAATTTCCAGTTTGTGTGCTCTGAGCACCTCCTTTTCAGCATGAACATGCAATCCCTTTATATATCCATCCCCTATCGGGATGGTCTCTGGGCTCACTGCTTCTTTGTGGGGAAAAAAGACCTGAACTTCCCGATCCTCCACCGCCTGACCAAGCTCACACAAACTTTGAACAATTTCTCCTTTAACTCTCTGCAACGCTTTCTCTCAATGACATCATCGGTGCTGTTGTCCAGAATTGGAAAAATCTCTCAATTTCTCTTCAAATTTCCAACCTGGTCCATTTCTAACTCCTTCCTCCCTTCCTCAACATCACTGTTTCCATTCCTGGGGAAAAGCTGACCGCCAATATCCAGTATAACCCACTGACTCCCACAGTTACCTGGACTATAAATTCTCACACCCTACTTCCTCTAAAGACTCCATTCCATTTTCTTGGTTCCTTTGTCCCTATCGCATCTGTTCTGACAATGCCAGCTTCTGCAAGGGAGCTTCTGAAATGTCCACCTTCTTCCTCAACAGAGGATTCTTCACCACTGTGTTTGATAGAGCCATCGGCTGTTTCTGATTCACCTGTTGCACTTCTGTCCTCACCCCTTCTCTTGACTCCCTCTGTAACCATAGGGTCCCCTAGTCCTCAGTTACCACCTCACCAGCATCCACATACAAAGGATCATTAGCCCCCATTTTCATCATCTCCAACAGGATGCCATCACCAGACACATGTTCCCTCCCCTCCCTTGGCAGCCTTCCATAGGGATTGTTCCCTCCAGGATACCTTTGTCACAGAGTCAGAGAGATGTACAGCATGGAAACAGACCCTTCGGTTCAACCCGTCCATGCCGACCAGGTATCCCAACCCAATCTAGTTCCCACCTGCCAGCACCCGGCCCATATCCCTCCAAACCCATCCTATTCATATGCCCATCCAGCTGCCTCTTAAATGTTGCAATTGTACTAGCCTCCACCGCATCCTCTGGCAGCTCATTCCATACACGTACCACCCTCTGTGTAGGTCTCTTTTATGTCTTTCCCCTTTTGCCCTAAACCTATGCCCTCTAGTTCTAGACTCCCCGACCCCAGGGAAAAGACTTTGCCTATTTACCCTATCCATGTCCCTCATAATTTTATAAACGTCTATAAGGTCACCCCTCAGCCTCTGACGCTCCAGGGAAAACAGCCTCAGCCTGTTGAACCTCTCCCTATAGCTCAAATCCTCCAACCCTGGCCACATCATTGTAAATCCTTTCTGGACCCTTTCAAGTTTCACAACATCTTTCCGATAGGAAGGAGACCAGAATTGCATGCAATATTCCAACAGTGGCCTAACCAATGTCCTGTACAGCCGCAAAATGACCTCCCAACTCCTGTACTCCTCTCCCAGTGACTCCTCACACCCGCACGACACCTTCTGATGAAATTGCAGAAGGTGTAACACCTGCCTGTTTACTTCCTCCCTACTTAGTATCCACATCTTCCAGATGAAGCAGTAATTCACCTACACATCATTCAATCTAGTCTATTGTATTCACCACTCAGTGTGGTCTGTACATTGGGGACACAAAACACAGTCTGAATGACCACTTTGCAGAGCATGTGTGTTCTGTCCACAAAAATGACCCTGAGCTTCCTGTTGCCTGCCTCTTCAATACACCGTGTGCCCTGATCAACATCTGTCTCAGGCTTGCTGCAGGGCCTTAGCAAAGCTCAATGTAAGCTGGAAGAACAGAATCTCATTTGCTGCTTGGGGATCCTGCAGCCTTCACAACTCTATATTGAATTCAATAATTTTAGTGCCTGAGCACCTTGTTCAATGTCGTTCCCCCAACCCTGAACACATTATCATTGGCATTACCATCAAAGCGCTGCTGCCACAACCAACTGTTGTCAGCTACTTATGGTCCCCAGTGGCAGCTATGGATTCTCCTAGGTTGACTATAACCCATTCCTTTCTCTGCCCAACTGTCTCCGAACTCCATTTCTGGCTATCATTTACTCATCCCCTCCCCCACCTCATCTTCAGCATTATTACCAACATTTTTCCTAGCCACAATCAGTTCTGAAGAGGGGTCACTGGACTCCAAATGTTAACATTGTTTTCTCGCCACAAATGCTGTCAGACCTGCTGAGTCTCTCTATCTGTTTTTGCTTCTGAAATGTACTGCCTGGGAATGTGGTAAAGGCAGGTTCAGTCAAGACTTTGAAAAGGACTTAGACTGTTAAATGCAAAAGAACGATGTTCGCATCACTTGATAGTACAGATGATGGTGATTCAGCCTGTCATAATCCTATGATTCTGAGTGTGCTTGAACCATGGTTACTTATCCGTCCCCTTTCTTTCCAAGTCTGCCCAAATTGTAAAGACTCTGTAATTTCTTCACATGAGGTAAACTGACTTGGCACAGGCCAGTAATGTACCCTATGCCATTTCTGACCTTTAAGGTTTAATTCCTCATTGTCCAGATTGACTGAGCCATTGAAGTGCCTAACAACACGTGGAACTTATATAAATAGATTGGTAACTTGCAGAGAACTTGGATTAATTAATTACCATTATTGCTGTGTCTGATCAGTGCAGTGCCATATAATGGAAATAATCAAATTTCTCAAATTGGAATGGTATTATGGTCCATCATGCCAAACCTAATTATACTGAGTTTGAGATTGCTTCTGTGTGGCACCAAATCTGTGGTTAAAATTGAATCAGGTTATGTGCTGAGTGACTTTGCATCACTGTGGATATCCTACCTGTGTCTCGATTAGAAGGTTTTGAGGATATTTTACCTATGTTGGAATCAGTAAAGCCTTACTCAAATTAATGAAATAAAATGGCCTGAATTTGGAACATAACAAATATCAGAAGGAAAGTACAAGCCTGTACATATGTAAAAAGCAAGGAGACAAGTTGCTGATAGAACTATCTTCTGTTTCTAGTGTTTTCTGTTTTAGTTTTAGTTTTAGATTTCCTGTACGTTTTTAAAAAAAAACTTATCTCAAAAATCCAGTTCATTTAGTGTACAATACTCATCTCCATGGTAGCAGAAATTTACATAAGTAGAAAATTGAATTGCAATAAGAGTTTCATTCAAAATGACCCACTTTTAATTCTGGTGTTGACTGAGTCAACTTTTATTTCAATTCCTCGGATCACATTTCTAGAGGAAAATTTCAGTAATAGAATAACATACAGGTTGGAAAAAGCACACACTGTCATCGACGAGGTCACATTATAAACAGAGTATCGGTTTCAGTTTGGCTTACAGTACAAATACTGCAACCCCTGTGCCTTCTACTCTGTCAGCCATTTATAAATGAACAGATGTTCCCACATACGTATGTGCAACACTAGAAATTTCCAGAAAGTTCCCAATGACTCAGTGAGTTTATCTAATGACGTGGAAAACTGCGAGATTCCTTTCACAGTCTGTTGGGTTCATCAATCTCTAGCATAATGGCAATAAGGGTGTTACCCTGAACATATAATTCATCAGTTATGAACAGAGAAAAGAAGCAAGGTTTCCTTGCCTGATCACTATCACTGACTGTTCTTTAGGGACAGTATCACAATAAAAAGGTTCTGTATCCTGGTAAAAAATGTCCCCAGAAAATATTATCCTAGTAAAGAAGCATACAGGACAGTCAACAAATAGGATTCATTGTCTTAGTTTGAGAAAATTGGTGAAAAAGTATTTTTAAAAATTGCATATGTTGTTGCAGCATGTTTTCAAGAAGGAGTTAGATATAGTTCTTAAGCCTAAGGGGACCAAAGGCTATCGGGTGAAAGTGGGAGCTGGGGGAACTGAGTAGGATGAGCAGCCATGATCGTTTTGAATGGCGGAGCAGGCTCAATGGGCTGAATGGCTTACTCCTGTTCCTATTTTCTGTGTTTCAATGTTCATGTTTATGACAAAACCAATAGTTTTTAAAAACTGAAAACTCCCAACTTTAATTTTTATCTGGTGTTCCAGAGTACAGTCTTGTCAGTGTGAAATGACTCAATAATCTGGTTATGATCACATAGAATAGACATGTTTGCTGATAGCTTCAGAATGATGTAATCTTAAATTTTATTAAGACCTTACTCTAATTTGTTGGAGCAGCTGACTTGAGGGGTGTGATTCAGCAAAAAAAACCTAACTTTTCGTAGTGTTACAAATAAATTATGAAAGAATTGAATAACCTGCAATTAATGTGTTCTTGGGTTCAGCATTGTTTAATATTGTGGACCATATGGTTCTTTTACAGAAAATATGGTTTTCAATATTCCAATATTTACCACAAATGTCTGACTAACTGGATAAAGAGTACTTTGTAGAGACACTGACACATTCTGTGAATGTCTGAGTAATGCGGAATGTTACCAAAATATTTCCCAGTGGAAAATACAGCTTCCCATGGATTCTGCAATCAGATAAAAATCCAACTGCCTAGGGGTTCTCCGGAGTCCTGTCGGACAGTCAGAGGGACAACATTCATTTGGATCCGTAAGCTGCGTTGCTTAGTTAGATTAAGGTATTGTGTAAAGTGTCTGCAAGTGAGATGTATGGGTGGAAGCTAACATCATTTTTCTGACAGTGATGCTGTTCAGATAAATTTGATGGAATTCACAAGTAAGATCATTATTTACGAATTATTCACTGTTAACTTTAATATTTAGATTTTCTTTTACGGCTACTTTTTCTCACCTAAAGGAGTAACTCTCTCAGGGATTTGCTTCTTTAAAACTGGGGATTTGTTCCCTGTGTTTTCACTCATTTATTTCCATATGTGCTGACTGTAACGGAAGTTTTTATTTCCTGGATAGTGATTCTCAGTGGAAGTTGTGACCCTTGATGCAACTTTCCCAAGAGCTGTGTCCCTCTGTGCTGATTCTCAGTGGGGTTCAGGTTCTCTGTGTTGGCTGTCACTGGAGTATGGGTTCCAGTGGATGTTTACTTTGATTAAGATACACGTTCCACATTACAGACTCTCACTAATTCCCTCTGCGCCAATGTTCACTGAAGTTTGGTTCCCTGTGTGTTCTCCAAGGGATACAAGTTTTTTTAAAAAATTACTTGCCCTGATTATTGGATTCCCTGGGCATTGCTCATACTCTTTTTAAGTTAACTTCCCAACCACTGATTCTTACAGATTGGGAACTTCAGAACTGAGCTAATGTCACACACCTGGGTTCTACCAGTAGTAAGATCATTCTTAACTAAACAGGAGTCAAACTATATTTTCATCCTTCCAATTTCACAGACAGCAAGACCAGTTATAGCTCGTCATGTGCTTTGGTGTCTCACGTTAGCTAGCTCAACATAATTAAGATTGAAGTTAGAACTTTGCTGCATTACTTGATTTGTATTACTGTTTGTGTTTTAAAGTTAATGTAGAAATTGTGTGGTGTTGGTTGCTTGATTATATGAGAGC
This sequence comes from Hemiscyllium ocellatum, assembly GCF_020745735.1. NCBI lineage: Eukaryota > Metazoa > Chordata > Chondrichthyes > Orectolobiformes > Hemiscylliidae > Hemiscyllium > Hemiscyllium ocellatum. Next base: position 29,247,952 of record NC_083428.1, on the reverse strand, counting down.
AAAATGCAAAACGAAAACTAGGTAATACATTACTAATGCAAATATTTAATTTGTTTCTGCAGCTTGATTACAGCAACACTGCCAATACACACCAAAAATATCAATAGGAGAAACTATTGCTGTTGGAATACTGATAACCAAGAGATTACTGAACGTGAAATTGACAGCGCAAGTACCTGAGTGTTCCGCAACATTCACATCACCTGCCCAGATTTCTTTAGGACGTATTAACATAACCAAAGAGATCTTGGATTTATCAAACTCACCAAAATAGTTTGTAACAATGAGTGAATTCTGGTTATGTTTTAACTGCTGTATTGCAGAACAACCACAGCCAGTAAGTGTATTATTAAATAAATTAATTCTATATTATTAACTGTTTACTGAAATGATTATAGTATAGAGCCATACTGAAGGACTTCAGTATGATGTTCTATATTTAGAAAAGAGAAGAGGCAGAAATTAAAATGAAATATATGCTCTTGACTTTGTAATATGGGATGTTCTTTGATATTTGCAGTTATGTCATTTTTAGGGATATTAAGACACTAAGTATTTAAAATGCAAATAATGTCTACAAGCTTGTTTTGGAATGGAGGAAATATGAATAGAAGTCGATCATTTAGCCCATAAGTCTGCTTCACATTCCAACTAGTTTATAGTTAATCTTACATCTTGATGCCATTTTGTAATTCCTATATCCTGGGATATAGAGTCATAGAGATGTACAGCATGGAAACAGACCCTTCAGTCCAACCCGTCCATGCCAACCAGATATCCCAACCCAATCTAGTCCCACTTGCCAGCACCCGGCCCATATCCCTCCAAACCCTTCCTATTCATATACCCATCCAAATGCCTCTTAAATGTTGCAATTGTACCAGCCTCCACCACATCCTCTGGCAGCTCATTCCATACACATATCACCCTCTGCGTGAAAAAAGTTGCCCCTTTTGTATTTTTCCCCTCTCACCCTAAACCTATGCCCACTAGTTCTGGACTCCCCAGCCCCAGGGAAAAGACTTTGTCTATTTATCCTATCCATGCCCCTCATAATTTTGTAAACCTCTATAAAGTCACCCCTCAGCCTCCGACGCTCCAGGGAAAACAGCCCCAGCCTGTTCAGCCTCTCCCTATAGCTCAGATCCTCCAACTTTGGCAACATCCTTGTAAATCTTTTCTGAACCCTTTCAAGTTTCACAACATCTTTCCGATAGGAAGGAGACCAGAATTGCACACAATATTCCAACAGTGGCCTAACCAATGCCCTGTACAGCCGCAAAATGACCTCCCAATTCCTGTACCCAATACTCTGACCAATAAAGGAAAGCATACCAAATGCCTTCTTCACTATCCTATCTACCTGCAACCCCACTTTCAAGGAGCTATGAACCTGCACTCCAAGGTCTCTTTGTTCAGCAACACTCCCTAGGTCCTTACCATTAAGTGTATAAGTCCTGCTAAGATTTGCTTTCCCAAAATGCAGCACCTCGCATTTATCTGAATTAAACTCCATCTGCCACTTCTCAGCCCATTGGCCCATCTGGTCAAGATCCTGTTGTAATTTGAGGTAACCCTCTTCGCTGTCCACTACACCTCCAATTTTGGTGTCATCTGCAAACTTACTAACTGTACCTCTTATGCTTGCATCCAAATCATTTATGTAAATGACAAACAGTAGAGGGCCCTGCACTGATCTTTGTGGCACCCCACTGGTCACAGGCCTCCCGTCTGAAAAACAACCCTCCACCACCACCCTCTGTCTTCTACCTTTGAGCCAGTTCTGTATCCAAATGGCTAGTTTTCCCTGTGATCCATGAGATCTAACCTTGCTAATCAGTCTCCCATGGAGAACGTTGTCGAACGCCTTACTGAAGTCCAATAGATCACATCTACTGCTCTGCCCTCATCAGTCCTCTTTGTTACTTCATCAAAAATACAATCAAGTTTGTGAGATATGATTTCCCACGCACAAAGCCATGTTGTGTATCCCGAATCAGTCCTTGCCTTTCCAAATACATGTATATCCTGTCCCTCCGGATTCCCTCCAACAACTTGCCCACCACCGAGATCAGGCTCACTGGTCTATAGTTCCCTGGCTTTTCTTTACCACCCTTCTTAAACAGTGGCACCACGTTTGCCAACCTCTAGTCTTCTGGCATCTCACCTGTAACTATCGATGATACAAATATCTTTAATGTCTAAAAATATACTCAAATGACTGAGATTCCACAGCCATCTAACATTGAGAATTCCAAAGATTTGCCACTCTATAAGTGAAGAAATTCCTCTCGTTTCAATCATGAATGACCTATTTCTTATTTTGAGACTGTATCTCCTGGTTTTAGACCCCTCCAGTTGAAAAGCGTGGCGCTGAAAAAGTACAGCAGGTAAGGCAGCATCCAAGGAACAGGAGATTCGACGTTTCGGGCATAACCCTTCGTTCAGAATGTTGTGTGCTGTGCTTTTCCAGCGCCACACTTTTCAACTCTGATCGCCAGCATCTGCAGTCCTCACTTTCTCCTTTAGACCCCTCCAACCAGGGGAAGCACTTGTCTTGAAAATTCCCAGTTGTGTCCTTTAAGAATCTTGTATGCTTCAACGAGATCACATTCCATACTTTTAACTCTGGAGAATATGAGTTCAATCTCCTCAGTTGTTAAAAGCCAATATTGTCATTCTCAAAGATAATCCTATTGAGCGTTTGTTGCATTTCTGTATGGTGTATTCTTGGGTGAGATGACCAATGTTGTATATAGTATTTCAGGTTAAGCCTCACCAAGGCTCTATATAATTGGAGCATGACTTCTTTACTCCTGTACTCAAATAATCTTGCAATAAAGACTAGTGTACTACTTAGATTTGTATGTTAGCTTTCATGTATTTATGAACAAGAACACCTAGGTCCTTTCACTTCCTAATCTCTCATATATGAGAAATACTCTGTATTCTGTTTGTCTTGCCAAAGTGGATAACTTCACATTTTTGACATTATATTTTGTTTACAATGTTTGTGCCCATTCACCTAGCCCGTCAAAATTCTCTAGAAGCCTGTTTGGATCCTCCTTATAACTCTTATTCCCTCCTAGTTTTGTGTGATCAGCAAACTTTGTCCCCATATCTAAATCATTGATATAGATTGTGAATAGCTGTACTCGAGCACTGACCACTGTTGTACCATACCATTCATATCCTGCTGATTTGTAATTAGGAGCTGTTTATTTCTAATGTCTGTTCTCAGTCTATGCCAAAATATTACTACTAATTCCATGTGGTATGATTTTGCTTACTAACTTTTGTGAACCCTATTGAAAATTTTATGAAAATCCAAATACATTTCATCCACTGGTTCGCCCTTCTCTATTCTGTCAGATATGTCTTCAAAAAAACAAAGTTTTTTTTCGCCTGATTTTCCTTTCTTATATTCATGTTGATACTGCTTAGTTAGACCATTAGGTTTCAAGTGTCCAGTTGTCACATTCTTTATAATAGATTCTACATTTTCGCTACTACTAATGTAAGGCAAACAGGTGTGCAGTTATCCATTCTCTCTCTCCCTCTCTCTTCCTTCAGTCTTAAATAGTGGGATTGCATTGTTATCTTCTATACTGCAGGAACCATTCCAGAATGTACAGAAGTTTGGAAAATGATTATTGACACTTCCATTATTTCCAAAGCCAGTAGCTCATTCTATATAAAGTATTTTCTACGCAGACTAGACTGTTCATATAGTAATCATATTTAGATAGGGTAGATCTTTCGCCATGAGAACATTCTTAGTACTTGATTGCTTTAACTAACCTGCTGAATATTCGTGATAATCTATGCAATATCACCATTTTACCAGTGACATATCTGTTTATTAAAGTAGTGCAGGACATCATTCCTGATCTTGACATCTCTTTTGACAGAAAAGGCGAAGGCGGATAGACAGGAGTATGATCGGAGAGCCAACAAATTTTGTTCACACATCACACATGGGGGCCGGAGATATGTTTGGGGATCGAATGAGCTCCGTAAGTGTCTCTAACATAGTATTCTTACACAGCCCTTAGTCGTATAACCTTATCTTAATTGTCCTATTTACATTCCTAACCTTATCTTGACTTGTCTGCAACCTTTGTCATCATTGATTTCACTATTCACCCCAAAGTGCCTCTATTGTCATTCAAGTAAGTGCAACAGCTTTTGCCAGATTCTAGTTGTAACTGGAATTGTACCCAGCTTGTTTCCTTGCTCCCGCAGTGCTATCTGTGGCGTCCCCCAAGAATCTATCTTTGGCCCACTGTAATGTCTCATATACTTGCTGCTCCTTGGCAGCATCATTTAAAACCATAGTGTTAGTTTCCACATGTAAGCTCTACCTCACCATTACATCGCTTGATGACTCCACTGTTGAAAAATTATCTGATTGCTTATCCCACCTACCAGATTGGGTATGGTAGAAACATAGAATCGTACAGCACAGAAAAGGGCCTTCAGCCCATCAAGTCTATACCACCAAAAAACATACTAGTAACTATGCTAGGCCCACTTTTCCACACTTGAATGACATGACACTTCAAGTGCTCACCCAAGTCCTTTTTTAAAGATTGAGGTTTCAAGGCTCAACTATCCTCCCAAATGTATTCCAGACCCTTATCACCAGCTGGGTGAAAAAGTTTTTCCTGAAATCCCCTTTAGTCCTCTTGCCTATCACTTAAAAATTATAAGCAGAAATTTCCTCTTATTAAATATTGAAGGAGAATAAATGCGTTGATTCTGGTTCCTGTCCCAGGCCCAACTGTAAATGTTCTAGAGGACTTTGAGCTGGCGGAGATTGTGCAGGCAGATAGAGAGAGAGACAGAACTGCAGTGGAATAGCCAAGTCTAAAAGTAAAGACATGAATGTAGATTTCAATAGCAGATGAGCAGAGAAAGCGGTGAAATCAATCAATATTTTTGGAGATGGAAATATATGGTTACTGCTGGCATGAATATGTAGTTGGAAGTTCATTTCTGGCTAAAATTGTGGCTTTATTACTCTCCTTGAGATCAAATCAGTCTCTTAGCATTTGGCTGATCACCCACATTCTATCGTACGTAAACGTGAACACATCCAAAACTCTGCCTGTCTTAACTTGTTTCAAGTTCCATTCAACTGTCACCCCTGTGCTTTCTGACCTACATTGGTTCCCTGTCATTTTTTTAATTTTAAAATTCTCATCCCTGATTTCAAATCATTTGCACCATCTCAATCACCATATCTCTGTAACACCTACAGTTCCAAACCATCGAAGGTACCTGCAGTCATCTGCTTCTGGTCTACTGAGAAATTCCGACTTTAATCGCTTCACCATTTGTAGTTACACATTCACTCGCCTGGACTCTGAACTCTGGAAGTTCCTCTCTATATCTTTCCACCTGTATTTATATCTCTGCCTCTAATATCTCCTTATGTGACTTGGTGTTCAACTTTGCTTTATAATGCTTCTGAGAACCACCTTTAGGTTGTATTATTATGTTAAAGCTACATAAATATAAGATAATCTTGTCCTATTTCTTCAATCTTAGCACTTTGTTTTGTTCTCGATCATTATCCAAAGAGTTCAGTTTTAATTTTTACTCCCGACATGTTCTTTCACACTTGCTTCTTCACTTGTCCTCTTTTTATAAGTGCATCAGCGGCTTATACAAAATGTAAAAATCTGATTTCCTTCAGATCTTCCTTTTCTTGCTGCTTTACTTATGAATAGTTGAGATCCCCTATGATTCAGTTTGTTCTATTCATTTCATATGTACCTATATATTTTACTTTCCAGTTAATTCCTGCCATTCTGCGCTCTGTATTCTATCCTGAATAGTGTGGCTGATTCCTTCATTTCTCTTATATAGATTCTGTTTCAGACTCTTTCTTAGTTATGCTGTGTTTTCCTTCTGCCATTGTATTTGATCAATTTAGCAACTCACTGCTTTATTCTGTTATTTATCATTTCTAAATGCATTAAAGTCTGAAATTTTTAACTTCTAATCCTGTCCTGTCTATAGCCTTGTTTCCATTATCTTTATATTTACAGTACTTCTTCACTTTTAATTATTGACTTGTTGCCCTAGTCACTGATATGTTGCTATGTAGTAAATGTAATATGATGTCATGACCAGTTTTATATGTGCCATGTACATTGGTATTATTTCACATAATCTTTTCTATTCTGAGTATTTGTTATTTTTATCTCTTTTTATATCCTGCCCTTTGCTCTCATCTCAATTTTTTCTTATCTTTGGGTTAACATTACATTTGGTTGAATCCTTCCCTCCCTCCTTTATTAGTTTACAGCCCTGTCAGCGAATCTGTCAATTTATGCTCTCTTTACTGAGCACATATTACAACACAAATAGCCCAGAGCAAGCACCACCATTTGAATGTAACAGACCATCCTAAGTGGCTTCCAGAGAAGTGAAGAAAAATTAAATGCCAAGCTAAAAGACAGAGATATTACAAAAAGTGACCTAAAGGTTGCTTTAAGGACAGTACAAAAGAGAGGATGAGAGTGTCAGAGGCTTATTAATTCAAGAACGTGAGGTCCAAAGCAGCTGACTGCATGGCTTTTAGGGTTGGGGCAGAGGGAGGGCATGACATGCAATAGTTAGACCAGCCGAGAGTTTATGAAGGAAAGGCAACAACCTCAGAACTCCCACTACCTTGAAGTTTTGTTCCCATCTACAGTTCATGTATCAAAGTTGCCAATGCAAGTAAAAAATTCTGTTCTTTACACCATGCCTGTAGATTTTCAGGCATGAAATGTGCAGCCACTGCACAGGTGCAGGGAGAACTCTTGAGTAGCCTTCTTTCTGATCCTGAAATGTTGTAATGGCTCCACCTAGTTGTAATGGTGCAAACCACCAGATTTATAAATAAAACAGGCTTTCTATTCTATTGTGCTTGTCTCTCCTCCCCTTTTCTGAAGATGGTGACTTAATTATTGGAGTCCACTTCTAGTACTATAAGTGGCTTCATGTGAGTTCAAAAAATTAGTACATCTATTCAGCTCCTACACTTAAAACTGATGTCTCTATAGTTCAGCAAGGGTCACTGGAGGATGACCGTGGATGATTAATTTTGTTATGCTCAGTCAGAGGTTACTGAGGTCAATTATAGTACCTCAAATAATGTGGTATAGGTTGTGGATTGAGCCTGGTATCTCAATCTCTCCACAACCTTCACTGCAGAAAGTAGTAAATGAGTTGTCAACAGATTGACTGACTTACTGAGGAAGTGAAAAGTTAGACCTGTACCTATATATTTTTCTAAAAAGTATTTGAATTTTGAGCAAGCTACAGTGAAGAAGTGCAGTATTCACAAAACAAATGAGAGTAAAAACTGTGAATAATTTTGATAGTGCAATGTTACATTAACCAAGTTTCCTTTACTTACCGTTTTTTTTTCTGACACAGATGATTGATGTACATGGCCAAATGCAATCTAAGGGTGGCTACAGTGACGCAGTGCCAATTAGTATTCAAACAATGCAACTTATCGATACTGCAGCGGCATAGTGTTACTTGACTAACTAGTTGCATAACTCAGGTAAATCCATTAGTAAGTATCATTGTTACTGTGGTCTTGGTTATTTTCTCAAATAAAATTATGAACAAATATCACTATTATTTTGTGCTGAATTACAGAACTTGGGTCAACCCATTGAAAAATATCACTATCTGCTTAAATAACAATTGTTTCTTTTCCGTGCTTCACTGCTGAAAGTGCAGATTCTTGCTAAGATACAATTCATCAGGCACCAACTACTCACCTGAATGATCAATCTTCATCAGTTCACTTTGAGTCCTAGTAAAGTATTGCAACATGGGGAGGGGATGGCTATTGAGTCTTGCTTTGTCCATGAATCCCAGCTTTGTTACAGTACAGAAAGAGGCCATTTGGCCTATCATGTCTGCGCCTGCTTTCTGAATGAACAGTGCATCTAATGCCAATCTTGATCCTTCTCCCCATAGCCCTGTATCATCTTCCTTTTCAATAATAATCCAATTCCACTTAATTTCCTTAATTGAACCTGCCTGCACCACTTTCTCGGGCAATGCATTCCAGACACTAACTACTTGCTGGGTGAAAAAGTTTTTCCTCAATTTTCTTAGCTTGTTTTGCCAATTTCCTTATACCTGTACTCTCTTGAGCTCGATCCTGCCACTGGTAGGAATCCATTTTCCCAACTATTCTGTTCAAACCCTTCGTGATTTTGAATGTCTTCATTAATTCTTCTCTCAAAACAGTCCAAACATCTCTGGAAGTGGCCTAACCAAAGTCCTGTACATCCGCAACATGAACTCTCAACTCCTATACTCAATTCTCTGACCAATAAAGGAACGTACTAAATGCCACCTTATGCATTTTGTTTTGTCATAATTTATGAGCATGCTTTGGTATGAACACTTATCAATCCGAATTCTGTAATAACCTCACCTATTCAATTTTACTATATCAACTGTCACAATGATGTTGAAAGTTATGACCACTAAGTGTCTGTGTATTAAGAATTGCTGGAGTCTCAAAACTATTGGTAACTTACTTTTATGAAAAGGAAGTTTCATTAACTGATTACAGCTAATAGCACAAATAGTTTACTAGCATAATAATATTTTGATGGTTTTGTACTATTTCAGATATGTACAGTATCCAATAAGTTAACGTGTCTGTGTACAATAGTACATTGTAGTGGTGTTTATTACTGAGTCAGTAGTGAGTTTTGTACTTAAATAAAGATTTGACCACCGGTTAAAAGAAAATTTAGTTTTATAATTTGCCTAATTTTGATTTACATACATTACATGTATTGAGCAGTTTCAGAAGGTCGAACTTATTTATATGATTTGGTTTATATCCAAAAGTTAAAGCATAATTTTAAGATTATTCTGTTAGGATCAGTACAACAGTGATCTTGTAATTATCTCGCAAATCTCCAAATCCATTTTCTGCTCCCTCTTTGTTGTAATCGTTGCGCTAGTTACTTTGCAGCACCATGGCTGACCACATATAAGAAAGGAATTTATTTTTCTTGTCACAAACTCAACAATGAAGACGTGACTGCTGTATTTCCCGATAGCTCAGTGTGTTTGTTCATTGATGGCTACAAACAAGAAATATCTGGTATCAGGTTCCACTCCTAATCGTGCAACTAACTTTTCATAGCTGGCCATTAGAATTCAGCCAGCATAATCACAATAGGGAAAGAAAAGAAATCAGTCAGAGATTCTCCTCTTGATTGCTACCAAGACTCTCTAATACAGTTGAATGTGACCATCTTTCTCTAACGCTTCTCCTCCATTGTCCAGCTGAGGGACAATGCCTAGACAATCTTTATCTGATCTTGACTAGACAATTTCCATCAATATATCTCTGTGTCTCTTCACTATTTTTTCTGAAGACTTCAATGGATATATCTTGGCTCCTATTTCTCCTCTATAGATTGCCACTAAGTGACAGCATTCAAAACATGATATCAGCTCCCACATCAACACTGGCCATAGGCCAACTCACCACTATCTTTCTCTACCTCTCCACTATCTGTGTGCACTTCAGGAAGGCCTTTGACAAGGTTCCACATGGTGGGCTGCTCTGGAAGGTTAGATCGCATAGAATCCAGGGGCAGCTGGTAAATTAGATACACAATTGGCTTGATGGTGGGAAGCAGAGGGTAATAGTGAAAGGATGCATGTCGGACTGGAAGCCATGGTTATTGAAGTGCTGCAAGGGTCGGTCGTAGATACATTGCTGTTTGTCATCTGTATTACTGATTTGGATGAAAAGGTATAAGACATGATTAGTAAGTTTGCTGATGACACTAAAATAGGCAGCATCGTGGACAGTAAGGAAGGTTATCAGAAATTGCAGGAGGACCTTGATCAGCTGGGGAAATGGGCTGAGAAATAGCCATTGGAGTTTAATATAGATGCATGTGAGGTCTCGCATTTTGGAAAGTCAAATCAAATTAGGAGTTTCATGGTGAGTGATAGGGCCTTAAAGAATGTTGTGGAACAGAGGGACCTTTGAGTTCAGGTGCATGGTTTTCTGAAGTCAGACAGGGCGGTAAAGAAGGCTTTTGGCAGCCTGGCCTTCATTAGTCAGGGCATTGAGAAGAGAAATTGGGAAGTTATGTTGCAGTTGTACGGGATGTTGGTGAGGCCACAGTTGGAGTATTGTGTTCAGTTTTGGTCACCTTCCTATAGTAAGGATGTTATTAAATTGTAAAGAGTGCAGAAGAAATTTACAAGGAAGTTGCCAGGACTCAACAGTTTGAGTTATAGGGAGAGATTGGACAAGCTAGGACATCTTTCTTTACAGCATAGGGACTGAGGGAGGGTCTTAGAAAAGTGTGTAAGATCATGACGGGCATGGATAGGCTGAATGCACTCAGTCTTTTTTCCAGGGTTGGGATATTGAGGACTAGAGGGTATCAGTTTAAGGTTAGAGGGGAAAGGATAAAAAGGAACCTGAGGGGCAACTTTTTTTTTACACAGAGGGCTGTTACGCATATGGAGCGAGCTGCTGGCAGAAGTTTTTGAGGTGGGCACATTAACAGCATCTAAATGACGTTTGGACAAATGCGTGGATAGGAAAGGTTTAGAAGGATATGGGCCAAGTGCAGAGAAATGGTGTTAGTGTAGGTGGACATTTTGGTCAGCATGGTTTTAGCCATAAGGCCTGTTTCCATGCCGTAGAACTCTATGGCTCAGGTTACTTGACAGTTATCCTGGTGAGCCAACATTTCCTGTAGATAACTATTAGCAATATTAGAGCAATTGGTCTTTGACTTATGTCACAAATCACGGCACGGTGACACAGTGGTTAGCACTGCTGTCTCACAGCACCAGGGTCCCAGGTTCGATTCCACCTCGGGCAACCATCTGTCTGGAGTTTTCACATTCTCCCCATGCCTGCGTGGGTTTCCTTCCACAGTCCAAAGATGTGCAGGTCAGGTGAATTGTCCGTGTTAAATTGTCCATAGTGTTAGGTGCATTAGTCAGAGGGAAATGGGTCTGGGTGGGTTACTCTTTGGAGGGTCGGTGTGGACTGGTTGGGCTGAAGGGCCTGTACGGAATCTAATCTAATTACCTTTTCAGAAAATTTCCTCCCATTTCCTTCCCTGGCAATGTATGAAGATACTTGCTACTTTGATATCCTGAGTGAGTTATGCTTCCAACCCCATATCCTCTACATTACTAACATCACCTCCTTCCACTTTGTAAAATGACCCCACTCTATCCTCACCTTTGCCTGTCTGCTGTTAAAGCCCTCAATAAGTGGATAGGAAAGGTTTAGAAGGATATGGGCCAAGTGCAGAGAAATGGTGTTAGTGTAGGTGGACATTTTGGTCAGCATGGTTAGCTTCAAAATCAACTATTCCATTCTTCAGTCTCTCATGTTCTACCCTACATAAATGTTAGCTTATTCCTAAACCTTGATGCTCATAACCTAACTTACACCAAGTCCCATTTACGTCTTGCTGTGTGTTCACTAAATGGTAATGGCAAGTCCATGATTTGAAAATTCTCATCCTTGTGTTCAAATCTCCTAACTTCTTCCAGACCTACAAACCTCTGGCAATTTGTTTTCCTCCAATTCTGACCTTTAGCATGATCTTCAACTTCATGTGCCTCACCATAGGAGGTTGTGCCTTCAACTATCCAATCTCTGGACTTGAATGCCTATCCATTTCTTTCTCACCATCTGTCTTTCTCTTCTGTTAAAGGAGATGTCTGAGGAATTTTTTTTTTACACAGGAAGGAAGGTGCCTGGTACACGTTGCCATGGGAGGATGTAGAAGCAGATACATGAGCAAAGTTTAAGAAGCATTTAGACATGACCAGGCAGAGAGTAGAGGGATCTGGACCATATACATGCTGATGGGATTAATTTCGAATGGCATGGTGGTCAACACAGACATGGTGGGCCAAAGGGCCTGATCCTGTGCTGCAATGTTCTATGTTCATTGAAATTTTTATTACGAACCAGACTTTAGGTCATCTGTCCTTCTTAGGCTTTGTGTTAGTTTTTGGGAAGTTTTACTTTGTTAAAGATAATGTAAATGTGAATTATTGTTGTAATAACTTCCTGCAGGAAGATGTTTGTCTAATTACATCAGACAAGGACAGAGTCATCAAATACCTTTCATGTCTTTCTTCGTGTTTTGTGGGCATTAGTCAGTCTAATCAAAAATTTTTTTTTTCTGATGTAGTTTTAAAGATTTCTATAATTTCTTTATCTAATCCAGATGTATCTTACACAGTTAGAATCTGATCAAGCTGTATCTGACTGGCATCTAAACTGCTATGTTTGACCTTCATCTTAAAATAAATTATGAATTGTTTCTTTTCTCTTTCAGATTCCTCTGTCTTCCTTAAAGTATTCATCTGAATCATTGCCTCTCCCTGTCAACTAAGCCAAGATGAAGTTTTTGCTTTGAGTATTAAAGGACTTTGCATCGTGTTAAAGGTGACCACATTCCTTCCAGAGAAACCTGTTGCTCCTCTTACCAGCTTAGATGTACAGAGAAACTGCTCCTTGTATTTCTTGAACTGAACTGTATGTTTTTTTTTTGTAAGATTGCCTGAATCAATAAAATTGAAGATGTTTTTGGCAATGCTTGGTTTATCTTTTGACTTCTAATAAATCCTGGAATTGAATGTTCACACACACAAAGGAGAAAAACAGGTTTTCATCAGAGTACACATGTCTGTTTTTGGAGTAATGCTTAATTGTTACGTACAGTGGTTCTCATTATATGGATAGACTTTCTTTTGAAGCTATCAGATTCTGGATTTCAGTGTGGATTTGCAACTTTTCTGAGATGTGGAAATTCAGGTGACTTAATGAGAGGAAATTAACATTTCAATCATATTTTCTTTTTAAATAACCCTCTTTTTCACTCCCTGTCCACTCATGAAAGTGCTACCTGACACTGAGTTACAGTTCCCCAATGCTGGGGTACACATTCCTGTGGCACAAATATTCCTTGGGGTACAGTTCCAAACTTGCCAGTTACCCTTCAATAGCTCAAACTGGTATCTCGTTTCTTGAGACTTGGGGAGGGTTGTGGCCCTTTGGAATGCAGAGAACCTTCTGGCCACTCCACTGCCAATTCTGTTCCTGCCTCACATCCACATGCACACTTTAGAGCAGGGATTACCAGACATAGGTCCTAAGCAGAGCTGTGAATGATTTCCCTCCCCATCTTAGCAGCAGAGGCATGAAGTGTGGTACAGCTGGTTCTTTTTCAGTCTTAGCTGAAAAATGTACCACTGAGGGTGTAAGGAGGAACTTTGGAAATCCTGATGCTGTTCTTAATTTCTGTACTGAATGGGATAGGAGTGCTCACTAAGTTTATTCATTTACTATTGATCACCAAGAGTAACTCACTAATGAGAGTGATTGAGATGTAATGGATGTGGAGTATGAATGTAACCTCAGAATACTCATTGAAAAATAACGTTGCTGAAAAGGAGTGGAAAACACAGTCAAACTCAGCAATTACTACAACTGCCTCTGCACGGACTACCTAAGGAGTAAAACCTTGCCAAGTTTCTACAAGAGCTTTTGGTTGGATAATAGTTAACCTAACAGTGGAATTACTTGTATGGCTGAGTTGAGAACATTATAATTTTTAAGTTAGATGCAATGCATTGCTATAGCTATCAAGTTCTGCTTTAAAACAGCATACAAAAGTTTTTTTTCATTCCTGAACTAATCTGCTTGCAAATTCAGTTTGACTGAGCCCAATAAAACCTCCTTTACCCTCAATCTGCTGTGTCTGTTGCATGACCAGCAGTTTGCTGGCTGTGTTGGGAGTACATGAATTGCATTAAATCTCTGATTCTACGGCATACGAAACTTGTGGGATCTGTGTATAATCTCCCAACTAGAGTAAAACCTGAACAAAGACAGAAATGTCACATGGCCTAGATAGGTTATTAAGCTCAAATGGATGAGTGTGGAGTGAAGTTACATGAAGAAATTAACCAGATAGAGGAGGAATGGAAATAGTTTACATTTGAGATAGAGATAGATAGGAAAGGGGAAGGTATGCACTGGGATTATGGTTTGAGTGAGAAGATTTTGTTTTTGTAAATAGATGAAAATGCATTGAAACCTTAATAAAATAATGTCTATTTTTAAAATGTTGGTGTTTCTCTATTGGCTAAAAATGTTAAAAAATTTCTGACTGGTAATTATGGATAAGACTGTATTTCGTGTATAAATTTTGCTTTGTAGTAGTTTTAATTAGATTTAAATGATCACTGCTGGCTTATTGATTTTAAATCACATATTCCCTCTCTACTGTTAGAATAATTAAAGCATTTTAATAAATTAAAGCCAGAACATGACAAGAGTATTTGGATCAGATTATTTATATAAATGTCTGTACTTGTGCTAGGAAGAGTCATAGAATTGTACAGAATGGAAACAGACCGTTCAATCCAACTCGTCCATGCTGACCAGATATCCTAAATAAAGTTAATCCCATTTGCCAGCATTTGGCCTATATCCCTCTCAACCCTTCTGATTCATGTACACATCCAGATGCCTTTTAAATGTTGTAAATTGTACCAGCCTTCACTTCCTCCAGAATCTTATTCTGTACATACACACCCTCTGTGTGAAAAAAAAATGCCCTCTAGCTTTAGACTTCCCCTACCCTGTGAAAAGATCTTGTCTATTTACCTTATCCATGCCCTCATGATTTAATTAAACCCCTTTAAGGTTACCCCTCAGCTCCAGGGAAAGTAGCCGCAGCCTATTCAGCGTCTCCCTATAGCTCCAAACCTGACAGCATCCTTGTAAATCTTTTCTGAACCCTTTTAAGTTTCACAACATCCTTTCTATAGGAGAGAAACAAGAATTGCATGCAGTATTCTAAAAGTTGCCTAATCAATATCCTGTACAGCCGCAACATGACCTCCCAACTCCTGTGCACAATGCACACCATTAAGGCAAACATACCAAGCACAACTTCTTCATTATCCTGTCTACCTGGGACTCTACTGTCAAGGAAATATGAATCTGAACTCCAAGGTTTCTTTGTCCAGCAACATGCCCCAAGACCTTACCATTAAGTGTATAAGTTTTGCCAGGACACCAGATAGGATGTCAAAGTGTTTTGTCAAGCAAATTGTTGCTGCCTTCAAGTACAAACTAGAGTTGTTCAAAATAGGATATTGTGAAACTTTGAAGGGTTCAGAAAAAAATTTACAAGAGTGTTGCCGGGGTTGGAGGATTTGAGCTATAGAGAGAGGCTGAATCGGCTGGGACAGTTACCTCTTATGCTCGCATCCAAATCATTTATGTGAATGACAAAAAGTAGAGAACCCAGCACCGACCCTTGTGGCACTCCACTGGTAACAGGCCTCCAGTCTGAAAAACAATCCTTCACCACCACCCTCTGTCTTCTACCTTTGAGCCAGTTCTGTATCCCAATGGCTAGTTCTCCCTTTATTCAGTGAGATCTAACGTTGCTAATCAGTTTGCCATGGGGTACTTTGCCTTACTGAAGTCCATATAGATCACATTTACCACTCTGCCCTCATCAATCGTCTTTGTTACTTCTTCAAAGAACTCAGTCAAGTTTGTGAGTTATTAATGAACATCATTTCTGACCTTTAGGATGACAAAAGATTGTCGAAGCAGATGAAGGAGGATGCTACTTCTGAGAAATTCCTGTTGCAATAGTTTTTGAGAAGGATGTAAGTATTTAATTGGAAATATAAACTGGAAATGCAAGATTGGATTCCTTCCTTTAACATAAAAGTTTGATAAAAAATGGAATTGTTTAATTGTTGATTGATCAAGAGTACCCAAGTTTTGGAAGAAGCTAGATTGACACTTTTTGTGAGATAAATTGACACCAAGTGTCTGGGTTGAGAAAAGCAGAAACTGCCCAGCGGCAGGTTTTGATGACGTTCTAAGCAGCAGTTTATCACAGAACTGAAGGGACAGAGAGCATTGGACTCTTAGATCTCTAAAAGACCTGCAAACAATCCCCCATCCCATCCACCTCAGCAATTTGGCTTTGTAACATTTGGATCAAGATTGTAATAACGTCAAGCGCCAAGCAGCCCTAAAGGATCCCAAGCTGAGTTGCAGTGTTGCAGTTATTGTTGTAGTGTTGATGATGAGATGCTGTGGGGTGGTAATTGACTAGATTGGATTTATTCAGTGAAGACTTGAGCAACCTTCTGCATCAGGTAATTGGATGCAAAATTTTGTGGCTTTACTGCCCATAAGACCATAAGACATAGGAGCAGAAGGTAGGCCATTCAGCCCATCATGTCTGTTGCATTATTCAATCGTGGCTGATAAAGCTTCTGAACCCCAATCTCCCACTTTATCCATGTAACCCTTGATCCCCTTGACATTCATGAACCTGTATATCTCAGTCTTAAATGTACTCAGTGATCTGGCCTCCACAGCCTTCTGTGGCAGTGAATTGCATAGACTCTGGCAGAAGAAGTTTCTCCTTATCTCCATTCTAAGAGGTCTTCCCTATACATTAAGGCTGTACCCTCTGGTCCCAATCTCTTCTACCAATGGAAACATCTTCCTGAAATCCATTCTGTCCAGGCCATTCAGTATTCTGTAAATTTCAATTAGATACCCCATGTGCTTCTAAACTTCATCAAGTGTAGTCCTAGAATCCTCAAACATTCCTCACATGTAAAGTTTTTCATTCCTGAGTCCATTCTCATGAACCTTTTCTGAACCAGCTCCAGGGCCAGTACATCCCTCATGAGATATAGGGCCCATACCTGTGCACAATACTCTAAATGTGGTCTGACCAGAGCCTTGTGGAACCTCAGAAGTACATCCCTGTTTTTATATTCAAGTCCTCTCAAAATAAATGCTAACGTTGTGCTTGCCTTCCTAACTACTGACCCAACCTGTAAGTTTACCTTGAGAGAATCCTGGACTAGAACTCCGAAGTCTCCTTACACTTCAGACTTCTGAATATTTAGAAAATAGTCCATGTCTTATTTTTCTTACCAAAGTGCATGACTTTACACTTTCCCACATCTGCCACTTTTTTGCCCACTCTCCTAACCTGTCCAAATCCTTCTGCAGTCTCCCCACCTCCTTAATACTACCTGTCCCTCTACTATCTTTTTATCATCTGCAAACATGGCCAAAATGCCCTCAGTTCATTCATCTCAAACATTAATGTATAAAGTGAAAAGTTGTGGTCTCAACACTGAACCTTGCAGAACACAACTTGTCACCAGCTGCCATTCTGAGAAAGAACTTTGTATCCCCACTCTCTGCTTTTTTCCAGACAGCCAATCTTGTATCCATGCACGCACCTTGCCTCTAACACCTTGGCCTCTTGTCTTACTCAGCAACTTCCTGTGCGGCACCTTGTCAAAGGCCTTCTTGAAGTCCAGGTAGATAACATTCATTGGGTCTCCGTGGTCTAACCTGCTCATTACCTCCTCAAAGAATTGTAGCAGATTTGTCAGGCAAGATCGGCCCATGGTGAAACCATGCTGACTTCGCCCCATAAACTTCCAAGTATTCAGAAATCTCATCCTTCACAATGGATTCCAAAATCTTATCATGGCCGAGGGTAGGCTAATCG
The DNA here is from genome assembly GCF_020745735.1 of Hemiscyllium ocellatum. Classification (NCBI taxonomy): domain Eukaryota; kingdom Metazoa; phylum Chordata; class Chondrichthyes; order Orectolobiformes; family Hemiscylliidae; genus Hemiscyllium; species Hemiscyllium ocellatum. Next base: position 29,230,334 of record NC_083428.1, on the reverse strand, counting down.
GTCCGTAATTTTCTGCCTTTTGCCTTACTCGCTTTTTAAACAAGGGTGTCACATTAGTAATTTTCCAGTCCTCTGGGACTTTCCCTCACTCTAGAGATTCCTGAAAGATCACGAATGCCTCCATTATCTCCTCAGCTATCTCTTTTAGAACTCTGGGGTGTTGTCCATCTTGTCCAGGTGGTTTATTCACTTTCAGATTTTTCAGTTTCTCTAGCACCTTCTCCTCGGTGATGGCCACCATACTCAGCTCTGCCCCCTTCTCTCTCAAATGTTTGGGGTATTATTCGTGTCTTTTACCGTGAAGACTGATGTGAAGTAATTATTCAGTTCCTCAGCCATTTCCTTGTTTCTCCACCATTATCTCTCCAACATAATTTTCCAGCAGTCTAATGTCCACTTTTGTCTCTCTTTACGTATCTAAAGAAACTCTTACTTCGTCCTTTAAATTACTGAATGGCTTACCCTTATGTTTAATCTTCTCCCTTGTTATTTCCATTTTTGTTGCCCCCTATTGGTCTTTGTAAGCTTCCCAATCCCTCTGGTTTCCCACTGCCCTTTGCCATGTTATATGCTTTCTCTTTTGCTTTTATGTTCCTCCCTGTACCATGCTTCCTTTTTCTAGGGAGGAATTTTTGCTGTGTCTCCTGAACTACTTCCAGAAACTCCTGCCATTGCTGTTCCACTGTCTTTCCTGCTAGGCTCCTCTCTTAGTCAATTCTGCCCAGGTCCTCCCTCTGTAGTTGCCTTTATTTAGCTGTAATACCATTTTCTCTGACTCTTATCTTCTCCCTCTGAAAATACACAGTAATTTCAATCATATTATGACCACTGCCTCCTAAGGGTTTCTTCATCTTAAGCTCCCTCATCAAGTCTGCTTCATTGCACAAATTCAGTATTGCCTGTTCTCTATTGGGCTCTATCCCAAGCTGCTCCAAAAAAGCAATCTTGTAGACAGTCTATAAATTCCTTTTCTTGCGATCTACTACCAACCTGATTTTTGCAATCCATTAAAATCCCCCATGATCACTGCAATATCACCTTTCCTACACATCGTTTCTATCTTCTGGTGTATCTTGCACCCCAGCCCCTGACTACTATTGGAGGCCCGTACATAATCCCATCTATGACGTTTTTACCATTGCAGTTCCTCAATTCTACACCATCTGATCCCACTTCATTTCTTACTTATAAGGCAGACCCACCCCCTCCAACCATCTGGCTCTTTTCAGTAAGATGTATATCCTTGGATGTTCAGCTTCCAATACTGATCCCCTTGCAATCATGCCTCTGTGATGCCTATGTCATACATGCCAATTTCAGTCTGCACAAGCTCATTTACTTTATTCCTTATACTGCGTGCAATCAGATGTACCACCTTTAGTCCTTTATTAACAATTCCTGTCCTCATTCTCATTCGTTGTTCAGTGTGCTTGAAGTTTGATTGCTAACTCTTTCAAGACAATGTGTCCCATTTGTCTGTGTGCTGGAAACTTTAATAACCTCTCATGTTCTCTTTCCCTGTCATTTCTTTCATATTTTTCCACCCAGTTGTAACCACCCCTACAGATGTTAACCTGCTGCTTTGTCTCTCCCACTGGGGGAAATTTTATCCCTGCCCCACCAACTTTCTAGCTTAGTCTTGTTGACCAGCCTATCTACGCTTTTCATTAGAACATTGGTCCCAGCTTAGTTCAGGTGTAGACCCTCCCAGTGGTACAGATCCCTCCTGTTCCAATACTGATTCCAGTGCCCCGTGAGAAAGGAACTTCTCTTTTCCACACCACTCTTTGAACCACATGTTTACTTCCCTTATTCTCATGTTGTTATGCCAAATTGTAAGTGGCAAGGATAGTAATCCAGAGATTATAATCCTTTTCTTTAATTTGGCTCCTAGCTCCTGATAATCCCTGAACTGATCCTCTTTCCCAGTTTTGCTTATGTTGTTTGCTCTGGTGTGGACTACAACAACTGGATCCTCCCCCTCCCTCTCCAATATCCTTTCAAGTTCAAAGTTTGTGCGAAGATTTGTAGCTCGGGTGCTTGTTGTAGTGGTTCTGTTCGCCGAGCTGGAAGTTTTTGTTGCAAACGTTTCGTCCCCTGGCTAGGAGACATCATCAGTGCTCTGGAGCCTCCTACGAAGCGCTTCTTTGGATGTTTCTTCCGGCATTTATAGTGGTCTGTCCTTGCCGCTTCCGGGTGTCAGTTTCAGCTGTCCGCTGTAGTGATTGGTATATTGGGTCCAGGTCGATGCGTCTGTTGATGGAGTTTGTGGATGAATGCCATGCCTCTAGGAATTCCCTGGCTGTTCTCTGTCTGGCTTGCCCTATGATAGTAGTGTTTTCCCAGTCGAATTCATGTTGCTTGTTGCTTGTTATCCCTAGTAGCCACACACTCAGACAACAAGCAACATGAATTCGACTGGGAAAACACTACTATCATAGGGCAAGCCAGACAGAGAACAGCCAGGTAATTCCTAGAGGCATGGCATTCATCCACAAACTCCATCAACAGACGCATTGACCTGGACCCAATATACCAATCACTACAGCGGACAGCTGAAACTGACACCCGGAAGCGGCAAGGACAGACCACTATAAATGCCGGAAGAAACATCAAAGAAGCGCTTCGTAGGAGGCTCCAGAGCACTGATGATGTCTCCTAGCCAGGGGACGAAACGTTTGCAACAAAAACTTCCAGCTCGGCGAACAGAACCACTACATCCTTTCAAGTTGGTCAGAGATATTGGGCAGGCAACATACCATGCAGGATTCTTGATCCTGCTTGCAAAGGATACTACCTATTCCCCTAACTATAGACTGCCCTACAGCTATCACTTGTCTTTTTGCTCCCCCCTCTTGAACGGTCTTCTGTACCATGGTACGGTGTTCAATTGGCTACTCCCCCCTACAGGTCCTGTTCGGACCTTTTTTTAATATATATTATCTCTACTCCCGATGAAGGGCTTTTGCCCGAAACGTCAATTTTCCTGCTCCTTGGATGCTGCCTGACCTGCTGTGCTTTTCCACTCTAATCTAGAATCTGGTTTCCAGCATCTGCAGTCCTTGTTTTTAACCTAATCCTTCCTGCAGTCCTTTTCCTCATCCCCACAGGGACCAAATATCTCATATCTGTTGGACAAGGTCAACACCTGAGAATTCCTGACTGCAAGAGCCTGCTACCTGCCTCACTTGCAGTCAGACCCTGCTGTCCCTGGCCACTGTCCAAATTTGAAGTACTTAATCCACCAGATATGATGGCCTCCTGCAGCAAAGCATCCTGAACAGCTTGGCTGGGAGCACAGTTCGTTCAGGAACACCAGAATGTTTTGGGGCCAATCGTCTTTCCAGTATTCAGGGCCTTCAGCTGTTTCTTGATATCACATGAAATGTAATGAGTTGGGTGAAATTTGTAACAGGGATGTCAGGAGATGACGAAGGAGATTTAATCATCCACTTAGCATTTCCAAATGCTTCAGCTTTGTCGATCTTCTGCCTACACTCAGCTATATTAGCTAATTCCTTTCCTGTCCTTTTTTTAAAAAAACAGATTTATAGAACCAGCGATTTACTATTTCATACCATTCATAAAATATCAATCACACTAGTGCACATTTACCTTGCATGTAAAGCAAAGTATAGCAAACTTGACAGGAATTGAGCACTGCATATCCAAACCTGTTCATACAATTTTGAACACCTTCAAGATTTTGTAGTAATTGTCTTGCTTTTTGCTGGATTTAAATTTTATTGGACTTTTCTAACTAATAGATTTGCTGAAAGGTGAGCTTCCAATAGATTGTTAATATTTCAACTTTACACATTAAATATTGACCTAATCACTGTCCATAAATCGACTGATTAGATCAAATATGGCATGTCTGATTTATAACAGTGGTTCTAAAGTTCTCAAGAAATAACTTTAAAAGATGAGCACAAATTTGTGGAAATGAACATTTAATTTGTACCCACTTGTAGTTTGCATTCATAAAATATTAAATTGTAGTCTTAAGTGAAATGACAAATACAAATATTTGTGAGAATGAATTCGAAAGATCTTTGCAACACAGTTAAAATTATGGATGTGAACCTATGCCTAAAACATAACCTTATCTGTCTCCTCAGCTGCAGGCAGAGCAGAGTTTTGTCTAGTATTGTATTTTTAAAAATTTAACAGCACTTCCAAATCTAGTTCATTTTAAAATGTCACAATGGATAATTGTTGCATCGCATTTTATAATAAAAAAAGGTACGAGAAGATTGAGCATAATCAATGCAAGAGGTAACTTTGCAATCTACGTTACTATCTTATACAGTACTGTTCTATTGAATCAAAGTCAAATAAAGCAGACCCAGCAGAAACTACTGGGAAAAAAAAAGTTTATTGTACAAGAAAGACTTTGTCATCCACATCCAGCTTCAAAAAGTAAACAAGGAAACTAATCCAATCTCTGAAGGGACTTATATTAAACCAATTTATATGCAGGGCTCCAACCTAAGCTATGTGATGTTATTCACAATCAAAAGGAATAACTGTTCAACACTGATTTCATTATATAAAAAAAAGGGTAAAAGTCGCTTCAGAAAATAAAACTCCAGAAACATGCTCAATTTAACACAATTTTAAATAAACAAATTAAGGAGTATAAAAATGCAGGTTTCTAAATCAGCTGGTTTTAAAAAAAAAACTAACCAACACTAGAGATTACTGCTGGGGAGATTCAGCTGAAGTCTGAAAGAAGTGACTACTTCCACTAGAATGATTCTAGTGACAGTTCAGCAGGTTTACTGGCACTGGTCAATTCCTAGAATCTTGTTCTATTGTGTTACAGACCGTTGCCATGTAGAAATGTACTGTGCCTGGCAATACCCTTGTGCAGTACAGCTAGTACTGCAATACAGGATGGTTGCATAGATGGCAATAAGTTCATAACTGATCTGCAAAAAGATTTTTAAAAAAAGGTGTAAAGACTTGCTTGCCATCTCACAAATCATAAATATCCTCCAGTGCTGCTGGTGATATTACAAGTGCCCATTTGGATAAAACCAACTAAATTGGAATCCTGAGATATTGTGATGATACATTTTCAAATTAACCATCTTGTTGTTGTATGAAAGGGTTTGGAATAGCCTCCATCCCATCCTGTGGGCAAATCAGAACAACTGATGTTCCTCTGCATACAACCAAGCCAAGCTGTCGCGTGTCTTCAGTCAATTTGTATTGGTCATCTGGATCTGAAATTAGTAAAGTTTGCAAAAAAATAAAATTAGACTTGAATTACATCACGTAAAACTACGTGGAACATGCTAAGTGGAATAAAAGAGAAGAAAACATTTGTATTTTAATTATACAATAAAGATTTACTTGAAGGACCAACTTATTTAGTATTGTGGACATTAAATTAAATCATGTCTCAAAATGGTATACAGCAAAATCTGGCACTTAGCTTTGGTAAATAGGGTTAAGGAGCATCCAAAGGGATTTAGTAAATACATTAAAAGGACAAAAGGGTAACTACGGAGAGAATAGGACCTCAAAAGAACAGCAAGGCAGCTTATGTGCGGAACTGCAAGAAATGGGGAAACAAGTATTTTGCATCAGTGTTTACTGTGGAGAAGGACATGGAAGATACAAAATGTGGGGAAGTAGATGGTGACATTTTGAAAAATGTCCATATAAGAGGTGGCGCTGCTGGATGTCTTAAAATGCATAAAAGCTGGATAAATCCCCAGGACCTGATCAGGTGTAACCTAGAACTCTGTGGGAAGCTAGAGAAGTGATTGCTGGGCCCCTTGCTGAGATAGTTGGATCATCGATAGCCAAAACATGGAGGTGCTGGAACACTGGGGGTTGGCTAACGCAGTGCCACTATTGAAGAAAAGGTGATAAAGGAAAAGCTAGGGAACAAAAGGCTGATGAGCCTGTCATAGGTGGTGGGCAAATTGTTGCTGAGGGAATTTTGGAGGAACAGGATTAACATATATCTGGATAGGCAAGGACTGATTAGGGATAGTCAGCATGGCTGTGTGTGCGGGAGATCTTGTCTCACTAACTTGATTGAGGTTTTTGAAATAGTAACGAAAAGGATTGAGGAGGGCAGAGCGATGGATGTGACCTATACGGACTTCAGTAAGGTTCCTCACAGTAGACTGGTTAGCAAGGTTAGATTACACGGAATATAGGAATAACTAGCCATTTGGATATAGAACCGGATCGAAGGTAGAAGACAGAGGATAATGGTGAAGGGTTGCTTTTCAGAGTGGAGGCCTGTGACCAGTGGCGAGCCACAAGGATCAGTGCTGGGTTCACTGCTTTTCATCATTTGTATAAATGTTTTGGATGTGAACATAAGAGGTATAGTTAGTAAGTCTGCAGATGACACCAAAATTGGAGGTGAAGTAGGTTGCTTCAGAGTACAACATGATCAAATGGGCTGAGGACCAGCAGATGGAATTTAATTTAGATAAAAGCAAGGTGCTGCATTTTGGCAAGGCAAATCAGGGCAGGACTTATACACTTAATGGTAAAGTCCTGGGGACTGTTGCTGAACAAAGATCTTGGAGTGCAAGTTCATAGCTCCAGGAAAGTGCAGTTTCAGGTAGTTAGGATAGTGAAGGTGTTTAGTATGCTTTCCTTTATTAGTCACAGCACTGAGTTTGAGAATTGGGAGGTTATGTTGCAGCTGTACAGGACATAGTATTCCAAAAGTGGCCTATCCAGTGTGCAATTCTGGTCTCCTTTCCACAGGAAGGATGCTGTGAAACATGGAAGGGTTCAGGGAAGATTCACAAAGATATTGCCAGGTTTGGAGAGTTTGAGCTATAAGGAAGAGGCTGAATAGACTGGGGCTGCTCTCCCTGGAGCGTCAGAGGTTTATAAAATCATGGGGGGCATGGATAGGGTAAATAGAACCAGGTCTTTTCTCTGGGTTGGGTGGGGTTGGAGGAAATAGTCTAGAACTAGAAGGCATAGGTTTGGGGTGAGAGGGGAAAATATTCATTAGGGATCTAAGGGACAACTTTTTTTGTGCAAAGGGTGGTGTGTGTTTGGAATGAGCTAGCACAGAAAATGGAGGTAGCTGGTACAATTACAACATTAAAAAAGGCATCTGGATGGGTACATGATTAAGAAGGGTTTAGAGGGATGTGGAGAAAGTGAGGACTGCAAATTCTGGGGATCAGAGCTTAAAAATGTGTTGCTGGAAAAGCGCAGCAGGTCAGGCAGCATCAAAAGGAGAAGGAGAATTGACATTTCAGGCATAAGCCCTTCTTCAGGATATGGGTCAAGTGCTGGCAAATGGGACTAGATTATCTAGTCATCATGGAGGAGTTGTACTGAAGGGTCTGTTTCCATGCTGTACATCTCTATGACTAAGTCACATAAGGAGACATCCAATCAGCTGACCAAAAGCTTGGTAAAAGTAGCAGGTTTTAGAGTGCCTTAAAAAGGAGGAAAGAGAGATAAGCAAACAAAGATGTAGGCAATGATTTCTAGAGCTTTGACACTGTAGGTATGGCCATCAGTGCTGGAACAACAAAAACAAAGGTAGCTCAAGTGGCCAGAATTAGAGTACAAATATCATAGGGTGTTATGGACTGAAGAAATTACTTAGAGTGAACAGAGAAATTAAGTGGCAGCCAAATTCTCATGAGTGAACACAATGCTACTGCCCAGATGAGATCTGGCATAAGTAAGGGCACAGTTAGCAGAATTTTGGATGTCAAATTTAAAGATGTCATAACATGAAAGGCCAGTGACATTTGCTGGAATGGTCAATTCTAGATTTAACAAAGACAGTGGCAGAAGGTTTCCGTATGTGAACTGAGGGAAGGACATTCTCAGGATGTTACAACTGGAAAGGAGGTCTAAGTGATGGCACACGTGTATGTTTCTGAGTTACGCTTCCAATCAAACATGAAAAGGCCAGTCAGATTTAGCCTCAGCTAGCAAGACAGGAATGGAGCTGGTGGCTAAGAAATGGAATTTGGAACATGGTCAAAATACAAACATTTTGGCATTTTCAACATATAAAGAGGAAATTTCCACTCATATTTAAAAAGAACAGGTTAAATTGACTTGGAGTGGGATTACTGAGAGTTCAGCAAGGTTGGGAAGGAGATGCTTGCTTTCTTTTTCCTAGTCAGTTGCCAGAGGACAAGGAGTTGAAAAGCTGGAAGAGAGCACAGAGTTTTAAAAGAAAAAGCGGCACTATAGGAGAACTAAGTTAATTAATCCTGAACCTTCAAATGACCTGGATGAACATACACAGCAAGTACCACTAGTTGCAGAAAACTGACTCACTGCACTGTATCCATGAGGCTGCAAGTCACACAGACCGCATGTTCAGAGAGGCAGTAAGAGTGCAGGTTAGAGGCATGCAGGCAGATAGGGAATTTTTGACTACCAGACAGTCCAAGAGAACCAGGAAGATGGTACAGGGGTTCCACTCAAGAAGCAGCTTTCAATTTTGATAATGGCAAGGTCAATGGGTTTTCAATGGTGTGTCGCAAGTGCCGAGCCTATGGCAACACGAGTGATCCAACTGTTTAAGAGGGAAGGAAGAAACAGGGGAACAGCAGCATTGATAGGAAATTCATTTGTCGGGAGAACAGAGGCATTTCTGCAGCTATACGTGATTCCAACGGTATATTTTGCTGCCAAAATGTTAGGATCAAGAATGTTGCAAAGTAATTGCAGGTCATTCCTCCTGAGGGTACCATCAGCCAGAGATCATGGTCCACCTTGGTATTTACTATATAGATATGAAAGGTGATGTAGTCTTACAGTCAGAATTTAAAAATCTAAAATAAAACGCAAGCAGGATTTCAAAAATAGTCAACTCCAGATTACAACCAGGACCAAACAAGTGAGTACAGAAGGAGGAGGATAAAATAGTGAGAAGCAATAACTTCATATACCTGGGACATTGGCTCTGGGTAAAATAGGTTCTGCTCAAGCCCAACAGATTGCACATGAACACAGCTGGGACTGAGTTCCTTGCAGGAGATTCTGTTTGCGCTGCTGGGGAAAGTTTAAGTTTACTATCCAGGAGTGTGCGAACCAGGACAGAATCTTAGTGGATGCACAAGATACTGGGAGAGACAAATAGTAGTGTACAGAATGACAAGTTAATATTTGGATTAAGGGAGAAATTATAACTGTGTGTACACAAACGAATGTAGTAAATAAGATTGGCAAGTTACAGGTGTATTGCCTCATCAAGTTATAATGCTATGGCAAATAAGACACTTGACAAAGGAAAGGCAGAACTAGGCACTAAGTGTCCCTGGCTACAGGGGATTCAAGAAAGATAGGAAAAAAAAGGAAAGCAATGGTCACCTTGACAAAGGACAGCAGCATGGGAGAAAGAAGCTTCAAGGGCAGAATTGATTTGGCGACAGAAAAGTGGCAAGGTGAGTCCATTACACTGCTTGGTATAATCTACAGACCAATTGCCGTGTGGACAACAAGGTGGCTCAGTGGTTAGCACTGCTGCCTCACAGTGCCAGGGACATGGGTTTGATTCCAGCCTCGGGCAACTGTCTGTGGAGTTTGCACATTCTCCCCATGTCTGTGTGGGTTTCCTCCGGGTGCTCCGATTTCCTCCCACAGTCCAAAGATGTGCAGTTCAGGTGGATTGGCCATGCTAAATTGCCCGTAGTGCTACATATATTAATCAGAGGGAAATGGGTCTTGGTGGGTTACTCTTCGGAGGACTTGTTGGACTAAAAGACCTGTTTCCACACTGCAGGGATTCTAATCTTATTAGTGGAAAGGATGTAGAGGAACAAATCAGCAAGGAAATTACAGAATGCTCCAAGCAAAGAATAGTTATAACAGGAAACTTCAAGTACTCCAATGTAGAATGGAATAGTAGTGTTAAGGACTGAGAAGGGCAAGCATTCTTAGTTTGCATTTAGAAGAACTTCCTACAGCAGTATATGTCCAGTGTAATAAAAAAGAAGGTACCACTGGACTTAGTTCTTAAGAAAGAGGTAGGCCAAATAGATCAAGTTTCAGTAGGAAATATTTAAAGGTACAGTGAGCATAAAGTTTGAGATGACTGTGGAAATGACAACGCAGATGAAGAATAACTAGCTAGAGAGAGAGCCAACTTCAATGGGGCAAGAACAGAGATGTGATGGTTAGGCTAGACCAAAAGGCTTGCGTGAAAAACTGCACATTAGCAATGGGCTACCTTAAAAAAAAAAGGGTTCAAACACTAGATATATTTCCTCAAGAAATGTAGGGCAAAAACAAAAAAAATTCTAGAGCTCCCTAGATGAAAATGATGATATAAAATAAGGAAAAGAAAAAAAGAAGTGTTTATGATAGGTATCAGGAAAAAAATACAATTGAAAATGCATTTAGAAGGGAGGATAAAAAGCAAGAGAAAGAGCAGTTACGCAAAAAGCCTAGCCAAAATCAAAATCATTATAATTTTAATCAGAAAAGTGAAAATCACTTTACAGAAACAGGAGTACAATCCATTTCAAAATTTTGTATCATGGATTACCCATCAAGAAAGATATTAAAACCAAGAACATATTTGGGACTTACCTCTCACATACTCTATTGTTCCATCCAATACAAGATTGAGAAGTGGATCAAATCCTTTTAAAATTCCACTGGCTGTCAAAGCACAGAAAGACATTTCACTAAATTTCAAGTTAACTCCAGCATCCGACATTTTGTACAAATCGAATCAAAACATACACTGCCTCAAGAAAGACTCTTGCTATCTTCCTTTCAAGGCTCAATCTTTCCAAAGTTGACTTCAGTAACAATTAATGAAAGACAGTTCTGAAACAGTACAGCTTAAGCTTTCAGTTAAAGTCATTTCATCTTACAATAATACAACTCTTCAGCAACTAAGCACACTTCCCAACTCATTCTCTTGGAGCTGAAGAGCTCACAATAGCTACTTTGAGTAGCTGAAATAAAAATTAAAAACCATTATTTAAAAAGGTAAACAGCCTACATTATTTCACAAGCAATGAAAATTCAATTTGTATCAGAGCTCTTTCGTTTTTCCCAGAGTCATACAGCACTTCGGTCCAGTCAGTCCGTGCCGACCATAACCCCGAACTCAACTAGTCCCAACAGCTTGCTCCTAGCCCGTATGCCTCCAAACCTTTCCCAAACTTAGCCATATTTGCCCAAACAGCCTGCCTACTTCCTTAGGGAAAAAAGACAGAATCATTCCAGCTGTTGCAGCCTCAGGTAAACGCCAACATTATGTTACTTATATAAACAAAATCAGCAAAGCGTACCTTCTCGTCCGCCTTGAAATTTCACACGGATTGTTTTGTCTATGTACTTGGAGAGGTCGAGAATGCTCTCCTTCTTTTTCTTCTCCTTATCCTGAATTCAAAGGAACAAAAAAAAGGCAAGGAAAGTTAGAATCCGGTTCTCGCAATCCCGAGTTTCTCGTGATCGGTCCCTAAGCCTCCGGTAACCCCACGTTTCCACGATTAACTAAACCACGATAACTAAACCACGATGCTCCCGCTCAGGATTGGGACAAGGCTTCGGGAAATTGAAAGAGGTCACACCAGCGATTTGGGGATTGGAACACAACCCGGGTTTGGGCCTCGAGTTTCACAAGCCCGATTGATTATTTGGACTGAGATAATAAATATAACCAGGGCCGGCCGCGGATTTCAATCTCAAACTCCAACAGCGAGGCCTGTACACGACAGTCCCCAAACACACACTCACCGCCATCATCGCGGCCACGACCTCTGACCTCCCAACCCCATGACCTTTAACCCCGACCGCCGACCCCAGTTCCTACTCAAACACTACACTCCCCTCCCCTCCCCCTCCCCCTCCCCCTCGGGCCGGGGCCGGGATGGTGTCGGTCCCTCGTCAAAACAGAAAATAATCGGCCGATCGCCGCCGGTTTTCATCAAGGTGGCCCTCTCACCCCCCCTATTTTCCTGAGTTTGGATTGTCCCGATGCTGAGTGGACGCTACCATTGTGGCGGCTGGAGGGGTCCAGCCTTCATCCGAAAGATGGCGCTGGGAGTGAGGCTGCTGCTGCTGCTGCTTGTCCTTCAGCTCAGTCAGGTATCAGCCCCGGGAGACTCTCACCCCGGGACCGGGACCGGGACCGGGCCGACAGCCTGTCCCACCCCGCCTCACACTACAACCTCCACCCACCCCCCCCCCCTCACATCCCATCCTCTCAGACAACCCCTTCACTCCCTCAAACTGACCGGCCCAGCGCCACACTCTCTCTCCAATCACCCCCCCCCCCCACGACATCTCTCATCTTCCCCCCCCCCGACAACTCCCCACAATCCAACGCCCCCTGCATCCCCATCCCTCGCAATACCCCCATCAATCCCTCCACTCCCTCCCGCAATCCTCCACCTCACCCCAACCCCCGCAAGCCCCCCACCTCCTGCAATCTCCCCCATGCCCCCCGCTATTCAGTCCCCCGTAATTCCCCATTCCCCGTCCAAATCCTATCCCATTCCTATTCATATCCAACTACTACCCCATCCCTGTTTGTCTCCAAATCCTCGCTGTAATCCTATTCCCCACAAACTTTGTCCCCCACCTAACACCCATGCCCTGACCCTTGGGGCCCCTTTCCACACAATCCTATATCCTGCCTGCTGAGCCCTCTCCCCTTCGCTGCAAATGTGTTGCTGGTCAAAGCACAGCAGGCCAGGCAGCATCTCAGGAATAGAGAATTCGACGTTTCGAGCATAAGCCCTTCATCTCTCCCCTTCGCACCCTGCCCCCTTATCTCTTCCCTGTGTCACTACGTGATGCAGTGTATGTGTAACTGCAATCACTCTCCTTCAAAAAGAACAGTCCCCTGTACCAGCTGTCAATTCCAATACGTGGTTCAAATGTGTCACTTGTGACAGAACATCCCCTTTCTGTAAATCTAGAAAACTTAGATCTCAGTTTGTTGTCAGTGAATTAAATAATTAACAATGATCAAAATGGAAATGAAGAGGGTAATTGGACACTTTGTTAGTCATCTTTTGCAAAATATGGTGTGTTAATTTAGGAGATGATTTATTTGTGGGTTTAGGTCTCGTGTGCTGGCATTGTTTATATGTTCCCAAGTTGCTTTACGATGCAGTTTACCCTGATGCATGCAGGTGCTGTCTGAGTATGGAATGGTCCACGTCCTATCCGATAAGGAACATGGAAATACAAAAGATTACTGCATCCAGTTTAATCCCTACTGGGCCTATTTGCCGCATGATCTCAGTAAGGCGGTAAGTGAATATCACAGAACATTTTTGCAAGTGCATTGCAGCAATGCTCATTTAGAATATGAGCAGTCATGCATATCTGGAACTCAGCCTGGCTTCTCATTCCAGGTAGGGTTCATATGCCTTTGAAAACCTCCCAAGGAGGGATGCTGGACAGGGAGTGTAACCTCTCAAAACCCAAAGCTGCAAGTAAAGCCTCGAATTGCACTATTCCATTTCCTGACTTAGAGCATTGCAGTCGAAGGTATGTCTGCAATGTCGGAATGGGCTTAGATGATTTGTAAGGAATAAAATCGTGTTTTGGGAATGGAAATGTAAAATATTTTGAGGTTTTTGCTTTTTAAAAAAATCAAAATTGAATGTAAAAAATATATAGATGTGCTGGTTATCTTTCCGTTCTCTGCTCTCACATTATAATGTTTCGAATATGCCAGTTGGTTGCCACCAGGAAGCAGCCTTGTTCTTTCACTGTATCGCCTCTGTTACCTGTCTGCTGACACATCAAATTAGTCTGATCTTCCATTTAGCATATTTCTGTGGTGATGATAAGCATCTGGGCTACCTGGGCCCAGTAGTTTTCAGCATGAAGCTGGATAGAAGAAGGAATGGGAAACCTCAGTAGTGTCCAGTTATCTCATGTGCTGGATGAGATTAGGTGTTCATTCAAGTGGATAGTTTATGCTTGAAGTATAAGCCAAATTAGGACTTACAATGATCAGTTGTTTATGACTTTCACTTCAATAAACCTAATTATGCTATAATTGCTTTGTGGCAATGTTCACAGTTTATGATATGTCCTTTTTATTGAAAAAATGTTCCATCTGCCAGTTTGCATTCTAGATATAAATGCCAACCTTTATGATGATGTACTATACCTGTTCATAATACTTCAATAATTTATGGACCTGGAATACCAAGATTCTTTTGACCTGCACTATTTCTAGCTTTTCATTATTTCAGTAAATACCTTGATCTTTCTTTTTTGTTTTGGTTTATAATGAATGGATAGTTTCATTCTTGCTTGCCAATATCAAAATCCACTTGGCACAGTTTTACCCATTCATTTCATCTACTCATTTCTTTGTAATATTATGTTATGACATGGAGACAGCCAGCCAAATCATCCCTATCCCTGTATCCGCAACACACAAAATTAAAATAGTCAATGACCCTCAATTGACCCCAATGGTTCCTAACCAGACTTTTTGAATAATCACAGTGTCAGACACTAGGTTTAAAGCTTAAGCAAAACATGTCACAATTTATTATTAATAATACAGTAGCTCTAGCAGAACAAATTCAAACCCCACAAGGTAATCTAATTAATATCAATGATTTAAACCTAATCTTCTTTGATTCTAGTCCCTCACTTAAAGACAGACAGACACAGTTAATAGATACATCAAAAAGAGGAAAAAATAAGAGTTGTAACTGGCCAGTTCATTGAAGCAGTCTCCACAATCTGGAACATCACAGGCACATGGGATTGTATTTTGCTCGATTTCTAAAGACATGGATGCATGCAGATATAGGCTCCGAGGAGTATTTATTTTAATTCTGATAACTATATAAAATTCTATTATCTGAGGTTTTAATGTGAGATGACAATCAGGAAACAATCAAATCATCCTGTAACTGTGGTAGCTAAAGTCCTTCTGACTTAAATACTGTTTAAAACCAGTTTGAACTCTGGTTTCTCTTTGTTGGACTGAATGTCTATGAGGCCTCTATTATCATAGAAATATCTGCCATGCTTTTGGGCGTAATGCCTCTCTGTGGTCCAAATGTTTATACAGCACTTTTAACAAGAATCAACCCACAATTAATTTTTAGACCTGGCCTCGTAAACCAGCGAAAGTTTATTTGCTTTTTCTTTTTATAAAATGCTGCTGCTCACAGTCCAACAATCACCTTCAGCTCTCAGGTGTCAGCTTTCAGCTCACAGCTTCAAACCTATAATGTTAAATAAAAGCAGGTCTCGACAATTAACCTTCTATCTTCAATGTTGTCTATACTTGGTTGATCAGAAAATTCAGTTATTTGGCTTTGTCTGACCACCTCTTATTTGACAAAAAACAGTTGTTTAGTTTATCGTGGTTGAGTTATAATTCATCCCTTTGAAGGCAGCCTTACATAAGTCTAACATCTGAATAGCAGCTACTCGTTTCTCCACTATAAACACTGGGTAGAACTCAATCACATTCTGATTGCCATTAGATAAATGTTTGTGCTGTTAGACTGTTAACTAAAATCTGGTTTTACTGAATCCAAATTGCCTTGAATCCATTTTGCTGCAGAAAACTGCTGTAATTACAATTGTGAAATTTTGACATGCTACTCTACTTATTCCAAGCTATGTGTGGCTATCACTTGTACAACCTACCAGAAGGCCTAGACGCAACACTTTAGTCATGAACACTTTTCTATTTGTCAAATCTAGTCATAAAGTCTCCACTGCTTGCTTATCCCTCATTATATTAGATTAGATTAGATTACTTACAGTGTGGAAACAGACCCTTCGGCCCAACAAGTCCACACCAATCCGAAGAAGCGCTATCCACCCATACCCCTCCATTTACCCCTTTACCTAACACTATGGGCAATTTAGCACATCTTTGGACTGTGGGAGGAAACCGGAGCACCCGGAGGAAACCCACGCAGACACGGGGAGAATGTGCAAACTCCACACAGTCAGTCGTCTGAATCGGGAATTGAACCCGGTTCTCTGGCGCTGTGAAGCAGCAGTGCTAACCACTGTGCCACCGTGCCGCCCATGCTTTCTGATTATTTGAACCATTTTGTCTATAATCTCTAAGGCACTCCTCCTCCTCCTCTAGTATTTGCCGATCATTTCCGTAGACATTAAATACCCAGGTTATAATTCCTAATCCAGACTATTTTGCAGCCATGAATCACTAATTGCTACCACGCTACATCTCCAAATGTAACGTGTACCCACAGTTCATTCACTTTGTTCCCTGTAGTGGCTTACAGAGGTTACAGAGATGGGGAGAGGCATGACCGTAGAGGGATTTGAAAATAAGTACAGCATTTTTTTTTCCTTAGTGTTGACACACTGGGAAGCAAGCAGCAGGGCAGTGGGTGAATGGAACTTGACGTAAATTTAGATACAGTGACAGAGTTCTGGGATGAGTGTAAACTTATGTTCAGTGGAAGATGGGAGGCCAAGGAAGAGTCAAATCCAGAAATAACAAAGACATGGATGAGAGCTCCAGCAGCAGATGACTAAATCTGAGTTAAATTCAGGTGATGTTGCTGAGATGGCAGTGGGTAGTCTTGGCGATAGAGGGGGTATGTACTTGAAAGCTCATTCCAGGATTGAATACAATACCCAAACCTGGCTTAAGCTTGGCGGAACCAGGAAGTGGGAATGAAATAATGTTTGGAAGTGCTGTTTATAGTGGAGAACAAAGACCATGGCTTCAGTCTTCTTTCTGTTTAGTTTCATTGCAATGCTAGATATCAGATGCACAGTGTGATAAATCAGACAGAAAAATATCAGAGTCTAAATTGTGGAGTCAGCTAATTTCAGTGGGAGCAACCGTTGAGGTGTTAAGTTCACTTTGGCATTTTGTGAAAATGAGCCAACCTTGTCCTTTATTATTTAGTGAACTTCTGGGCAGAAGTAGAGTATGTGGGGTCTTGTGTTGGGACAGGATCAAACTAGAATTAAACTTAGTTACAGTGATATCCACAATGAAATTGTTTGTGAAACTCATTGCTTCCTTAGACGCTCTGACTATGTGGTCAAATTCCAACCCCCACCTCAATTTACAAGTTTGATGACAATATCACTGTTGTAGGTCAGATCTCAAACAACGATGAGACACAATACAGGAAAGAGAATGAGTGCTAGTTGCATGGTGTAAAGACAACCATCTCTCCCTCAATGTCAGTAAAAAAAAAACGGAGCTAGTCATTGATTTTAGGAAGGTTGGTTGAGAGCATCGAGTTCTTGGGAGTGATGTTTACAACAATCTGTCTGGTCCATCAACGTTGACGTGACAGTCAAGAAAACACAACAACATCTCTACTTTCTCAGGAGACTAAGGAAATTCAGCATGTCCCCAAGGACTCTTGCAGACTTTTAAAGATGCACCATAGAAAGCATCCTATCTAGATGCATCACAGCATGGTATAGCATTAACTCTTTGAAGACTGCAAGAATCTGCAAAGAGTCGTGAACATAGCCCAGTCCATCACGCAAACCAGCCTTCCATCCAGTGACTCCACCTATACTTCCCACTGCCTCAGGAAAGCAACCGACATAATCAAAGACCCCTCCCACCCTGGTTATACTCTCTTCCACACTCTTCCATCAGGCAGAAGATGTAAACATTTGAATATATTTATAAACAGATTCAAGTACAGCTTCTTTCCCGCTGTTATCAGACTTTGGATGGACCTCTGAAATATAAATTCTCATATCCCTGCAGCTGTGACACTGTGTTCTGCACTCTGTTCTGTTATCCTAATGCACTCTATATGATATGCCTGTATAAGCACACAAAACAACACTTTTCACTGTATCATGGTACATTTGATAACAATAAATTAAACAATAAAGCAGTTTAGTAGGCTCACATGTGAAGAACAACTATTTGAGCAAAGTGCCAATAGTATCTAGTTTCCATAGGAATATGTCCCTGACGAAGAGTCACTGCCTTAAAAAGTGAAGGACACAATTGCCAGAGATTGTCCTTTATAAACTTTTTTTGTCAATGCATAGTGTAACATGTTATGATTCTATTGCATTTAGCATGAGAAATTAGTCTATATGCTTCACTTTTTTGTATTGTGTACATTGGCAGTGTTTTTAAATACGTAATATTTAATTTAAGTACTAAGTTCAAAGACTGCAAAGTTCCAGTTGTACCTGAAAGTTTTGTTTATATGCATTTTGTCATCTAAAATTTTGATTTACTCAAAGTAATTATGAAAATATCTCACCCAGTCAATTTAAACTACACCTAAAATTATATTATTCCCTCTTAGTCTCTCTTGCAGCTCCAGGACCTGACATCCTCTGACCTGTGCACACCTTCAGATGTGCCCTCACAAGGATTTAGCAATAGAATTGCCATGGTGATGCGTGGGAACTGTACATTCTATGAGAAAGTAAGGCTTGCTCAGATCAATGGAGCCAAAGGGTTGCTCATTGTCAGCAGGCAGAGTCTGGTAAGAAACATTGGACAGAATTTTTTCTGGTTTAGCTGGTTTTGGCTATATTTGTGACTTTACACCAGTGTTAGCTAAGGTTGTACTAGAGGCTGAATGTAGCTACCATTCCTGTTGGCTGTTGTGTTATATAAGTCTAGCAAAATTCACTCTAACAATATGAAACGTGGATGAAGCATGGACAGGTTAGGCTAAATGACTTTTTGTATGTATATCCTATGTAATTTATGCAGCAGTTTCATATAGTGAGACCCACAAACAGGCATAGTGTGAAGCTGAGACTCTCAGCAGACTTATCATAAAGTCATAGAGATGTATGATGTATTACCTGCTCCAAATGTTGATCTGCTGTACATGACTTAAATACAACAGGCTTAAGTTTTTTTTTGACAACATTCATAATATGATAGTGACTAAATTCAGCTATCTTGAAAGATACTTCAATGGTACCATAGACAGGTTGGCAATAATTTTCTCTGTGATGTTGCTGTGCTTTCTATGCACGAGTGTTTTCTTGAGCCCCACCATATTGACTTAATGATTCTTGCCCTTATCCTTTGTGGGCCATTGCTGTATCCCAACCTTGTTGATCGCTACCAACTGAATCTCTCTGCATAATGCCCAGACCTCTTCTGAATACTGGACCTTTACTCCTACTTCTTTTGCTCTACTATCAGACTGTGTACTTTCAGTTACCCACTTGTTCCTGCATCCTTTGCTTCCAGCATTTCCTTTTATCTGTGCTTTCAGCATTTCTGCACCTTCCATACGGTTCACCAATCAAGCTTTGTAGCCATCATCTTGCCACCTCCTAAAGTGTGTACAGATCTCTGTGAATGTAAGGGATGTTACTGAAATGTCACATGCCATTCTCTATCTGTCTCAGAAAACTAAAGCTCTTTGTTTTCTGTACAGGCTCTATGGTGTACTTTTATCCAGGGAAGCTGTTGTGTCTTCCTGGTAGCAATGGTAATATTGGTCATGAGTATAAATTGCATTGACCTACCTTACAGTTGTTTACTTCAAAATTAATGGATGTTGAATTATTTTCTCAGAATTTTAAATATTTCATTACAGAATTTATAACATCTGAGCATTGATCATTTGCAACTTTTATTTTTGATCAAAAAACCCCAAACATTAGTAATGTATTAATGAATATATATAATATGTCATTTGCAAACAAAATACAATTTTCAAAGAAGAATATAATTCTTACAATGCATTAAACATGTAGAGACCAATCAATAATCATTGTTTCCCTTTTGGGGTGTAACTCATTTGTAGAGTGTGTGAGTTGTTAAACATCCAGACTTTGGAAGCTGTGCCTTCCTTCAGGTGAATACTCCAGATGTGGGACAAAGGTTGCAGTATAAAAGGGTTTAATTGAAAGCTACCTAAAGCTCACTAAAACTCTTGCACGTACCTGTGCTTCAGTCCAACTAAACCACTTTCTGCTGTTGCTCTGAAGAGTCAACACTTAGGCTTGAAATTGTCAATGTAAACAGCTTTCTCACCACTGCAGTTGTAGGCTATGGACAATAGGTGGTTCAGTCAACTAATTACAATTTCTGTAGCCCAGCCATGTCTGCCTTTTTGTCTGCTGTTTGGGATATTTTGTTTTTTTCACAAACTTTTTTCTGTTGATCTTATTTATATAATTTGACTTTACTTTTGCTCTTTCCTGTTTTCAATCATTTGTTCACTTCGTTCCATGCTTACCTAATTTAAGATCATTCACTGTTTTAATGGGGCCTACTGTTTCCTGTTTATTAGCCCCAGCCTTGCCCTTTCCTTTCAGGCTCTTCCCCTCTCTCAGGTAAGTACTTTTAGTTGTTTACCTGGCAAGTTCTAAGTGTTTTTTCCTGACTACTTGTGGTGAAATTTTCCTTAATTTCCTGACTCATGGCTCCTCAACATTATTTCCTGCTTTGTTTTCTAGCCTGATCCAAAGGCTTATATCTGGATGATCTTCCTAATCTAATAATGTGATCTCTGATTTAATTCCTCTGTTTTTGCGTCTGTGGTAGGGTTGTCATTCTCTTCTTATTTTGTTTTGGGTCCTCAACCCACAAGGATTTTCTGGTTGTTTGATGTTCTTCCTTACTTGAGTACAATAGGTTACTTCCTGCTCTGCTGAAAATAGCCCACTAAGTCTGCTTGTAGGGGTTTTGATACCTTGCTTGTATAACTTTGCTTTTTGTGACTCCAGTCATTGGATTTTTCAATAGTCTCAATATCTTTTAGAAATAGCACTAATTATTCTCTTAATAGCCTCATAAGCAGTACCACAGGAAATCCACTTGTAAATGTAATAAATGGTCTCTCTGTTATCCCACAGATTATCATTGCCTATTAGTGAATTTAAATGACACGATGGCCTTAGATTAAAAACCATGTACTGTTTATTCAGATACTGCCTCAGGATTTTTACTGTCTCCTCTTACATTCTTCAAAACTGTTCAATAAATGCATAATGAAACAGTGGGATTAAAGACACATCAATGTAAACTGCTGTGTTTGATGACTGTATGATTGTTTCTGTTTTGCTGCGCAGGTGCCTCCAGGTGGAAACGGGAGTCAGTATGAGGAAATTGATATTCCCGTTGCGCTCCTCAGTTACGATGACATGCTTGATATATCAAAGGTAAAGCTTCTCATGTGTCCCTGTTCGTGGGTGGGGTGCTTTTAGAGATATTTACTCCAGTTCAGGGTGGATCAAACACTGCAGCTTTCACTTAAATAGAGCGGTAGAAGTGAGTGAGGGAAAAGAAAGAAGCACGTGAAATCTGGTAGTCCACAATCCCCAATCCCCAAACGTGGTTGATACTGAATAACTTGTTTTGAAGTAATATGTTTTTTAAGCTGTTTTTACAGTCTTTTTGTTTTGCTGCTCCTTCTATACCAATGGCACTAGTTTGCACCACCTGTGATGCCATGGTGTTGGCAGTGTGTTGAACTTGCATGTGACCACTCCTCAGGCAGCATCTACTCCCAGTCAGTCACTTTCTAGCAAGGATCTCTGGATAGTGACTGGGAGCAGGAAACTTGGTTGATTGTTCCTTTCTGACTCAAAGGCAATGAGGCTGTAATCCCCTCCCACCTATCCATGTTAGTTGCAGTTATCCTTCGAATATTCTGAAGTCGAGGGAAACAAAAGATTAGTGAGGACACCAGCTTGCATTTACTTTGTGCCTTTCATGTTGGAAAGAGTCTCACAGCACTTTACAAGTGGGGTTCAAGAGTGTGGTGCTGGAAAAACACAACCGGTCAGGCAGCAACTGAGGAGCAGAAATATTAGCCTTTCAGACATAAGCCCTTCATCAGGAATCAGTTAACATTTCGGATCCAGACGAAGGATCAGTGGATCCGAAACATTAATTCGGGTTGTTAGATCTGCTGCCAGGTTTGCTGAGATTTTCCAGCAATTTGTTTTTGTTTCATTTGTGAGATGTCTGAAACTTGACTTGTGGGCTTTACACTTTTCAGGATAAAGTTTAAAACTGCCAGAGTTATTCGGAAATGTCCTCAGACACTTTTCGGTGAGGACCTCCCACCCTTTGGGACTGTTAAAAGTAGACATGAACGTGCAGAAAACATGTATAATCTCATTGGAACTGTGAAACTCGTGAGAATTGTTAATATTTGATGATATTTAAATCTCCTGGCCTTTCCATTTCTTTGAAAAATAGCCTGAAGTTCAAAACAACAATCAGTGCTCACTATTTCACGATTCGGATGCTGCCTGGCCTGCTGTGTTTTTCCAGCACTACATTTTTCAACTCACTACTTCAGTCTCCACATTAGCCTGGGGACACAACCTTTTGAAATCATAACGGTATACCTATTGGTTCACAGTTTAATTCAGAGCTCTAAAGGATTGTAATGCTTTTTGTCCAGGACTATTTTGATAAGGGATTAAAGGAATTTAAAGGTAATGATTTATTAAAAATCAATGGTTTTTTTTCTTAAATTTAATGAAGTCATTAATAGATTTCTATAGGCCTCTGAATAGCTCCAGAGATGTAGAGGAAGGGATAGCAAAGATCGTCCTGAATAGGAGTGAGGGTAACAGGGTAGTTATTATGGGGCACTTTAACATTCGAAATATTGACTGAAAATACTATAGTTCGAGTACTTTAGATGACTCAGTTTTTGTCCAATGCATGCAGGATAGTTTCCTGACACAGTATGTAGACAAGCCAACAAGGTGTGAGACCACATTGGATTTGGTACTGGGTAATGAACCTGGTCAGGTGTTAGATTTGGATGATAGTGACCACAATTTGGTTGTGTTTACTTTAGTGATGCAAAGGGATAGGTAAATAACGCAGGGCAAGAGTTATTGCTGGGGGAAAGGCAATTATGATGCGATTAGGCAAGATTTAGGATGCATAAGATGGGGAAGGAAACTGCAGGGGATGGGCACAATTGAAATGTGGAGCTGATTCAAGGAACAGCTACTGCCTGTCCTTGATAAATATGTATCTGTCAGACATGGAGGAAGTGGTCAAGCGAGGGAGCTATGGTTTAATAAAGAAGTTGAATCTCTTGTCAAGAGGAAGAAGAAGGCTTATGTTAGGATGAGAGATGAAGGCTCAGTTAGGGTGCTTGAGAGTTAGAAGTTAGCCAAGAAAGACCTAAAGAGAGAGCTAAGAGCTAGGAAGGGACATGAGACATCGTTGGCAAGTAGGATCAAAGAAAACCCTAAAGCTTTCTATACGTATATCAGGAATAAAAGAATGACCAGTGAAAGGTGAGGGCCAATCAAGGATAGTAGTGGGAAGTTGTGCACGGAGTCTGAGGAGATAGGGAAAGCACTAAATGAATATTTTTAGTCAGTATTCACATTGCAAAAAGACAACGTTATCAAGGAGAATACTGAGGTACAGGCTACTAGACTAGACTGGACTGACGTGTGCAAAGAGGAGTTGTTAGCAATTCTGGGAAGTGTGAAAATAGATAGGTCCTGTGGGCCGAATGTGATTTATCTTTGGATTCTCTGGAAAGCCATGGAGAAGATGCAGAGCCTTTGGCTTTGATCTTTATGTCACCATTATCTGCAGGAATAGTGCCTGAAGACTGTAGTAAAGCAAATGTCCCCTTGTTCAAGAAGGGGAGTAGAGACAACCCTGGTAATTATAGACCAGTGAGCCTTAGTTTGGTTGTGGGTAATATGTTGGAAAAAGTTATAAGACATAGGGTTTATAATCATCTAGAGAGGAATAAGTTGATTAGGAATAGTCAACAAGGTTTTGTAAAGGATAGGTAGTACCTCACAAACGTTACTGGGTTTTTTGTGATGGTGACCAAACAGGTGGATGAGGGTAAAGTGGTTGATGTGGTATATATGGATTTCAGTAAGGTGTTTGATAAGGTTCCCCACAGTAGGCTATTGTACAAAATATAGAGTCATTGGACTGAGAGTGATTTAACTGTTTGGATCGTAATTTGGCTAGCTGAAAGAAGACAGAGGGTGGTGGTTAATGGGAAATGTTCATCCTGGAGTTCAGTTACTAGTGGTGTATTGCTAGTTGGGATCACTGCTGTTTGGCTTCTTTATAAATGACCTGGATGAGGGCAGAGAAGGATGGGTTAGTAAATTTACGGATGACCCTAAGGTCGGTGGATTTGTGGATAGTGCCGAAGGATGTGGAGGTTACAGAGGGACATAGATAACCTGCAGAACTGGGGTGAGAGCTGGCAAATGGAGTTTAATGTGGAAAATGTAAGGTGATTCACTTTGGATGGAACTGCAGAAATAAGGAGTACTAGGCTAATGGTAAAATTTTTGCTTATGTAGATGAGCAGAGAGGTCTCAGTTCCATGTACATAGATCTCTGAAAGTTGCCACCCAGGTTGATAGCATTGTTAAGAAGATATATGGTGTGTTAGCTTTTCTTGGTGGACGTATTGAATTTTGGAGCCACGAGGTCATGCTGCAGTTGTACAAAACTCTGGTGCGGCTGCACTTGGAGTATTGCGTACAGTTCTGGTCACCACATTATAGGAAGGATATGGAAGCTTTGGAAAGGATTCAGAGGCGACTTACTAGAATGTTGCCTGGTATGGAAGGAAGGTCTTATGAGGAAAGGCTGAGGGACTTGAGGCTGTTTTCGTTAAAGAGAAGGTTGAAAGGTGACTTAATTGAGACATACAAGATAATCAGAGGATTAGATAGGATGGACAGTGAGAGCCTTTTTCCTTGGCTGGTGATGGCTAACATGAGGGGACATAACAATAAATTGAGAGGTGATATAGGATTTCTGTAGGATTCTATAGGATTTCTAGAGGTAGTTTCTTTACTCAGAGAGTAGTAGGGCTGGGGAATGCACTGCCTGCAGACTCGCCACCTTTAAGGGCATTTAAATGGTCATTGGATAAACATATGGATGAAAATAGAATAGTGTAGGATGGATAGGCTTCAGATTGGTTCCACAGGTTGGCACAACATCGAGTGCTGAAGGACTTGTATTGCACTGTAATGTTCTATGTTCTAGATGCACAGACCTTTATGTTATGTCTATGCATATATGCTGTGGTCTGCCCATATTACGTACTGATTGAGGTGGAATGGAGGGTGTATGAACAAAAGATTGCACTGGATAATGTGAGTTGTCATAGGAGTTGTATAGGGATGTGGGGTCAACTGAAGAATATAAGTAGGAGAGTGTGAGGTGGTATGCGGGAGTGACCGAGAACATGAGTTGATGTAGGTTGGTATGAATGACGCATGTAAGAAGAGAGTTGATAGCTTTTATTTTGTTCTATTATTTTCATTAACAACTGGGGCAAAGATCCAGAGCACCAAGGCTGACCTTTCAAACAACCAGCTTCTGCGCTGGTGGATGCCCCTGAACTATTTACCAAGATGGTTTGCTTGATTCATGTCGACAATTAATCAGGTTTGTGGCTCTGGAAATTTTACAGACTTGCATTCACAACTCAGGAATGAAAATTCGGGGATATTTTACCATTTTGTAGTACAGCAGTGAAGCTATCCCTGCTATCTTGGCCACTAATTATAACCAACATTGAAGTATATCTGATCATTATCATATTGCCTTTTACCAGACTTTGCTCTGCACACATTGGCTATTGTGGTAATAATGACTGTATCTCAAAAAATCCTTCAAACCCTTTGAGATGTCCAGCGGTCACGAGAAGTGCTACAGAAGTGCAGCTTTCTTTATGGTCAAACACAATTTGACAGGAGCTATGCAAGAAGATAAGAGGACAAATGATTTAAAGCTTGGTCAGAGAGTGTTAAGAAATATCACAAAAAGGGCAACAAAACAAGGAGAAATGGAGTGATTAATGGAAGGAATTCCAGAGCTTCAGGGCCTTGATTTCTGAAGGCAGTGATACCGTTATTGAGAAGAAAATGCTGATTAGGGGCTAAATTGATGAGCACCAGGGCTTCTGAGGATTATTGAGCTGGAGAAAATTAGAGATTCGGAGAGCTCAGACCATGGAGAGATTTGAAAACTTCAGTGAGAATTTTAAAGTGGAAGGAGACAGCCATGATGAAGAAGTGAACATTAAAGGATAACACTCAGTCTGAATGTAGAGAAATGTGAAGGTCACTTACCCTAAAATTATTGATCCTTTCCTTTGTCCACTAGAAAACTGTACCTAGCCAGTACCAGAAGCTGCTATTGGTTGTACGGTCAGTAGTGGGCATGTGTCATTTCACATCCAGTGGGTTAATGTTTAAGTGTAGTATACTGCATTCTCATTGGTTTATTTTAATGTGGTGCATTAATTTACATAGAACCAGCTTGAGTCCTTGCGAAGTGCAGGAGAATGGGTTGAGATCTGTGAGTAATTCGATGTATCATAAACTACAGGTTTCCCAATTCTGTAGAAGAATTCCAGCTCAGCTGTGCTGCTGTCTTTCCTCTAGTAGGAAAAAAATTGCCAGCTAGACATTCTGGGATTGTACAGGGCTGTCAAAACTTGTTGGTAACATTAGCAGCTCATATGTTGGTTTGTCATGTAGACTTCTGGAGATCAGCTGGATTAGTCTGGTCTAATTTAGTTGATTTGGTTATTCTTCTAATGGTTCTGGAGATGGCTGTAAAACAGTTTGTTTAATCTATCTGAAGCATTGACTAAAAACTCTACTTGAAATGAAACTAAGAAAACAAATAAATTCATTGACTTAAGGTATAATTAAAACATTTTATGGTATGTCTCAATCAAGTGCTCCACAGAGAGCTGGCATGGACCTACTGGGCCATAGAGCTTCCTTCTGTGCAGTAAAGTACACTGTGGGACAGGGCCATCCAGGCAGTATGCAGCATCCCTCACATGCTACTGTTATCATCCTGTGGTACAGCTCGGGCATCTCAGCCCTATCTCTAGTTGTACTTTTTGCTTGCTGGTTTTGATCAGTTTGATTGTTGTCAGCCAGTTAGTTAAGTGCTAATTTTATCTCAGTTGTATTGTGTTAGTAGATGAATCCTAACTTTCAATAGTAGGATCTGTTGATATCAATGGCTTCCCTTTATGCAAATAAATGAAAACAGAGGATTAAGCTTGTCAAGAGATGGCTGATATTCAGTGATACACAAAGGTGGCCCCAGTGACACAATATTGTCAAACCCAGTGCTGATCATTTACAGGTCATAAAGTCACAGAGATGTACAGCATTGAAACAGATGCTTTGATCCAACTCGTCCATGCTGACCAGATATCCTAAATTAATCAAGTCCCATTTGCCAAGCGTTTGGTCCATGTCTCTCTCAACCCTTCCTATTCACATACCCATCCACATGCCTTTTAAATGTTGCAATTATACCAGCCTCCACCACTTCCTCTGGCGGCTCATTCCATACACTGCACCACTCTTTGCATGAAAATCATTGCCCCATAAGTCTCTTTTATATCTTTCCACTCATACCCTAAAAATATGCCCTCTAGTTCTGGATTCCCCAACTCAGAAAAGACTTTGAGTAAAAAGTGAGGTCTGCAGATGCTGGAGATCAGAGCTGAAAATGTGTTGCTGGTTAAAACACAGCAGGTTAGGCAGCACCCAAGGAACAGGAAATTCGACGTTTCGGGCCAGAGCCCTTCATCAGAAAAGACTTTGCCTATTTACCCTATCCACGCCCTTCATGATTTTATAAGGTTCCCCCCTCAGCTTCTGACGCTCCAGGGAAAACAGCCTCAGCCTCTCCTTATAGCTAAAACCCTCCAACCCTGGAAACCTCCTTGTAAATCTTTTCTGAACCCTTTCAAGTTTTACAACATTCTGCCTATAGGAGGGAGACCAGAATTGCACACAGTATTCCAAAAGTGACCTCATCAGGGACCTGTACAGCTGCAACATGACCACCCAACTCTATACTCGATGCTCTGACCAATAAAGGAAAGCAAAGCAAACGCCTGTTAAACACCATCTTATGAGAACAGTATCAAAAACTTAATATACAAAATGTCTCAATTTTTACCACTTCTGTTAACATGGTGTGTAACTAAGTCCTGTCACGGCCAATATTGTCTGATGTGTAACATTCCAATTGGCAGAACTAAATGAACAACATTTATGTTGTAACAAAATGCTTTATTTTCTTAACAGACCTTTGGAAAATCAATCAAAGTAGCAATGTACGCCCCAAACGAACCATTCCTGGACTATAACATGGTGGTTATCTTCGTCATGGCAGTCGGGACAGTAGCAATTGGTGGATACTGGGCAGGAAGCAAAGATGTGAAAAGGTAGGTGGGCTGTGCTGCGTGGAACTAAGCAAATTGTATGTGATGTTTTATGTGATTGATAGTTGTCAGTGCTCCTTCAGTCACCTCAGCCAAATCTGCCTGAGGGGCACTTGCAATACAAACCCACTTTTTGGGATATTTCATATATATAAAGTTTTTTTTTAATTCATTTGTGGATGTGGGCTGCAATTCTATTTTCCCTCATCCAACTAATGCTATGATTCACTTGTGATCAGGGTGTGATCTTGAGGTTGGCTGGTTGGTGCCATTGCATGAACTGTGTTGACTGACTTTACCATCGGCAGCAGAAACCATATTCACATCAGCAAACCCTGTCCGTTGAATTCAGGCCTCAAATTTCTTTGAGAAACTTTGGATGCAGGCCAAAATTCCTTTCTCATTGTCTGTCCTACAGGAACTGAGAGCTTTTCACAAACAAAATTAAGAGAGCAGTGTTTTGGTCACTATTTGCTCTTGTTTTTTTTATTCTCCCAGTGTTGCACTACATCATAAGGCACATGGGAATACCTGCGAGTTCTCTTCCAAGTTGCACTCCATGTTGACTTTCCATCATAATTGTTGGATCAAAATCCTGGGAGACCCTCCCTCACTGCATTGTGCGAGCACTTACACTACATGGACTGCAGCGCTTCAAAGAAACGGCTCACCACCAGTTTCACCAGCGTGGTTATGGATAGGGAGAAAATGCCAGTGTTGTCACACTTTAAAAGTTTATATCAAATAAATATCTGGCAATTATATAAATGTTTTTACTCTCATATGAAATGTGGTATTTTAATATTTTTCTTCCTGTTTAAGGCGCTACATGAAACACAAGCATGATGGGGCAGACAAACAGGATGATGAAACTGTCGATGTTACACCAATCATGATCTGTATTTTTGTGGTTATGTGCTGCTCAATGTTGGTGCTCCTTTACTATTTCTACCATCAGCTAGGTATGTCACTGCTACCGAATGTTCAAATATCTGAGAGTGAGCTGGATGGCAAGAAGTCATGTGCCAGAGTTCGTTACATTTTTCAACGTTTCGTACTGTGGGGTGGATGGTCGAAATATTTTAACATAGTATCATATATTGCTGAGGCAGAACTTCCACATTTGACTTGTACAGAGATGCTGTTTGGCTTAGTGAGTGTAATTGAGTCAAACTTTACAACAAGTTTCCAGGTTCAATCCATTTGTTAATCCAACCATTCATCAAAACCTTTCTGCCTCTGTTGTTCTCACCCAAACAGTAGTGTACTTCCATTCGCATTAGGATCTTTGGATAAAGAGAGGAAAAAAAAATTAACCATGGTTCCGGACTCCTGACCCATAGACTCTTACTAAGAATTACAGACATCAGTAAGATTGGACTCCAGTGTGATGTCGTCAACAGTTAATATGCTGATGCTGACTGTCTAGATTCCTATGCAGAACAGATTAAATGCCCTTCAGTATTTGTCATCTAGAACTAAAATTCTGTATTTTCAGGAGAAAATTTGCAAAAAACAACAATAAATTTCTGGGTTGAAATTAGTTGCTCAGTTTCAAGTATGATGTTTGAGGGAAGCGATTTGTAAACTGCTATGACACTTGTGAATATTCAAAAGTCATATAATCTAAGCACTTTCTCTCATTGTTTCTTGTTTCAAAACCAGTGTACGTAATCATAGGAATTTTCTGCCTTGCCTCTTCCATTGGACTTTATAGCTGCCTGTCTCCATTTGTAGGGAGAATTCCTTTCTGTGAATGCAGGTATGATGTAACTTAAAATATACTCTTTGTAAATTAATGTAAAAGCTAAGTTTAAAACAACATTGAAACTGGAATTCTCTCCTAGTCTTTTTACTGATTTTACCCTGAACCTTTCTCCTCTTCTAATCAGGATTCCAGACTTACCATGTAGTCACAAGCGTCCCCAAGTACGGATGTTGGTTCTTGGCATGTTTTGTGTCTCAGTTAGTTGTGTGTGGGCAGCATTCAGAAATGAAGACAAGTAAGTAACATTGTCATGTTAATGAGCTTACAGTTTATATGTATGTTTGCTTTTAGCCAACGTATCCATTGCTCAGTGTAATCTACACCCAAAGAGACCAAATGCAGATTAGGTAGCTGCTTTGCCATGCATCAGTCTGTTCACAGCTGTTGACACAGGCTGTTGCTCACTTGCTATTTTAATTGCTCATTCTACTGTTTTGGTCTTCTGTTCTGTCTGAGTAGCAATTGTCAAAAATTCAAAGTGACTTTAAGTCACAAAAATTCAAAGGACATGCAAACCTTTAATTGGCATGAAGGTTAACATGAAGGACTAACCTTTCCCACCCTTGTTTGAATCTGCATTATAAAATTTGGTCAGCTTTCCCTCTCATTCTTAGCTTTTTTTCCATTTCCTTTTTACTCAAGGTAGCCCCCCCACCAACTGACTTAGTTTTTCATGTGACTTTTGCCTCACTCATACCTTTAAAATGTTTCTTCCCATATTTAAAAACATTTTCATTGCCATCCTCCCATCTTAGAACATTAAAGGGGCGGCACGGTGGCACAGAAGGGGCGGCACGGTGGCACAGTGGTTAGCACTGCTGCCTCACAGCGCCAGGGACCTGGGTTCAATTCCCGCCTCAGGCGACTGACTGTGTGGAGTTTGCACGTTCTCCCCGTGTCTGCGTGGGTTTCCTCCGGGTGCTCCGGTTTCCTCCCACAGTCCAAAGATGTGCGGGTCAGGTGAATTGGCCATGCTAAATTGCCCGTAGTGTTAGGTAAGGGGTATGGGTGGGTTGTCGCTTCGGCGGGTCGGTGTGAACTTGTTGGGCCGAAGGGCCTGTTTCCACACTGTAAGTAATCTAGTAATCTAATCTAAACAATACAGCATAGGACAGGTCATTCGGCCCTCGATGTTATGCCAGCCTTTTATCCTACTCTAATATCAGACTAACCTACGTACCCTTCATTATACTGTTCCACGTGCCTATCCAAAAATTGTGTAAATGTCCCTAATGTATCTGATTCTACTACCACTGCTGCAGTGCATTCCACGCACCCATCACTCTCTGAGGAAAGAACCTACCTCTAACATCTCCCCTAAATCTTCCTCCAATCACCTTAAAATTATGACCCTTCGTGATAGGCATTTCTGCCATGGGAAAAAGTCTCTGGCTATCCACTCTATTTATGCCACACCTTGTACATATCTATCAAGTTATCTCTCATCCTTCTTCACGCTAATGAGGAAAGCCCTCGCTCCCTCAACCTTTCTTCATAAGACATGAACTCTGGTCCAGGCAGTATCTCCAGTAAATCTCCTCTGCACCCTGTTCAAAGCTTCCACATCTTTCCTATAATGAGGTGACCAGAACTGAACACAGTATTCCAAGTGTGGTCTAATCAGGGCTGTATAGAGCTGCAGCATAGCCTCGCGGCTCTTAAACTCAATGCCCCTGCTAATGAAAGCCAACACACCATACACCTTCTGTTCCTCCACACTGTCAAGAATCCTTCCTTTAACCCTGTATTCTACATTTAAAATTGACCTTCCAAAGTGAATCACTTCACATTTTTCCAGATTGAATTCCATCTGCCTGTTATCACCCAAGTTCTGCATTCTGTGAATGTCTTGTTGCAAATAACAACAACCCTTCACGCTATCCTCAACTCCTCCTTCATGTCATTGAAAAATGTACTAATCCACCCTTCCACTTACTCATCCAAGTCATTTATTTTTTTTTGTAGATATTTTTATTGAAATTTAACATTTTTGCAAATTTACAAAAATAAACAAAACTCTCAAATACAAACATTGATGTACAATTAAATCATATATACAATAGTCATAATTTAACAAAGAAAAGAGAAAGAAAACAAAAAAAGAAAAAAAAAGAAACGAAAAAAGAAAGAAAAAAAAAACTCAACTTTCTACTAATCTAACCTATAACTAACCAGAGTGTATACCTAAGTCTCTTACATGCTCGGAATGTATAAACATCAAATATAATAAAACCCGTATTCGCGCAGGATTCCTCTCCCAAGGGGCCCCGGAGCAGCCCGGTCTGAAATCTTCACTAAATAAAAGCCCTTGTTAGGATAGCCGAAATATCTGCATTTATATAATTCAAAAAGGGCTGCCATATTTTATAAAATAATTCAGTCTTTCGGTGCACCATATTTATGAGGAAGTCAAGGGGGATATATTCCATAATTAATCTGTGCCAATTTGAAAGTCCAGGGGGACCCTCAGCCACCCAGTTCACCAAAATATTTTTCCTTGCACAGAAAGAGAGAATAGAAAATAGTCTCTTCCCATGCATATCCAGAGATGAGAGGTTCGAAAAGCCCAAAAGGAGAGATACAGGGTCCACCCTAATTTCCGTTCCTAAAATTTCTGTCAGGGTATTTGCCACTTTAGTCCAGTATCTGCGGATTTTCTGACAAGTCCACAGACAATGTACAAGAGTACCCACCTCTATTTTGCATTTAGGACACATTGGAGATGCTCCTGCCTTAAATTTTGCCAGTCGAGCCGGAGCTATATGGGCCCTATGAAGTATCTTTAGTTGGATAGCCTGAGTTCTGTTACAGATAGCAATTCTTTTAGCATTTTCCCAAATGTCATTCCACATATCCTCAGAGATTTCTAGCCCCAAGTCCTGCTCCCATGTTTTAAGCAGGTCATCCATGTCTCCTGAGACTCCATCATGTAGCAAATGGTATATAGTACTAACGGAGGATGCCCCCGCTGGTCGTAAGACATTACGTTCTCTGTCTGATTTATAAAGACTATCCATTAATGTAGTCTTCCTCTGTATATAATCTCGAACTTGGAAGTATCGAAAGAGATCCCCATTAGGTATTCCGAATTTCAGACGCAGCTGCTCAAAGGACATCAGGATCCCATCTTTAAATAGGTCCCCTAAGCATGAGATGCCTCTGGATCTCCAGAGTTTAAAGGTGGCATCTGTAATCCCCGGTTGGAATCCCCATGCGCCTACTATTGGTGCATGGGGGGATGTTTTATGTGAGTTACCCTCATTTTGCCGCATTATATTCCAGGCCTTAATTGTGTTTAATATTATGGGATTTTTACAGTGGTCTGTAATGATTTTCCTCTTATCTGAAAATAAAAGGTTAATAAGTGGGTATTTTACTTGGGAGGCTTCGATATCCAGCCAAATTGATTGTGGATCAGATGAAACCCAATCAGCTATGTAACTTAGTAGGGAGCTTAACTGATATTTCCTAAAGTCTGGGAAGTCCAGTCCTCCCCTTGCCTGTGGAAGCTGTAGCTTCTTCAGCTTAATAAGGGGCCGTCTATGGTTCCAAATAAAGGAGCCCAACCAGCCATATAATTTACGTAGGGCTAGCCTTGGCAGCATCAGCGGGAGCATTCTCATAGGATATAAGAGACGGGGCAGAACATTCATTTTAATTAATGCTATTCTCCCTAGCCAGGAAATCGGAAGGTCTCTCCATCGCTGGAGGTCCTGCCTTATCCTTTCCATTAATTGTACAAAATTAGCCCTATACAGCTGATCAAATACTGGCGTGATAAAAATACCTAAATATAAGAAGCCCTCCAGGGACCAACGGAAGGGAAAAGGGGATCCGTCCATTAAGTGGGGTATCATAGCCAGACCACCCATTGGCATGGCTTCCGATTTTGAAAAATTAATTTTATAGCCTGAGAATGCACTAAATGTATTAATAACTTGAATTAGACGAGGCACTGACATTAAAGGATTACTGAGGAATAAGAGAACGTCATCTGCATAGAGGGTAATTTTGTGTTTACCTGTACCAATCCTCGGGGCCGTTATATTAGGATCAGTCCGGATGGCTTCTGCTAATGGTTCGATTATCAGTGTAAACAACAATGGTGAGAGAGGACATCCTTGACGGCAGCCCCTACCCACACTGAAGCCATCCGATCTTAACCCATTAGTAATAACAGCTGCTTTGGGGTCATTATACAATGTTGAAACCCATTTGGTAAACACCTGTCCAACGCCAAACCTTTCCAATGTGTAAAATAAATATGACCATTCAACCCTATCAAATGCCTTTTCCGCATCCAATGAAATTACTACTCCTGGTATCTTTCCCTGATGACAGGCTTGGATCATATTCAAGACCCTTCTGATATTATTGGATGATCTGCGGCCCTTAATAAATCCCGTCTGGTCCTCCTTTATAATATATGGCAGTACCCTTTCTAGTCTTAGTGCTAACATTTTTGAGAGAATTTTAAAGTCTACATTTAGTAAGGATATTGGTCTGTAAGATGCACAATCTTCTGG
This sequence comes from Hemiscyllium ocellatum, assembly GCF_020745735.1. Taxonomy (NCBI): domain Eukaryota; kingdom Metazoa; phylum Chordata; class Chondrichthyes; order Orectolobiformes; family Hemiscylliidae; genus Hemiscyllium; species Hemiscyllium ocellatum. Next base: position 29,195,883 of record NC_083428.1, on the reverse strand, counting down.
GTCTTTTCCTTTTTTGAGGATAAGAGAAATATTTGCTTCTTTCAGCGTGGGCGGGAGACAGACCTGACTATGCGCAAAATTATACATATCCATAAGTGGGTCAACCAATATTCCTGTAAATTCTTTATAGAATTCAGCTTGAAAACCATCCGGGCCCGGTGCTTTTACGCTCTGAAGTTGCCTAATTGCCTCAAGTATTTCTTGGACTGTTAAAGGGATATTTAGGGCCGACACCTGTTCCGGAGTCAGGCCCGGGAAGGTCAAATTTTTAAAAAATGACTGCATCCTCCTAATCCTATCTTCACAATCCTGCGATCTATATAGTTCAGAATAAAATTCTTTAAAGGTCGCATTGATCTTTTTATGATCATAAGTCAGGGTACCTGTACTTTCCTTGATGGTCGGAATAGTTTGAGGGGCTTTCTTTTTCTTTGCAAGAAATGCTAAGTATCTACCCGGTTTGTCGCCATATTCATATAATCTTTGTTTCGCAAATAATATTTCCCTTTTAGCCGTTTGAGTAAGCGCGGTGTTTAAAGCTGTCCTAAGAGCTGTAATCCTCTGCAATTTTGTGATAGAAGGTCTATCAGCGTATGCTGTTTCGGCTGCTTTTAGGCGAGCTTCGAGCAGACGCTGTTGCTCTCCCTTCATTTTCCTCTGGGTCGCTGAATAGGAGATGATCAAACCTCGTGCATAAGCTTTGATGGTCTCCCACATCATTGACGGATTGCTAGCCGTACCAGTATTAATTTCTAAAAAAGTTTTAAGTTCTTGGGAGAAATACTTTAAAAATTTGCTATCTTTTATCAGGAAGGGGTCCATACGCCAATGCCGAGCAGATGTCCCATTGTTCTTTACCTTAGTTTCCATGTATACAGCGGCATGGTCAGAGATTGCTATAGTACCTATTTTACAGGTTGCTATAGAGTTTAGAAAAATCGATGGGGCAAAAAACATATCAATTCTTGTGTGACATTTATGTGGATTAGAGTAGAAAGAAAAATCTCTACCCTGTGGATGGAGACATCTCCATACATCTACCAATCCTAATTCTTTATTCAGGTCCGCCAGTTGTCTAGATCTAGGAGATACTCCAACGGCACTCTTGGGAATCCTGTCTATTTCCGGATCCATAATACAATTAAAGTCTCCCCCTATAATTGTATGACGGGCACCAAAGGCCATCAGTTTTGAAAAAGCTTCCATTATGAATTTAAAGGGGTGTGCCGGGGGGCAGTATACATTTAAAATCCCATATTCCTCTCCATTTATGAGGGCTTTAATCAAAATATATCGTCCAGATTCGTCTTTTATCTGATTTAGAATTTTCAAAGGGAAGTTCTTCCGGACAAGGATAACGACTCCCCTGCTTTTTGAATTAAAAGAGGAAAAAAAGGCCTGATCAAATCCGCCCTGTCGTAATTTTAAGTGTTCTTTATCCGACAGGTGTGTCTCCTGTAGGAGAGCTATATCAACTCTCTCCTTAAGATTTGATAATATTTTCTTCCTTTTAACTGGCGAATTACTCCCCCTGACATTCCAGGTGCACCACTTAACCGACTGTTCAGCCATAATCATCTGGACAGATCCGAGACCCCTCGGGAGGGGAAACCCTATCTAGAACATCCCGAGCATGGAGCATACAAGATTTACAAAAGTAAAGATTCTCTGATACACTCAAAACAATATAACAAAAAACTCTTTCTAAGTATAAAAAATATAAAACATTCCGAATTGGAGATTTTCTCCCTTGTTCCCAGGGAGCGTCACTTCCTCTCCCAAAGTCCATCTTACCCTCTTCCAACCAGTGCCCCACCCTTGACCCAGGTGTTCCTCAATAAAATGAGGAGAATTCAAACATAATATAAAGCTAGAGTTAACAGTGAACACCCCACCCCCACCCACACCCACATCTAAATATATTTGAGAATATTAATACCATATATAACTATAAGATTACAATCTCAACATGTAATACTTAAATATAATACCACAAAATAACAGGGGAAAGAAAAACAACCCCGCTCCTAAAAACAGAAGTAAAATAGAATAAGGTAACCACCTCTCCCCATCAACATTAACCAAACGCCCCAACATATATATATATATACATACACACATAGGGGGAAAGATAAGAAAAGATGAAGGGATGTAAACCAAAATAATGGGAAAGGCAGACCAGCGTCCACAATCTCTTACAGTTTATTTAAGAGAGTCCAAGAATTCCTTAGCCTTCTCCGGTGATCCGAAGTTATATATGGATCCTTCGTGGCTAAGGCGTAGCGTCGCTGGATATCGTAAGGAGTACTGGATATTTAAGTCCCTTAAACGCTTCTTCGCCTCATCGAATGCCTTCCTCTTTCGGACCAAAGCTGGGGAGAAGTCCTGGAACAGCATGATCCTGGATCCTTTGTGGGTCATAGCTTGGGGATCTTTTCCCAGATTTCTTGAGGCTTCCAGGAGCATCTGCCTCTCCCTATAGCTCTGCAGCTGGAACAGGACCGGGCGTGGGCGCTGGGTTGAGCCGGGCCCACGTACTGTGACCCGGTAGGCCCATTCTACCCTTACCTGGCCTGATCCATTATGCAGATTTAAAAGTTGTGGCAGCCAATGCTCTAAGAATGCTGTCAGCTGACCTCCCTCTTCCTGCTCGGGCAGGCCCAACAACCGAATATTTTTTCTACGACATCGATTTTCGAGGTCATCAATGTGGTTTTCTAGGTTCTGGACTCGATTCTCGAGAAAACGGATGTGGTCGGCTGTTGATTTTATCCCAGTCTCTGAGGCTGCGGCCTTCGACTCCACCTCTCTGACTCGGCACTCCAATTCCTGAATGTCTCTGCCCTGCTTCTGCAGCTCGGCTGATAGTGCTTCTCTGCTCTGCCGAGACTCATCGATAAAAGCATCAATCTTCGCCTCCCACCTGGCAAACATCTCCTCAAAGCTCATCTTCATTGGTAAATCTCCTGAAGTAGCTGAAGACACCTTTGTTGCAGCTGAAGAGGGAGAGGGTGGGGGAGGGGTCCCTGCTTTCTTAGAGCCGCCTGTTCCCTTCCCTTTACTCATTTTCCAGCTAGTATTAGACTATTTAAATGTACTAATAGGTAACTATTTAAGGTTAACAACTATTATAAATGGTTTAGTGAGTGTGGTGGGGGTGGATAGCCCACTTTTCCCAAGTTTTGGGTAGAGCACTGTGGACTCAGTCTTGCTGGGTCGCCGCCATCTTGGATCCCTCCAAGTCATTTATAACAATCACCAAGAGCAGAGGTCCCAGAACCAATCGCTGCTGAACACCACTGGTCGTGGAGCTCCAGACTGAATACTTTCTACCTACCACCAGCCTCTATCTTCTATGGGCCAGCCAATTCTGTATCCAGACAGCCAGAATCCCCTGTTTCCCATGTCTCCTTACTTTCTGAATAAGCCTACCATGGGAAACCTTATTGAATGCTTTGCTAAAATCCATGTATACCACATCTACTGCTCTATCTTCATCAACATGTTTTGTCATATCCTCAAAGAATTCAATAAGGTTTGTGAGGCATGACGTCCCCCTTACCAAGCCATGCTGACTATCTCTAATCAAACTGTGGTCTTCCAAGTAATCATAAATCCTGTCTCTGAGAATCCTTTCCAACAATTTGCCCACCACTGACTGGTCTGTAATTCCCTGGATTATTCCTATTCCCTTTCTCAAACAAGGGAATAACATTTGCCACCCTCCATCTGGCACTACTCCAGTGGACAGTAAGGATGCAAAGATCATCGCCAAAGGTGCAGCAATCTCTTCCTTCACTCCCTGTAGTAACCTTGGATATGTTCCATCTGGCCCAGGGGACTTATCTATCCTTATGTTTTTCAAAATTGTCAGCACATCCTCCTTCCTGACATCAAACGGTTTAGTATATCAGTCTGTTTCATGTTGTCCTTACAAACGTCAAGGTCCAACTCAGTAGTGAGTACTGAAGCAAATTATTCATTAAGGACCTTCGCTACTTCCTTCAACTCCAGGTACAAATTCACTCCACTATCGCTGATTGGCCCTACCCTTGCACTGGCCATACTCTTATTCCTCACATAAGTGTGGAATGTCTTAGGGTTTCCTTAAACCTACCAGCTAAAGCTTTTTCATGCCCTCTTCTACCTCTCCTAATTCCATTCTTCAGTTCTTTCCTGGCTACCTTGTAATCCTCTAAAACCCTGTCTGACCTTTGCCTGTTCGACCTTAAGTAAGTTTCCTTTTTCCTCTTGACTAGATGTTCCACATCCCTTGTCATCCAAGATTCTTTCAACCTCCCATCCCTTCTTTGTCTCAGTGGGACAAATCTGTCTAGCATGATCAGCAAGTGCTTCCTAAAAACCTCCACTTTTCTGTTTTGCATTTCCCTGAAAACATCCGATCCCAGTTTGGGTGCCCCAGTTCCTTCCTAGGAGCATTGTAATTCCCCCTCCCCCAATTAAGTACTTTCCCATATCGTCTGCTGCCATCTCTATAGTAAAGGTCAGGAGGTTGTGATCACTATCACCAAACTGCTTTCCCACCAAGAGATCAAACACCTGGAAAAATAACTCCCAATTACGTGACTGCTCCTTGCCTGTTTCTGACTTCCACTCATACTGACTCTGTCGACAAACCCTCCTCAATGACCTTCTTTTCTGCAGCTATGATACTATCCCTGATTAGCAATGCCACTCCTCCACCTCTTTTACACTCTGCTACCCCCACCCCCGACCACCACAACCACCATCATCACCACTCCTTTTGAAGCATCTAAACCCTGGAATAGCCAACAACCATTCCTGTCCCTGTGATAGCCAAGTCTCCATAATGGCTACAACATCATAATTCCGAATACTGATCCATGATCCAAAATCTTCTGATTTACTTTTGAGCATGTTGCCTGCTTTTGCTTTTTCTGTTAGAATCATAGTCATATAGCATGGACACAAACCAGTTGGTCCAATTATTCCATGCTGAACATGCTCCCAAGCCAAACTAGACCCACACGTCTGCATTTAGAATTAGAACTCCTGAGTGTGGATACAGGCCATTCGGCCCAACAAGTCCACACCGACCCTCCGAAGAGTATCCAACCCAGACCCATTACCCTACATTTTCCTTTGACTAATGCACCTCACCTACACATCCCTGAAAACTATGGACAATTTAGCTCGGTCAATTCACCTAACCTATCCGGGTTCACCTAAATTGAACCCAGGTTCCTGGCGCCGTGAGGCAGCAGTGCTGACCACTGAGCCACCGTGCTGGATTTGTCCCGAATCCCTCCAAACCTTTCCTATTCATTTATCGATCCAAATGTCTTGTAAATGTTATAACTGTACCTGCATCCACGATTTCCCCAGGCAGTTCATTCCACACACTAACCACTCTGTATAGCAAAAAATACTTGTCCCTTATGTCCTTTTCAAATCTTTTTTCTCTCACCTTAAAAAAAAAGCCCCTAGTTTTGAATTCCCCCACCATAGGGAAATGATCTTTTGCCCTTTGCCTTGTTTATACCCCTCATGATTTTATGACCTCTATTAGGTCCCCCCTTGACTCTTTTGCTCCGGTGGGAAAAGTCCCAGCTTTTCCTATTTTTATAACTCAATCCCTCCACTCCTGGCAACGTTCTGGTAAATCCTTTAGACAATAGACAATAGGTGCAGAAGTAGGCCATTCAGCCCTTCGAGCCTGCACCACCATTCAATATGATCATGGCTGATCATTCCTAATCAGTATCCACTTCCTGCCTTATCTCCATAACCCTTGATTCCACTATCCTTGAGAGCTCTATCCAACTCTTTCTTAAATGAATCCAGAGACTGGGCCTCCACTGCCCTCTGGGGCAGAGCATTCCACACAGCCACCACTCTCTGGGTGAAGAAGTTTCTCCTCATCTCTGTCCTAAATGGTCTACCCCATATTTTTAAGTTGTGTCCTCTGGTTCAGCACTCACCCATCAGCGGAAACATGTTTCCTGCCTCCAGAGTGTCCAATCCTTTAATAATCTTACATGTCTCAATCAGATCCCCCTCTCAGTCTTCTAGACTCAAGGGTATACAAGCCCAGTCGCTTCAGTTTTTCAGTGTAAGGTAATCCCGCCGTTCCAGGAATTGACCTCATGAACCTACACTGCACTCCCTCAATAGCCAAAATGTCTTTCCTCAAATTTGGAGACCAGAACTGCACACAGTACTCCAGGTGTGGTCTCACCAGGGCCCTGTACAGCTGCAGAAGCATCTCTTTGCATCTATATTCAATTCCTCTTGTTATGAAGGCCAGCATGCTATTAGCCTTCTTCACTACCTGCTGTACCTGCATGCTTGCCTTCATTGACTGGTGTACAAGAACACCCAGATCTCTCTGTACTGCCCCTTTACTGAAATTAATTCCGTTGAGGTCGTAATCTGCCTTCCTGTTCTTGCCACCAAAGTGAACTCTGTCCAATTTAATGATATCCTTCCTGTAATACGGTGACCAGAACTCCCCACACTACACCAGAAGAGGCCTGAACATGACGTCCCAACTCCAATACTCAGAGGTCTGAGTAATGAAGGCAAGCATGCTAAATGCCTTTTTAACCATCCTGTCTGCCTGTAATGCAAATTTCAAAGAATTATGTACCTGAACTATTAAGTCTCTGTTCTGCAACACTGCTCAGGGCCCTACCATTGATTGTGTAAGTCCTCCCCTTCATTTTTTTACCAAAATGCAATACCGTGCATTTATCCAAATTAAACTTCAACTGCCACACCTCAGCCCATTGATCCAAATGACCAAAATCACTTTGTAATCTTAGATATCCTTCTTCACTATCCACTAAGCCACCAATTTTGGTGTAATCTGTAAACTTACTAACCATGCCTCCTATATTCTCATCCAAATCATTTATATAAATGACAACCAAAAGTGGACCCAGTGCCAATCCTTTTGGAGCACTGCTGGTCTCAGGTCTCCAGTCTGCAAAACAACCCTCCACCACAGCCTCGTCCAGCAGCTACTATTAGGACAATTTTGTACTCAATTGGCATGTTCACCCTGAATCTAATTACTAATTGGTCTACTATGTTGAACCTTGTCAAAAGCTTTTCTAAAGTCCAATTAAACCATGTCTACCGCTCTGCGCTCATCAGTCTTTTTGGTTACTTCCTCAGAAAACTCAATCAAGTTTGTGAAACATGATTTTCCTTGCACAAAACATACTGACTATCTCTAATCATTCCTTATCTCTCCAAATGCCTCCAATTCCTGTCTGTCAGAATCACCTCCAACACCTTACCCACCACCAATGTCAGGCTCACTGGTCTGTTGTTCCCAGGCTTCTCCTCACAGCCTTTCTTAAATAAAGGCACAACATTAGGCACCCTCCAGTCTTCCAACACCTCACCCATGGTTATAGATGATACATATATCTCTGCTAGGGGCCCTGCAATTTCTTCCCTGACTTCCCACAATCTCCTGCTCCTATTTAAATGCTGAATATTCAAGTTCTGATAAAATTAGCTAATTTGTTTCCTACACAAATTGCTTCAGACTGCTAGCATTTACAAGTTTTAGCTTTTTGTTAATCTTTGAGTTAAACTATTATTGCTTGTCCCTGTTTGCGTTACTGATTTTGGAATTGCGTGGAGTGAATATTTGTGTTTTAATTCTTATCCCAATATGTGAGCGTTCTTAGCTGTGTAAAGGTGATTTTAAACCACTCCTGCACAAAGGGCTTTCATGTATTGAGTGTCTATCTCCTATTTGCATCATGTTATTTTACGTTTAAAATTGCAATATTCAGATTTATACACTAGTGTTCACTGTCTAATATGTATGCCTAAATTCTCACCCTAGTTTATTCACTGATTACCACACTATATCTATTACCCACTTGTGTTGATTTGTGCTATTTTAAGAAAAGATGCAGATGTTTTTTGATAATTAGATATTTCACAATTTCTGGTTTTATTTGTTTAATCTTAAGTAAAAACTGAATTATTTAAAACTTCTGCTTTCAAAATTTACCAAAGATGTCTTTAAATGGACATTCTGAATAAATGGTTTATACTAATGAATCTTCAGCATAAGCCATCATTATTACGATGTATCATGGTGCATTGCTACATTTTTGGGTCAATGATTTATTGCACAGTCTTTGAGATACTGAATGGATTCTGTTTCACAGATGGGCCTGGGTTTTGCAGGATACTCTGGGAATTGCCTTTTGCCTTTACATGTTGAAAACAATCCGACTCCCAACTTTTAAGGTACTGTGTCTTGAGTTCTGTTGCATGAATACAAATGGTTATGATATAATATTTACATTTAAAGTTTGGATAGTTAGAATCAAAACTGTATTTATGTCTATATGTGACCCATTGACAGTGATGTCCAGACTGGCTGAAAGGATATCTATAACAACAATCTCCTGGCTGCTTATGCGTTATCAGAATGTATTTTCCCTGATGCAATTTACTTTTTAGATACTTCAGGTTCATTATTGGTGGTGGGGGACTTTCATGGACTTCTTACATATTGTCTCCACATCTTTTACATTGTGTTTCAGTTATGAGGTCGCAACTTGTTTCAGCTTATCCTAGCCAGTCAGATTGGTTGAGTTTTGGGGGGATAAAGCTGAGTTATTAATCTGTACAGTGTCTCAGGAAGGTCAGAAGTGGAGTACATGCTGATGATTGCACGATGTCAGCACCATTCATAACACCTCGGGCACTGGAGCAGTCCATGTCCAATGTAGCAAGGTCTGGACAACATTAAGGCTCTGGATGATAAGTGACAATTAACTTCTCAAGTGCTTGGCAATTACTATCTCAAGCATGAAAATCCAATCACCGCCACTTGATATTCAATGGTGTTGCCATTGCTGAATTCTCCATTATCAACATCTCAGGCATTCTCAGTGAACAGAAACTGAATTGGATGAGCTGTACAGGTACCTTGGCTACAAGAACAGGTCAGAGATTAGTTATTCTGCAGTGAGTAACTTACTGTCTCACTTCCCAAAACCTATCCATCATCTACAAGGCACAAGACACAAGTTTGATGGAATACTGTCCTCTTTCCTTGATGAATGCACTTCCAAAAACACTCAAAAGCTCAATAACATTGAGGACAAAGCAGCTTGCTTAATCGGCAGCCCACAAGACCAGCAGACACAGGAGCACTGTTGCCTGGAAACTCCCCTCTGCCTTGGAACTAGATCACTTGCTGGTTTGAAGACTGGAGCTTCTTTCCTAACAGCACTGTGTTCTTGGAATATGTGCTGCAGCGGTTCGAGAGTGTGGTTTGCTACCATCTTTTCCAGAGCAATAAAGGATGAGCAATAAATTATGGCCTAATCGGTGACATCCACTTCCCATGAATTTAAAAGAAGTCCAAAATTCTTGGTCTCTTTTTTGATAAATAGATTTTTTTTCTTGAATATTCTCATTGACAGTTCCTCCATAGTTCTCTTAAGGGAATTCCAAGTGTTCACATCCTTTTCAGAGAATAAACTTTCTCTACGTCAATCCAAAATGACTGACAATTTAGTCAGTAGGGCATTTTCCTAGCATCCATTCTGTTGAGAGCTTTAAGATTTTTTTATTTCAACAAGATCACCTCTTATTCTACACATCTTCTAGCCTGGGATTCCAACGGCCTGAGATTCGGCAGCTCCCATGTTGCTTTCTGCAACAGTGAACCATGTGGTTCCTGTCTTTTCCTCCACCTTGGGAACCCATGAGTCGTGAATTGAACAAAGATGGACTTTGTCTTAATTTTACTTTATATATGATTTCTGTTATTAATATTGGTGCTGGAGTATAGCAACTTAAAACACTTTTCACTGCATTTTGTTTTGTACAAATACAAGTGACAATAAATTACCTATCCTGTTGTGTAAACTCTAGGGTCTGATCAATCGATCAACCTGATCTCAGAAAATCCTCTCGTCCCAGAAATCAGTCCTTGAATGAATCTTTGTTGCATGCTCTTCGAGTCATGATATCCTGTTAGCATTTGCTTTTGTAATTGCTTGCTATACCTACATGTTAACTGTTGTGATTCCATATTTGCTGTCAGATTTTCAGAAACTCTTAAATATTCTGAAAATAAAGTGTGATATCAGGATCTGGAACATTTACTTCTATTATAAAAACAGAAAATGCAGGTAATAATCAGCAAGTTAAGCAGCATCCATTGACAGAGATAATATTTCGGATTGAATTTCTGATGAAAGATCTACCAGTTTAAATCTATTAAAAGCCTGTTACATGTTGCAGTAATTTACACTTACACTGCTAGATGGCGCTAACTGCAAATTCTCAGCCAGTGCTGACCTGTTAACATTGAAGGTCAGCGTCCCTGTGTATCCAACACTACTGCTTATGCTTCCACACTTTGCCGTACCTCACCGTGGATAGTTGGACTGCCTCATCTCTGGCAAGTGTGCACTTACTTTAGACCAATCTGTTGTCACATATATAAAGAAACATATAACAATGACACTAACACTTTAAAAATTCAGCCAGGGAGCTGTGACCCAGTGGAAAGCTGAGATCTGAAATGTAATTAATAAAGGAAGGATAAACTTATTATCTAATTAAAATTCTGTAACCCACAGTCACTTGTTTCACCACAAAACATTCCATATTTCTTTGAATTTGTTGACAGCTGCTTGATCCGTGCTGATAGGCTGGACTGGCAGTGAAGCAGGTTACTGATTTGACATATTAACCTTTTAATTGGTTTCAATATTAACTATTTATAGATTCTTCTGATGTTTATATTTAACTTTAAGCATAAATTTTTCAGACCTTAATGGTGTTTGTACTGAACTTTAGTATTAACTGTTTCTGGACTTTAATGGTACTCTCTTGTTTTAACCAGGCTTGCACATTACTGCTCACGGTTCTCTTTGTGTATGATATATTTTTTGTCTCTGTCACACCATACCTTACACAGGTAAGCTGAAAAATGGGTTGCCTGTAGAATGTTTAATATTTAAATAGCAAAGATAAATTACTTTGCAGTTTGTTTTTGAGACTGAGAGTTTGACTTTGATTCTGCATACAACTCTATATTGAACTATGTAAATAAGTAGGTTACTATTGGTTAATGGTATTCAGGAACCAAATTTTGGCAGTCACCAATTGGTGCAACGGATTAAACACTGGCCTCTATCTCTGACTTTGGGATCTAATCCAGCCTGGACAAATAGTTCTGTCTAGAACATTTCTGTCTGCTGACTATGGGGACCCTCTATGAAATTATTGCCCAATTAAAGTGGGCAAGAAAGGCAAAAAGCTTTATTTTGGTCGGGAGTAGGCCATTTATCACCTCAAGCCTGCTCCACCATTTGGAGATTGTGGCTCATCTGTGCCGAACTCCATTTACCTGTCTTTGGCCCATACCTCTTTATGCCTTTGTTTAACAAAAACATGCCTCAAATTTAAAATTAACAACGGTTCTCTTGTCCACTGCCATTGTGAAAGAGAGTTACAAATATTTACCATCCTTTTGTGTGTAGAAGTGCTTCCTAATATCTCTCCTGAATGGCCTGGCCCTAATTCTCAAACCTTGCCCCCGATTCTAGAATTTTCAACCATTGGAAATAGTTAATCTTTATCTACCCTATCTCTTCCTCTTAATATCTTGAAGACATCGATCAGATCACCCCTAACTTTCTAAATTTTAGAGAAAACAGCCCTTAGCTCTCCTCATCTTAACCCGGAAATCCAGGTGTCATTCATATAAGTCTACATTGTACTCCAAAAGGCTAATATATCCTTCTCCATCTGGTCATGGTACTCCAAATGGGGTCTATTCAGGGTTTTGTATAGCTGCAGCATAACTTCTGCATCTTTGGGGTGGCACGATGGCTCAGTGGTTAGTACTGCTGCCTCACAGCACCAGGGTCCCAGGTTTGATTCCAGCCTCAGGCGAGTGTTTGTGTGGAGTTTGCACATTCTCCCCGTGTCTGCATGGGTTTTCTCCGGGTGCTCAGGTTTCCTCCCGTAGTCCAAAGATGTGCAGGTCAGGTGAATTGGCCATGCTAAAGTGCCCATAGTGTTAGGTGCATTAGTCAGAGGGAAATGGGTCTGGCTGGGTTACTCTTCAGAGGGTCGGTGTGGACTTGTTGGGCTGAAAGAGCTATTTACACACAGTAGGGGATCTAATCTCGTTCTCCAGTCCTATAGATACAAAGCCCAGTATTCTATTAGTTTTCTGATTATTGTTTGGACCTGTTTGTGACATTTTAAAGATCCATGCATCTGAACCCCCGAGTCTGTTTGGACATCTGCTGTTTTTAACTCCATACTGTTTAGAAAGTACCGGTCTCTCCTCTTTCAGTCCAAAAGGAATATGTGATAGTGACCAAGTATGTCTGCAGCAATTTGTCCTTCCTTATTTGACGACCAAGCCATATCTTCTGCTTTCATTAAAAAAGAGAGCTTGAGTAGTTTTCATTCCTTTTTAAATGTGACGGCACATGAGCCCCTTTGTAATTCATTTAACTGTGAAATATGAAGAACCATAATTTGGCACAATGCCAGCACCTTTTGCCCTAACTCTTTTAACGTGTGCGATATGTTTGAATCCTAAAAGACACCAGTTAAAAGCTTCCTGCACTTATAAAGGATTTTGTATTGCTCCAGATTTAAAGAAAATATTGGAATAGTTGTGTGTAAAAGAAGCAGCTGAACAATGTTAAGTTATGAACAAGATAATTCTGGGTGCAGTGAGTGGCTGTGAACCGCTGGGAGTGGAGTGGAGAGGAGAATATTATCACCTCACTCTGTGATTTTCTGGCCAAGTTGGTTTTTCAAGATTTCTAAAGGGCACTGAGTTAATTTTTGCAATGAAGCCATATTTCCTAAGAGTGATGAGTTTGTGTGTTTCAGAGCGGGGAGAGTATCATGATGGAGGTTGCTGCTGGTCCTTCTGATTTCTCCACTCAAGAGAAGGTACAGCTGAAGGAATGCTGTCATGTTACTTATTAAAGCCTGCAGTAGCCTTTGCAGTGTTTCTATCAGCAAATAATTAAAATACTGTAATTTTTTTTGTGTTTCATTCTCTCTTCCTTTTGGTTGCCCTCTAGCTACACTGTTGCGTCTGTTTATTGTTAACTGTGTGACCTATTTCTCCAGAACGCTTGCATTTCTTGGTTTTCTTTCCTGATTCATGTCTGTTGATTTTATTCCTTGCAACTGTTTTGCAATATCTTTGAAATATTATGCAAGTATAAGTGATTGAGAGCAGGGGACCACGCACTTGGGATTCTCCTGCTTGAAGTTTTTAACCACTTGACTCCCGTATTTTGTTGTCATGATTTTTATTCTAAGGCTTAAGTTTTAAATCCATATAGTACTCAATCTGTTTTTAAAATTACACTCCTGTTCGAGCAAAGCACTGGAGCGTGAATTGGAACTGGGTTTTTAACTGCATTGAACAGTAATTCTGTTGGCTGCGCTCTTCTCCTGCCATGTTCCAATCAGACTTTGGACGCATTCCTGGGCTATTTCAGGATACGATAAATAGGCTGATCAGTCTCCTCGACAGATCCAAGTGCTATTCTCCTTGAATGTGAGTTGCAACCAAGAAAGAGCTGAATGAAATAGTATCCTTTTAATTCAGGGCCTGCACAAAAAGGTAAAAAGAGGAGTGAGAAAAGTAACCTGGCACATTCAGTCTTTGAGGCCTTTTTTTTCCCTCCTAATAGAAGAGTTTGATCCAGATTTTTCCAGTGTTATTACGGCCACTTTTCTGCTAGAGGTTTGGACACCACTTAGAACACAGAACATTACAGCGCAGTACAGACTCTTCGGCCCTCAGTGATTCCACAAGTCCGTGCAACAATCTGAAGACCGTCTAACCTACGCTATTCCATTCTTGTCCATATGCCTATCCAATGACCATTTAAAAGCCCTTAAAGTTGGCGAGTCTACTACTGTTGCAGACAATGCGTTTCATGCCCCTACTACTCTGAGTAAAGAAACTACCTCTGTCATTTGTCCAATATCTATCACTTCTCAATTTAAAGCGATGTACCCTCATGCTAGCCATCGCCATCTGAGGAAAAAGGCTCTCACTGTCCAATCTAGCTAACCTCTGATTATCTTATATGTCTCAAATAAGTCACCTCTCAACCTTCTTCTCTAACGAAAACAGACTCAAGGCCCTCAGCCTTTCCTCGTAAGACCATCCCTTCATACCAGGCAACACCCTAGTAAATCTCCTCAGAACCCTTTCCAAAGCTTCCACATCATTTCTATAATGAGTTGACCAGAACTATAGGCAATACTCCAAATGTGGCCGTACCAGAGTTTTTTCCAACTGCAGCATGATCTCATGATTCCAAAACTCAATCCTTCTACCAATAAAAGCTAACACACCATATGCCTCCTAATAAAACAATGAGACCCCATTCCCAGAATTTAGGATGGAGCTATAGAAAGACCCTCAAGCAGGAGGAATTAACAGTTTCATCCCAGGGATACATGAGCAGTTCTGGTACGTCTATGTTTTGGACCTGTAATTTTCCCTGCAGTTTTACTTCAGTCTTCCTCTTCTGATTTCTCATTTGAATTTCGTTTTATAGTTGGTACCTTTTGGTTGCCCACCTATCTTGTCATTATTTATTTGGAAGTGAACATTTGCAAAATGAGCTGATTGCACCCGTTATTAAAACTCCATTTAGACCTATTCTTATTCACCATCCATATGGATACATTCAAAATTAGGTCAATTAATTCCTGATGAAGGGCTCATGCCCGAAACGTCGATTCTCCTGCTCCTTGGATGCTGCCTGACCTGCTGTGCTTTTCCAGCAACACATTTTTTTCAGCTCTGATCTCCAGCATCTGCAGTCCTCACTTTCTCCTAGTCAATTAATCCAACCATGGTCATGCAGCATAACTCCAAAATGCTGAGGTCAACAGCTGCCCTGGAAAGAGAAGCTAACTGCAGAGGCATTGATCAAACATGAGGCCTTTCTGGTCTGAGTGGCTCAGCTATTCACTGAACAGCTATTGATGTGCTGGTGGCTTAGCATATTTTGCCTTTGGTTTCTGTGTTTAGATGCAGTAAACTAGCTAATTTCAAAAGATTTTTACAGTTTATTAATTATGAGCCTATTAAGATCTTGTGCTGCTTTTTTAATGGTTACCAATCAATTATCTATTTCTTAAGAGTATTTGCTGTAGAGCAGATTTCTTGATAGGTGTGTTGATGCTTTGTGGGAATGGTAAGATAAAAGGGACATTGCATTTGTCTTTGGATATTGATATTTAACAATAATCTTCTATAACCATTTAGATTCATTTTAAATCTGTCCGAGTCCGGTACTTATATATATCATTGTGTTATCATGTTTTACTACTGTAAATGAACTTGACACCTTTAAAATGTAATCAAATGTAAGAGTCTGGTTATGTGGAAAACAGAATCAAACTTTTCTATCTGATGTAATCAAATTAAACCACTTGCCTCCCTGATGAGACTTCTCTTTTGTTCGCAGCTTCCAATGGTTCTAAAGGTGCCCCGCTTGAATTCATCACCTCTGGCATTGTGTGACCGGCCATTCTCCCTCCTTGGCTTTGGTGATGTCTTAATACCAGGTAAACAAATTCTCAGGATATTCATCTGCTGTAGTCCTTTACCCTAAAACTAGATCTATTCAAATGTTTGATTAATCAATTATAAGAAACTATTGAATTATTTAGGAATTTTTAATTTGTTGGAAATCAGCTTTCCTTTGCATTAGAGCTACTGACTGTTATGCATTTCCCTGGCTACACAAGATCAACATTACTCTCTGTAGGGTGTTCAAAGTTAAAAATCACACAACACCAGGTTATATCCAACAGGTTTAATTGGAAGCACCAGCTTTCGGAGCGCTGCTCCTTCATCAGACGGCCAACCACCTGATGAAGGAGCAGTGCTCCAAAAGCTAGTGCTTCCAATTAAACCTGTTGGATATAACCTGGTGTTGTGTGATTCTTAACTTTGTACACCCCAGTCCAACCACTGGCATCTCCATATCGTCTCTGTAGGGCTTCAGTCTTAAGTAGCTAAAGGACGCCAGTCCCAGTGGAATGCCAGCATCAAGCTTATCAGTCTGTATTAAATTTTTTAAAGATTGTTTTCAAAACAGTTGAGGATAAGACCATTGTGTACGGCCTTCATTTCTGAAATTCTGTTGGATCATTGTTGTAAATTGGAATTTCCTTATCTTATTCCATTGGTAACAACTTCCTTTTTTTACCTTTCAGGAATGTTGGTGGCGTATTGTCACAGGTTTGACATTCAGGCACAGACCCCCCGAATTTATTTTGTGGCTTGCACAATTGGTAAGTGCCAACACTTTCTTTAGCAACAGGAATTTCAGCATATGTATATATTGTATGTATATATATATGCTACACCCATTTAAAGTGATGAGTATTGGTTACAGGGAATAGAAAGAATTTGCTGCAAAGGGGATGGGACAAATTTGGTCCCTCTTTGAAAGAATTGATGCAGGTATGATGAGCTGAATGGCTGCCCGTGCTGCAGATTCATCGATTGTATAAGTAGGTGCACTGTTATTGTCAAACAATTTTAATTATCATACCTTCAGCAAGAATTGCCTTATTATGCAACATTGAAACTCTTACCAGCTGGACTCTTTAACTACATGGAGTTATATGGTTGGTGATGTAAAATACAATGCATAACAAAACTTTGAAACAATCTTTACATGCACTATATGTAATAGAGTCATAGAGATGTACAGCATAGAAACAGACCCTTTGGTCCAACCTGTCCATGCCAACCAGATATCCCAACCCAATCTAGTCCCACCTGCCAGCACCCGATCCATATCTCTCCAAACCCTTCCTATTCATATACCCATCCAAATGCCTTTTAAATGTTGCAATTGTACCAACCTCCACCACTTCTTCTAGCAGCTCATTTCATACACGTACCAACCTCTGCATGCAAAAGTTGCCCCTTAGGTCCCTTTTATATCTTTCCCTTCTCACCGTAAACCTATGCCCACTCGTTCTGGACTCCCCCACCCCAGGAAAAAGACTTTGTCTATTTATCCTATCCATGCCCCTCATAATTTTGTAAACCTCTATAAGGTCACCCCTCAGCCTCTGACACTTCATAGAAAACAACCCCAGCCTGTTCAGCCTCTCCTTGTAGCTCAAATCCTCCAACCCTGTACATCTTGTCTGAACCCTTTCAAGTTTCACAACATCTCTCCAATAGGAAGAAGACCAGAATTGCACGCAACATTCCAACAGTGGCCTAATCAATGTCCTGTACAGCCGCAACATGACTTCCCAACTCCTGTACTCAATACTCTGACTAATAAAGGAAAGCATACCAAATGCCGCCTTCATTACCCTTCTACCTGCGACTCCACTTTCAAGTAGCTATGAACCTGCACTCCAAGGTCTCTTTGTTCAGCAACACTCCCTAGGATCTTACCATTAAGTGTATAAGTCCTGCTAAGATTTGCTTTCCCAAAATGCAGCACCTCGCATTTATCTGAATTAAACTCCATCTGCCATGTCTCGGCCCATTGGCCCATCTGGTCAAGATCCTGTTGAAATCTGAGGTAACCTTCTTCGCTGTCCACTACACCTCCATGTAGAGAAATATTTTGCTCTTGATTAACATAATAAATAATTAGGTAGAAAATTGTAACATTTCCTTTTAATGTTGAATATCTGGAATACACGTGAAAACTATCAATAACTTGACCTCAATGACCATACTAACCTGTAGAGGGAAAACAAACCCAAGAATGCATAAAATGCTGAAATTAATAGCGTAACCATTAGCATCAGAAAGACAAATGAAAGGTTAATGCTTCAAGTGCAGACCCTTGTCAAAACTGAAGAGTTTGAGAAGACCCTTTATATCTGATCAAACC
The DNA here is from genome assembly GCF_020745735.1 of Hemiscyllium ocellatum. Classification (NCBI taxonomy): domain Eukaryota; kingdom Metazoa; phylum Chordata; class Chondrichthyes; order Orectolobiformes; family Hemiscylliidae; genus Hemiscyllium; species Hemiscyllium ocellatum. The sequence continues at coordinate 29,177,965 of NC_083428.1, read as the reverse complement.
TCAGTGAGGGGACATGTAAAAAGGTAATTAAGACTTTGTACCAATTTAGTTACTTGTGTAGGAGGCAGTTAATGGATTTAATTGCTTATAATAATGGCATTTAAGAAGTTGAAGAGCCTGAATGAGTTGAGAATTATTAGATCAGCCATGACCTTACTGAATGGTAGAACAAAATGGGCTGAATGGCCTGTTTCTGCTCCTATGTGTTGTAACAAGCCTTTTGGATGAACAAATTGATGAATCAGTCATGCTTCTCCAATATAAAGGTAAACAGAATGGGATTATCCAAAGGAAAGTTAGAGCTAGAGCCTGAATTTAGAGTAACAGAGATACACAGCATGGAAACAGATCCTTCAGTCCAACTAATCCATGCCGACCAGATATCCGAAATTAATCTAGTCCTATTTGCCAGCAGTTGGTCGATATCCCTCTAACCCCTTCCTATTCATGTATTCATTCAGGTGCCTTTTAAATGCTGTAATTGCACCAGCCCTCATCATTCCCTCTGGTAGCTCATTCCAAACACGCACTACTCTTTGTGTGAAAAAGTTGCCCCTTAGGCCCCTATTAAATCTTTCCCCTCTCACCCTAAACCTATGACCTCCAGTTCCACACTCCCCTAACTCAGGGAAAAGACTTTGTCTATGTTCCCTATCCATGCCCCTCATGATTTTATAAACCTCTATGAGGTCACCCCTCAGCCTCTGATGCTCCAGGGAAAACAGCCCCAGCCTATTCAGCCTCTCTCTGTAGCTCAAACCTTCCAACCCTGGCAACATCTGTGGCTTCACTGGAGGCTCACTGACAATGTTATCTAGTATGGTGATGAAACATTTGAAAACAAACCTTCCAGTTCAGTGAGCAAGCTTATATCCAGATCCTTGTAAATCTTTTCAGAACTCTTTTTCAAGTTTCACAACATCCTTCCTATAGCAGGGAGACCAGAATTGCACAAAATATTCCAAAAGTGGCCGAACCAATGTCCTGTGCAGCTGCAACATGATCTCCCAACTTCTGTATTTAATGTTCTGATCATTAAGGGAAAGCTTACTAAACACCTTCTTCACTATCCTATCTACCTAAGGCTCCACTTTCAAGGAACAACAAAGCTGCACTCCAAGGTCTCTTTGTTCAGCAACAGTCCCCAGGATTTCACCATTAAGTGTATAAGTCCTGCCCTGATTTGCTTTTCCAAAATGCAGCACCTCACATTTATCTAAATTAAATTCCATTTGCCACTCCTCAGCCCATTGGCCCATCTGATCAAGGTCCTGTTATACTCTCAGGTAACCTTCTTTGCTGTTCACTACACCTCCAATTTTGGTGTCATTTGCAAACTTACTAATTATACCTCCTATGATCACATCCAAATCATTTATGTAAATGGCGAAAAGCAGTGGACCCAGTGCCGATCCTTGTGGCACATCACTGATCATAGGCCTCCAGTCTGAAAAGCAACCCTCCACCACCACGCTATGTCTTCTACCATCCAGTCAGTTCTGTATCCAAATGGACAGTTCTCCCTGTATTCCATGTGATCTAACCTTGCTAACCAGTCTATCATGAGGAACCTTGTCAAACGCCTTACTGAAGTCCATATGGATCATGTCCACCACTCTACCCTCGTCAATTCCCTTTGTTACTTCTTCAAAAACCTCAAATCAAGTCAGTGAGACATGATTTCCCAAAGACAAAGCAATGTTGACTATCTCTAATCAGTCCTTGCCTATCTAAATACATGTAAGTCCTGTTCATGATTCCTTCCAACAACTTGCCTACCACCGATGTCAGGCTCAGCAGTCTGTAGTTCCCTGGCATTTCCTTACCACCTATCTTAAATAGAGGCACCACGTGAGCCAACCTCCAGTGTTCCGGCATCTCACCTGTGGCGATCGATGATCCAGATATCTCAGCAAGGGGTCTACCAGTCACTTTCCCACCTTCCCACAGAGTTCGAGGGGGACACCTGATCAGGTTCAGGGGATTTATTCACCTTTATGCGTTTTAAGACATCCAGCACAACCTCCTGTGTAATATGGACATTTTTCAAGATATCATCACCTATTTCCCCACATATTCTATCTTCCACATCCTTCTCCACAGTAAACACTGATACAAAATACTTGTTTACTATCTCCCCCATCTCATCTGTTCCGCACAAAGGCTGCCTTGCTGATCTTTGAGGGGTCCTATTCTCTCCCAATTACCCTTCTGTCCTTAATGTATTTATAATATCCCTTTGGATTCTCCTTAACCCTCTTAAGTTTACTCCTACTGCCATTATACTCTTCTAAGGATTCACTCAATTCCTGCATGTCTATATCTGATATATGCTGCTTTATTTTTCTTGACCAAAACCTCAATTTGTCTAGTTATCCAACATTCCATACACATGCCAGCCTTGCCTTTCACCCTAACAAGAACTTAGTTTCTGGGCTCTTGTTATCTCATTTGTGAAGGCTTTCCATTTTCCAGCTGTCCTGTTACCTGCAAACATTGCACCCCATCAACTTTTGAACGTACTTGTCTAATACCGTCAAAATTGGCCTTCCACCAATTTAGAACTTTAACTTTTAGATCCAGCATAACCTTTTCCATCACTATTTTAAAACTAATAGAATTATGGTTGCTGGCCCCAAAGTGCTCCCTCATTGACATCTCCGTCACCTGCCCTGCCTTATTCCAAGAGTACGTCAAGTTTTGCACCTTCTCTAATAGGCACATCCACATGCTTTATCAGAAAATTTTCTTGTACACACTTAACAAATTCCTCTCCATCTAAATTCTTAGACTGGTATTACCATGTTATTATGTTTGGAAAGTTAAAATCCCCTACCATTGCCACCCTTTTATTCTTACAGATAAATGCGATCTCCTTACAAATTTGTTTCTGAATTTCCCACTGACTATTGGTGGTCTTTAGCACAATCCCAAGAAGCTAATCATCCCTTTCTTATTTCTCAGTTCCTCCCAAATAACTCTCTTGGATGCATTCCCAGGAATATCCTCCCTAAGTGCAACCATAATGTTAACTCTTATCAAAAATGCCACTCCCCCTCCTCTCTTGCCCTCATTTCTAACCTCCTTATTGCATTGGTTTCCGGGAACATTAAGCTGCCAGTCCTGTCCATCTCTGAGCCGTGTTTCTGTAATTGCTATGGTATGCCAGTTTCATGTTCCTAACCATGCCCTGAGTTCATCTGCCTTCCCTGTTAGACCTTGTGCATTCAAATAAATGCACTTTAATTTTACCTCGTTCTCTGCTTTGTTCCTGCTTGCCCAGACTGTTTGACTTGCTCCTTTCCTCAACTTCACCAGTCTCAGACTGATGTCTTTCCTCACTATCTCCCTGGGTCCCACCTCCCCAACCTTATTAATTTAAATCCTCCCAAGCATCTCTAGCAAATCTCGTTGCCAGTATATTAGTCCCCTTCCAATTTAGGTGCAATCCATCCTCCTCGTACAGATTCCAGTTATCCAAAAATGTGAATCCTTCTCCCATACACCAGCTCCTCAGCCATGCATTCATCTGCTCTATCCTCCTATTCCTACCATCACTAACTCGTTGCACTGGGAGTAATCCAGATATTACTACCCTTGAGGACCTCCTTTTTAGGTTCCTGTTTAACTTCCTATATTTTCCCTTCAGAATCTCTTCCTTTTTCCTTCCACTGAGGTTAGTTCCAATGTGTGCAACAACCTCCTGCTGGTTCCACTCCCTTTTGAGAATATTCTGCACTGTCTCTAAAATATCCTTGATCCTGGCATCAGAGAGGCAACACAGCGTTGTAATTTCTTGCTGTCGGCCACAGAAATGAATGTCTGTGCCTCTGACTGGAGAGTCCCCTGTCGCAATCGATCGCTTGGAACTTGATGCACCCCTCATTACATTAGAGCCAGTCTCAGTACCAGAAACTTGGCTGTTTGTGCTACATTCCCTTGAGAGTCCATCACCCTTTAAATTTTCCAAACAGCATACTTGTTTGAGATGGAGATAGTGCGAGAGTCTCCTATGGCTATCTGCCTCCCTCTCCTACCTTTCCTGCAGTAACCCATCTACCTGAACTGTATCTGTAGATTTTCTCCCTTCCAATAACTGTCATCCATCACATCCCCAGCTCCTGTAAATACTTTATTGCCTCTTAACAGCCGCTCCAACTGACCCATGTGATCTGATAAGATTCACAGCCAAACACACTTACATAATCATCAGTAATATGGAAATTCTCCCTAATCCCCCACATTCGACAGGAAGAGCAGATCGTTGCACCTTAACAATCTACAGAAAATAGTACAGTCTTACTGCTCTTTAAAAAAAAACACTGCTGCAGGCTAACATGTACCTGTTTTATATTTTAAAATTTTAATCAGGAGATAGATCTCAATAAAACATATAACCAAAAAGAACCCACTCTACTCACTATTTTAAAAAAGGCAGCAAAGTTACACTTTGAAACCATGTGAGCTCTCCCACATCGTTCCTTCAAGGTTAGCTGTGAATTTTGCTGTTTTTAAATTTTTCTTCAATGCTGTCTGATGTTGTTGAAGTTAAGATTCACAGCAGTGTGTACAAAGTCCTGGAGGGAAATGAGGCTGACTCTAGATTAGTGTAATTAAATATTAAAAGCATTCATTTAAGAGGTCTTACGAGGAAAGGCTGAGAGAGTTGGGTCTGTTCTCATTGGAAAGAAGGCGGCTAAGAGGGGACTTGATAGAGACATACAAGCTGATCAGAGGATTAGATAGGGTTGACAGTGAAAGTCTTTTTTCCTAGGATGATGATGTTAGCTTGTACAAGGGGGCATAACTACAAATTGAGGGGTGATAGATTTAAGACGATGTCAGAGTCAGGTTCTTTACTCAGGGAGTGGTAAGGGCGAGGAATGCCCTACCTGCCAATGTAGTCAACTCAGCCACAATAGGGAGATTTAAACAATCCTTGGATAAGCACATGGATGATGATGGATAGTGTAGGGGGACGAGCTGAGAATAGTTTACAGGTGGGCACAACATGGAGGGCCAGAGGGCCTCTTCTGCGCTGTATTGTTCTATGTTCTAAGAGAGTACTGTACAGTGAGTTTTTCAAGGTTTTACGCTCACCTTTCATGTTTATACAAGTGTCTGTTCTCTTCCACAGCTTATGGCATTGGACTTCTCATTACCTTTCTTGCCCTGGCACTAATGCAGACGGGTCAACCAGCACTTCTTTACCTGGTCCCGTGCACTCTGATCACTAGCATCTGTGTGGCTTGCTGGCGCAAGGAGGTGACAATGTTCTGGAATGGAAGTGGATTTGCGGTGAATACCAGTTTGATATGAGTGAATAGAAGATATTTATTTTTCAAAGTAATAACAATAAAGTTAAGTAAATTTGCAGTTTTTCCAACATACTGGTCCATCTTGAGACTGGTATGAACAGGTTTAACCATGTTGTATTGGATCGTCTGAAACCTTGATATAATCTTAAGAAAAATCTATTTATGATTAAACGTCACGTTGTTGAAGTGTCAGTTTAATTCAAAGTCTGATTGACCTCTGAAGTAAGGAAGACTAACATATTTATTGGAAACTGTGTTGGATATCTTGAATTACTGTTCACTTTATGCTGATTGAGCTAGAGTCTGAGGGTTGGAAGTGGGAATTTGTTTTGCTTCTGTCCCCATTGTTAGCATTAAGTACTCCCCAGTAAGGTATAATGTGGACCAGATACAGAGTAAAAACTCTCTCCAACCCTAATAAGCTCACAAATCAAGTACAGCACTACATTGTAAAATCTCCATGTCCCAACCTTTAATTTTGAAAAGAATATAGTTCATGATACCATTGAGCTATTCCATTATTAACATTGTATGGTATTGGTTGAGCAGACCTTTGTTGTAGTTTGTTTTGATTTGTTTTATAAATAATTTAACTTCATTTTTATCAGTTTGCCTTTTTTGAAATACAATTCTAATAATTGTACTAATTTGTCGATATTGTATGTCTATGTTCCTGTTTCTCGAGATTAATTGTTAATTGTTACTGTTGACATCTGCTGAAGAGCAGTCTTACTCTCTTCTATTTGTCCATTTGTCGATTGTCAAGCAGCCATAGAGTGAAAACTGTCCTTGGTGAGGAAATCAGCAGGGTCTCTTAAGGCGAAGCCAGGTGTAAAATATCACACATTTGAAGTTCCCATGACTGTCTAATGACTGGCCTTGCATGGATTTCCAATGTCTTGCTCAACCACTGAGCTTGACTCACTTGCAAAACATCTCACTCCGGCCATTCATAGTTAAAGCCGTAATGATGTTTGTAGTTAGTGTCAAGCAATAGAGTGCGGATTGGGTCAGTTGCATTGTATTAACTGGTTGAACTTTCATCTGTGCACATTTGGGGATTCTTTGAAGTTTAAATCTGCCAATCTGTATTTAAAGACATTAGACTATCTTTGTTGTATGTGTTCCATTCGGGAATTTGTTTGCACTCCATTTTGTTCAAGCAGGAACTTGAGGTGATTGTGGATTTCTAAATAGTTTGGCTTGATGATTCTTAAAAGTGATGAATTTTTTTTTTGTATGTGGTAAATGCCTGTTTATTAAAAAAAGCTGCTGTCTGCCCCCAAGATTTCGTAGTTCACTTTCAAATGATTTATAATTTATGTTCAAAAGTTCTTAGCATATCCCATTTCCATCCTTGGAAGTCAACGCTTGCCCAGCCCTTTCACAGAATGTGGATTCTGCTTGTTTACAGCCTGAGGGGCCAGTTGAACTGTAAAAGCTGTCCTAATTGTCCATTTATTGTAAGTGATACTTGGCAGTAAGTATGACTGAACATCCCCTCCTTACAGGAGCTACTGATGTCAGCTGTAGTGCTACATTGTGCATCTGCCTGATTGAATCTGAATTTGGTCTGTTATCTTTTAGTCCTTGGCTCCTGTACTTTTAATGTGGAGTCCCAAATCAGACCCTGGACAGTATGCTGTTTATTTTTGAAACAAAGGACAGAAGGCCAAAAGGCTTGTAAAATTTTCTTGATTAGAAAATTGAGGGGGCTGTAAATTGGGAGATAGAGAATCTTGACAATAGACTCATTGCTTTGTACAGTTTCAAAATCTGTAGTAACCTGAGGGGTAGAGCCTGCCTGGTGTTGGACATAGTCTCCATCACTATTAGGTGCTTTATTGTATTTAGTGAGAAGGAAAGGGAGCTTTTTATTTTGAAAGTGCATGTAACATTTAAAAATATTATCTCTCTCTTCTAAACCAAATTTCAGACCAGTTCACAAGATGTTGCCTTGAGTGTTTCTTCACCACCTCCAACTGCGTCCAAACTGGTAAGTTGGTTGCAAGTCACACTGGCCAAGAAAATTTGTATAAAGTTAATGCATTGATGGAATTCACTTCGAGTGGAAGCAACATATGAAATATCCCTTCTACTAGTAATTCGTAAATTGATGCTGGATCATATAAAGTGAAAACCAAGAACTTTGGATACTGGAAATCTGAAATAAAAATAGTGAGCACTGGAAAAACTCAACAGGTTTGGCAGTGTCTGTGGAGAGCAGAACAGTTAATGTTTCAAATCCAATGTGATCCTTCGGAACTGAGGGGTTGGGAAAATTAAGGTTTTTGTGCTGTAAACTTTGGAAGGGGAGAAGTGAATAGAGCAGATAGTATAGGTTCCCCAGAAATAATCCTGGGAATCTGATGTTCTGTAATGAATTATGATCTAGGAGGAGATTGAAGAAGTGTCTGAGAGTTGGCTTCCAGTCTCTGCATGGTAGAGGTGCCAGAGCAGATGGCAACAGGATGTCAGCAAGTTTGGAAACAAAGTCAGGGTTGGACCTGAATGGACAGAGTGCAACATGTTCAGAGAATGACAGGTTAGTGAAGGGAGCAGAGAAATTAAAGTGGCCATTTCACAGCAACAGCTTTGCAGAGCACCTTCTCCTTACCCTCAAGAATAACCCATAAATAGACTTATACAGCATGAAAATAGACCTTTCATGCCAACCATAATCCCAAACTAAACTAGACCCACTTGCCTGCATTTGGCCCATATCCTTACAAACATTTCTTATTCATATACTTATCCAAATATCTTTTAAATGCTGTAACTGTACCTGCATCCACCACTTCCTCTGGAAGTTCATTCCACACATGACCACACAGATCACCCCTTAACCTCCTGTGCTCCAGTGAAAAAGTGCCAACCTTTCCAGCCTATTTGTATAACTCAAGCCTTCTATTCCTGGCAACATCCTGGTAAATCTTTTCTGAATTCTCTCTAGCTTAATAATATTCTTTCTATAACAGGACGACTGGCCACTGTTTGAGAAAGGTGGTAAAGAAAAGCCAGGGAACTATAGTCCAGTGAGCCTGACATCGGCAAGTTGTTGGGAATCCTGAGGGACAGGATGTACATGTATTTGGAAAGCAAGGACTGATTAGGGATAATCAACATGGCTTTGTGCGTGGGAAATCATGTCTCACAAACTTGATTTAGTTTTTTGAAGAAGTAACAAAGAGGATTGATGAGGGCAGTGTGGTAGATGTGATCTATATGGACTTTAGTAAGGTGTTCGACAAGGTTCTGCATGGAGACTGGTGAGCAAGGTTAGATCTCATGGAATACAGGGAGAACTAGCCAATTGGAAATTGAACTGGCACAAAGGTAGAAGACAGAGGGTAGTGATGGAGGGTTGTTTTTCCGACTAGAGACCTGTGACCAGTGGAGTGCCACAAGGATCGGTGCTGGATCCAGTACTTTTTGTCATTTATATAAATGATTTGGATGTGAGGATAAGAGGTATAATTAGTACGTTTGCAGATGACACCAAAATTGGAGGTGTAGTGGACAGCGAAGAAGGTTACCTCAGATTACAACGGGATCTTGATCAGATGGGCCAATGGGCTGAGAAGTGGCAGATGGAGTTTAATTTAGATAAATGTGAGATGCTGCGTTTTGGGAAAGCAAATCATAACAAGGCTTATACACATAAATGGTAAGGTCCTAGAGAGTGTAACTCAACAAAGAGACCTTGGAGTGCAAGTTCATAACTCCTTGAAAGTGAAGAAGGTGTTTGATGTGCTTTCCTTTATTGGTCAGAGTATTGAGTACAGGAGTTGAGAGGTCCTGTTGCGGCTGTACAGGACATTGGTTAGGCCACTGTTGGAATATTGCATGCAGTTCTGGTCTCCTTCCTATTGGAAAGATGTTGTGAAACTTGAAAGGGTTCAGAAAAGATTTGCAAGGATGTTGCCAGAGTTGGAGGATTTGAGCTATAGGGAGAGGTTGAATAGGTTGAGGCTGTTTTCTCTGGAGTGTCAGAGGTTTATAAAATCATGAGGGGCATGGATAGGATAAATAGAAAAAGTCTTTTCCCTGGGTTAGAGGAATCCAGAACTCAAGGGCATAGGTTTAGGGTGAGAGGGGAAAGATATAAAACAAACCTAAGGAGCAACTTTTTTCACTCAGAGGGTGGTATGTGTATGGAATATGCTGGCAGAGGAAGTGGTGGAGGCTAGTACAATTGCAGCATTTAAAAGCATTCTGGATGGGTATATGAATAGGAAGGGTTTGGAGGAATGTGGGCCGGATGCTGGCAGGTGTTATTAGATTGAGTTGGGATATCTGGTCGGCATGCATGAGTTGGATGGAAGGGTCTGTTTCTGTGCTGTACACCTCGTTGAGTCTATGACTGGAACTGGACACCAGTACTCCGAAAAAGCCTCAGCAACATCCTATTCAAGTTCAACATGATGTCCGAACTCCTACATTCGAAAGGTCTGAGCAATGCATGCAAGTGTGGTAAATGCCCTCTTAACCACCCTGCCTACATGTGATGCAAACTTCAAGGAATTATGTACCTTATCCCTAGGTCTCTCTATTGCACAGCACCACCCAGAGCCCTACCATTAATTGAGTAAGTCCTGCCCTTCCTTGTTTTATCAAAATGCAATATCTTGCATTTATCCAAATTTAATTCCATCTGCCACTCCTCAGCGCATTGACCCAACTGATCAAGCTCTATCCTTCTTCATTGTCCGCTATGCCACCAATTTTTGGTGTCATCTGTAAACATATGAACCATGCCTTCTATATTCTCCCCTAAATTATTTATATAGAATGACAAATGAAAGTGGACCCAGCATTGATCCCTGTGGAACACTGCTGATAGCAGCCTCCATCACCACTCTCTGTCTCCTGCCCTTAAGCCAATTTCCTATCTGGTTTGCAAGCTCACCCTGAATCCCATGTGATCAAACTTTACTAAATAGTCTACCATCCAGAACCTTGACAAAGGTTTTACTGAAGTGCAAGTAAACAATGTCTACTACCCTGCCCGCATCAATCTTCCTGGTTACTTCCTCAAAAAAACTCCATCAAGTTTGTGAGAAACTATTCCCCTTTCATAAAACCATGCCGACTATCCCAAATCAGTCTTTGCCTCTCCAGATGCTTGCTATTTCAATACATCATGTCACACTCATGCTAACATTTCAGTCGTAGGCCTGCTATAACGTTCTAGTGAAGTCTCCTGAGGAATGGCACCTCATTTCTACTAAGCCACTTTTCAGCTTTCATGACTCAGCATAAGTTCAGTAAGTTCAAACCATGAACTCTGTCCTCCATTTTGAGTATCCTTTTCTTCTGAACACCTCCCACTAACTCTTCCTGCCAGTGCCTTGTTTGCATGTTTTTGCTGTCGATATGATTGAACTATCTTCTGCCATTAATAACTAACCTTCCTCTATACCTCTTTTCTACTACTGTTAGCATTCTATTTTCTTTTGCTTTCGGGAATCTTTATCACCTGTGCTACTTGCTCCTTTCTCAACCATTTTTACGGCATAGAACTCCTCCTCAAATGGGACTAGATTGATTTAGGATATCTGGTCAGCATGGACAAGTTGGATGACACGGTCTGTTTCAATGCTGTACATCTCTATGACAATGACTCTATGACTCTCTCCCTGTTCTCCTGTCCTGCTTTCCTGCCACTATTTCCCCACTTACATTGTGAAAGCTACTTCTTTACCACTGGGAGTGTTGTAGAAACGGCCTCGTCCATGTTAATGGAATTGGTGTGTGTAGTGTAAATATGGGTAGCTGGCACAAGAACAAATAATCTGAGCGAATTTATTTGACCTGGAGGTATTGTACGTCTGTGGGCACAGGGAGCACAGTGCAAGTTAATACACTGGCAGCTGAGTTTTGGATGATCTTCAAGTAGTTGCGAAACAATGTCAGACATTAGTACAGGAGTGGAAATAGGTATCTTAGAAGTGGTGCCAATGAAGTATGTTTATTACTGAGCTGTGGTCACTGTTGACATGTATTGAGCCAGTTGTACCGTCCCATTAAACTACTGACCTAGAATATATCAGCGAGTTTGGCATAGATTGAGTCATGATACCTAATACTTTCTGGCCTGTACAACTTTAAGGTTGGAAGTGTTTATCCCCTGAGCAATTGAAGAGGTTAAATTAGTTTACATAATTTTGGTTTGCTGTGGCTTCAGTGTCTGCATTGTGTAGTGACCCACAGTTGTGCATCTGATTACAGTTAGTTGACTTAGAATGGTGTCACACTGACCATTACTTTTATTTATTTGAATGTTGCAGGAAGAACTCTCTCCACAGCCGATATCTTTGGCTTCTGACAGCTGTGCACAGCCTTGTGACAAGTCCACTCCGACAACTTCCCACCACGAGGAGGAAACTCTGACCAATCCACCAGCAGAATTCACAGGATGTACCAATGAAAATGAAGCTACATCCAGTGAGAACTTTTTGCCAAAAGATATGACCTGCCAGTCATAATGCTGATTATTTACCTGTATACAATTTTTAAAGATGCTGATAATGGGTTTATATAAAATTGAAAAGCTCTTTATTGCACGTGTTAACTGAATCACATAGTGGAATGCCAGTTGAGTATGTTTTTTAACCTGTTGAACAACTCTCAAATTCTCCAGGCCAATTTGCAGTGACCTCCTTCCTCAAACTGTTCTCAATCCCACACCAGCAGGGTGAAGTATGCAACAATCCCAACTCCAATTTCAATCCAGTCTGCAATTGCCAACTGTATAGTGATCACTCTTACTCTCATCTATCAAACTATTTGCACTTTCTTGTCATTAGTGCCAGTTATAGAATGAACTCCCTCAATCTTCCCTTAATGTCAAACTCTCAATCCCCATCATGAAATGGTCTTCATTCTTAGAAGAGCTAAATGTTTGTACTTTAGGATGATTTGTTGGAAAGAAACTTGAATGTACCTCACTCTGAGAACTTCTGGGTATTATCAGTTCAACTAGTAATCTGCAGGTTTGAGAGTCATTGCACAAATATAGAGGTACTAACCAACTTTATTCTTTACCATAAATGTCAAACTACTGACCTCTGAGGAGATTTGTGGTTATGTCCTTAAAGTGTTAAGTAAGACTCCACAAATAAGGTCTGATATTTTGTACATTTCTAATTGACATCTCAGTGGGGAAATGCCTGTGACCATCACTGCACCATTAACTGGACAGACTAAATGTTCAGAATTTAGTCATCAGTGATGTTATCATTTAGATATCATCTAAACAAAGTACATATCAGTGTTTTGGGTTTCTGATGACAGAAGCCATACATCTAAAAGTCGTCTTTGTGACACAAACATGGGACCAGTAAAGTGTTTGTTCCATCGAGTCCAGAGTGCATTAACAGAGCATTGAGGTGGAACAAAATTTAACTTTAGAACTAAGTTGCCATTGCCACATGACCTCTTTAGAAGCATTTGTTTAAAGTCTTGCTCATTTCCTTGCTTTCCCAAAATGCAACTGCAAAAGGCAATTATCTTGAAGTTGCCAGCCATCCTTAAGTCTCTCATCTGACCACACATTTCTCGAGTTCATTCAGGTGTATTCTGCTTGAAGACAAACCCTTGGCTTGTTGTTGACTGATGCTTCATCTTTGGCCATTTATCTTTCCAGTGTTTGTCAGTGATGGTTTGTCACTGCCTTGTACTCTCATTGTAGGGTGAGGGTGCAGGTCCCAATCCACCACAGCCAGAATGGAAATTGAACCCACAGTGTTGGTGTTAATATGAATCATGTGCTAGCCATGTAAGCTGACTAGCTCCTAAATTCAGTTGTGTCTGTATCTGACATCTAACCTAGAGGCAATTGTAGGAACAGTTGAAATGAGTTACAATTCATCCTGTGTTAAATTAATTCAACACTTAGCTTGCATTATTTATGTTGTTCCACATGTTGATGAAGAAACAGAAACTGCCCCTGTGCTTACACACTTTGATAGCTCAGCAAATGTGTCTGCTAATCTTTTTTTGAATGACAGCCTCACATGTTATAAAAACACACATTAGTAAGAATTTTGGCTGAATGCTTAAAAAGGTTGATTCTTCTCAGCAATCGGGTGTGGAGCGCCTTGTGCTTAACATTCCTAAATTAAGCCAGAATCGTAAATGTTGTCAGTGGCCATCTTACTGCAAGATTGGATGAAATGCTGAATGAATGATTGGCCTTGAGCATGAACCATGATCTCTCATTTAAATCATCCCCCAAATTTAAAAATTACATAGATTCCTATAATGTGTTTGGATCATTAGTATTTTTAAATTCTGCATGGAAATACCTTACCTATGAACACTTTTTGAAGCAGCTAACATTTCTCCAATTTTGATTTTTCCAATCTGCAACAAAAGCAAGAATTTATATTGCAGATCAATGGCTCAATCTAAGGTTAATGCCAATACACTGGAATTAATTTATTGCCCCGTTTTAGTGAAAGTATTACAGTGAAACATTTTTAACTTCACCTCCCTTCCAAGTGTTTTTCTCTTTCTCCTGAAAATGCTGACTTCCACATAGTTATGGATTCCCCATATGGTAACCCCATTCAGGTGGCTATTCAAATGTGTGCCACACTGCGACTGCTGTCAGTTGACTGGGGGCATCAGATCAAAACCTGACCCTGTTCCTTCAGAACAGCCTGGATATTGATTGAATGGGAGCCCTGTCCGATATTTTATTATGTTAAACAGTTGAGCATACAAGTAGTCCTTGGCATACTCGAGTCTATTTGCAAATTGATTTGTGGGAAGACATGCAGGACAATATAAAATAGTCATTTGTAAGTTTGTATGTTTGTAGCCGTATCTTTAAAATTACACCCCTGTGTGGGATCGTGTTGTCATGTATGAGTATTCATAATTTGGATGTTGTAAATCAGGGAGCCCCTACATGTTGATCTTGCACCTCTGCTGGTATCAAACTCAATTCAACACTGGCATCTCTTAGCTTCTTAATGCCCCATGACTACCTGAGATTTCCCATCAAAAATAATGTACAACTATTATTGGATCACTGGTAGAAGTGTTTTAAAGAATGCTTGGAACTTCAAGTTGTTGGGAAAAAAAAACAATTTCTAAAAACAATTAGCATGTTTAATTGTGCTTCTGAAATGTACCTTTTATTAGCAGAAAGCATATCCAAAATAGTTGGATAGGATTTTACAATATTTGGATTCTGATTGGAGTGAATTTAATAGGCCTTTTCCCAACTTAAACTATCTCAGACTTATTTATTTTCAGTCTTTGTCACAACTCAAATAGGCAATTGGGAATTACAGCAAACTTTGTTTTAACCGGCACTTTATCAACCGGCATTCTTGATAAACCGGAAAACATTGTATACCTCAAATACCGCGATCTATCGTGATATCCAAGTATTTATGTTGTAAATAAAGTATCACAGTGATGTGTCTACCCTCTGCATTATGTTTCTATTATTTACTGTGTGTTTTACATGTTTTGATGCTTTTACATAGTTTTTTTGGGGGTTGTTGATTCTTTGCTTAATCATGGTTTACTGCGGTTATGCATAGCTTCTTGATTATCGGAATATTTGATCAACAGGTACACTGGTCCTATAGGTGCCGGTTACTAAAAAGTTTGCTGTATAATGAACTGTCTTAACCCCATGTGGAAGTGTTACCTTTAGTTGCTGAATGCAAATCTTCTTTTCTGTTCCTGTGAGGTAGAGCGAGTGGATGTGCAGTAACATTTGGTACATAATGTAGAATTGCATTGGAATTGCATTGCATTCAGCTCAGTGGCAAACCATTTGGCTCAACTAGACCATGCCAATGTTTGTACTACTCTCAAGACTCCTACTGCCATTCCTTATCTAACTATCAGTAGAATTCTATTTCCTTTCCCATACAGCTTTATCTATCCTTATTTTAAATTCATTGATACTATTCATCTGAAACCACTCCCTGCAATAGAGAGTTCCCTATTCCCACCATTCTAGATTTATATTCAGAATCCCTTATTTAATTTCTTGGTCTCTAACTTTGATCTTCCCCACAACCAAAAACATTTTCTGTAAACTCAATCAAAAACTAATAATTATCAAACCTTCTAATGGGACATCTCTGCCTCCTCTTTTCAAGAGAACAGTGACCCACCTGTTTGACCTATTTTGACAGGTACAAATTTCTGGTGTCATCTTTATCAGTCTTTTCTGCATTGTTTCCAACACTCCTATAGAATATTTTTTAATCATATGGTGATCAGAAGTGTATGAAGTACTCCTTCTGGTGTGGTCTGACCAAGGTTCGATTCAAATTTAGGAGAATTTTACTTTTCAAATCTATCTCTCTAGAAATAAACTCTCAAGCTTTCCATACCAGTAAAATGAGCTTTAATTTTAAAGGCTAAGATATTATTTTAAACCTATTCATTTGCAATGCAATTACTTTTAAACCTCGTAGGGTAATGTTGTTGTGAATGAGTACAACATATAACCAGAGACTTTTCAGTTGGGGCTAATCTGCCCACCAATACTTCGAATAATTCATTGTTATAATTTTTCCGCAACGAGTGCTGGTGTGATTTATCAGCTAAAAATTGGACATCAGCCATGTCCACATGCTTTGACTGAATAAGAATAATCTCAGCTATTTCAGTTTTGCATATTTATTTTTGGTTGAAAGAAGGTGTGAGTTTTCTTTTCTTGTCGGTGGTCTTTTTGACAATCACTACTCAGTATTTTTGAAAAAGATGATATACCAGTAGTTTTCAAATGAAGCACAATTCCTATTAACCTTGGTTCTGTACTCAGCCCTGCCGATTCCCAATCTTAGTTGGAATAATCTTAAACCATTGAGGTAGGCTATTCAGCCTGTTATGTCAGCTTAGTGAAAGGACTGGCCAATTAAACCCAAGCTTCTGTCTTTTCCCACTTGCCATTTAACAAGTGCTCAGATGTAAATCCTCCTGTCCCCAGGTTAGCTCAGTGATGGTTTGCCATTGCCTTCCACACTCAGGAACACAGGCCTGAAATCTATCTCAGCTGGAGTTGGAATCAAGCCCACACTGTTGGTGTAATTCTAAACCACACAATAGCCATCACAGCTAACCACCTCCTTTTTCTCCATAAGCCTGTGAATCTGTTCATGTCAAATATATATCCAGTTGCCTTGAGAGGGGTAATGTAGAACCTGATGCCAACACCCTTTCTGGTAGTGAGTTGCAGAACTGTAACATGCTCCTTGTTTGATTTTTAAAAATCTCCTAATTTGTCTTTTTTGGTTCTTTTACCAACTATTTTAGTGGGCGGCACGGTGGCCCAGTGGTTAGCACTGCTGCCTCACAGCGCCTGAGACCCAGGTTCATTTCCCGACTCAGGCGACTGACTGTGTGGAGTTTGCACGTTCTCCCCGTGTCTGCATGGGTTTCCTCCGGGTGCTCCGGTTTCCTCCCACAGTCCAAAGATGTGCGGGTCAGGTGAATTGGCCATGCTAAATTTGCCCGTAGTGTTAGGTAAGGGGTAAATGTAGGGGTATGGGTGGGTTGCGCTTCGGCGGGTCGGTGTGGACTTGTTGGGCCGAAGGGCCTGTTTCCACACTGTAAGTAATCTAATCTAATCTGTCCTTTCTGGTGACTACCCCATTTCTGCAAGAAAATAGGCTTTTCCTGCAACATTTAAAGATTTTTCAATCTCCATCCCTTAATTCAACTGCATTTGCTACTTTCTCCCTCATGAGCACTTAGATTACACTGTCTGTATGTTGTTCCTCCCGAAGTGCCTCAGTTTCTCAATTACTGCATTAAATTGCATGTTCATACCATGTAACCAATCTGTCAATTTAAATTCTCTACCTTTTACCAAACCCCTCTACAGTCTATCTTTGTAAGCTTTTCCAATCACTCCACTTTTCAATCTCATTTTCCTCTTTTACGATGTTTCTTAAAATCTTCCTTTTGGACAAGGTTTACGTTTGATTTCATTTAGTATTTTGTCATTTTTACATAATGCCTTTGGGAAGCACCATGGGAGGATTTATTGGGTTTAAAATGCTATGTAAATACGGGTTGTGATTTGTCATCCTGAAGTTTGTTACTATCCTTCCTTCCACTTACTACGTTGTCAAGTTTTGTAATATCCATAATATTGTAATACCTCCTTTCTACGTTGTCTGCTAGTCTTTTCTCACCCATTCTCCCTGGTTCCTGCTAGTCTTTTCTCACCCATTCTCCCTGGTCCCTGCTAGTCTTTTCTCACCATTCTCCCTGGTTCCTGCTAGTCTTTTCTCACCCATTCTCCCTGGTTCCTGCTAGTCTTTTCTCACCCATTCTCCCTGGTTCCTGCTAGTCTTTTCTCACCCATTCTCCCTGGTTCCTGCTAATATTACCATACAGTTTCCTCCGAGGCCATCTGGGTTTTTCCTGGCTTTTGGTGACGTTCTGTGTCTGACGTGTGTTACTTTTTGTTTTATTTTTACCTTTGCTTCCTTGTCGTGCGAGGAGCTGAAGTTTCCAGTCTCTCAACTTTCTCTTTAAGAGAGTATACTTTACTATCTGCACCTTCCTTTCTCATTTATTGTTTTCCTAACTAATCCGTTCTTGCACTTGAACTGTGCTAGATTTCTGTCCTATCACTGAAACTGGCTCTCGTCATTTTTCACTATTGATTATTATTTTTTTCAATAACTTGAATTTTACTATGACTGTTATTTTCCAGATATTCTCCCACTAAAACAAATCCTAATTTGTTCTCTACAATAGATTCAGCATCTCTCCCTTTCTTGTTGGTTTAACAGCACTAATTAAGAACGTTCTCCTGTGCATATTTTAGAAATATTTTACCCCTTTGATTTTTGCTTTTCTTTTCTTTCCCTATATTAGGCTTTTGGAATCCTTAATGATATCCAATTATTTTTATTTATTTGCCGTCATTCAGTAGTGTAGACCTTGAGTATTCTTAGGTTGAGTGGGGGAGGGTAGACATTTCTCTAAAACTTGCTTCTCCCTCTCCTTCTCAGTGTTTAGGGATTTAGAGTGAACATGCAGCATGTAACAAGCTCCCTTTCTGTTCCTTGGCTGTAATCAAAACAGAAGAGAGTGAAGACTGCAGATGCTGGAGATCAGAGTTGAAAAATGTGGTGCTGGAAAAGCACAGCAGGTCAGACAGCATCTGAGGAGCAGGAGAATCGACATTTCAAGCATAAGCCTTTCATGAGGAATCTGGGGGTTGGGGGAAGGTGACTAGGAAGGCGATAAGTAGATGCAAGGTGAAAGTAAGAACTGCAGATGCTGGAGATTAGAGTCAAGATTAGAGTGGTGCTGGAAATGCACAGCAGGTCAGGCAGCTTACGAGGTACAGGGAAATTGACTATTCAGGCAGGAGCCCTTCATCAGGAATGAGGCTAGAAGCCTCAGGTGTGGAGAGATAAATGGGAGGGGGTGGGGCTGGGAGGAAGGTAGCTGGGAGCGCAATAGGTGGATGGAGGAAAGGGGAAAGTGGTAGGTCAGAGAGGAGGATGGAGTGGATAGGTAGGAAGAAAGAAAGAGTGACAGGTGGGACAGGTCATGAGGATGGTGCTGAGCTGGAAGTTTGGAGCTGGGGGTAAGGTGGGGAAGAGGGGAAATGAGGAAACTGATGAAGTCCACCTTGTTCCCTGGGGTTGAAGGGTTCTGAGGTGGACGTTGGGGCGTTCTTCCTCCAGGCCTCGGATGGTGAGGGAGTGGCGGTGGAGGAGGCCCAGGACCTGCATGTCCTTGACAGAGTGGGAGGGGGCGTTGAAATGTTCAGCCACAGGGTGATGGGGTTGATTGGTGCAGGTATCATGGAGATGTTCCCTGAAGCGCTCTGTGAGAAGGCTCCCCAGTGTAAAGGAGACCACATCGGGAGCAACGGATGCAAGTGCAGGTGAAACTTTGCTGGATATGGAAGGGTGATGGTAATACATAGGAGCAGAGTTAGACCGGATAGATGGGAAGGAAGATGGGACTGGTAGGACAGTTCAAAAGGGCAATGTTGAGTTGGAGTCTTTGATCTGGGATGAGATAGGACGAGGGGAGATGAGGAAACTGGTGAAATTGATGTTGATGTCGTGTGGTTGGAAGGTTTCAAGGCAAAAGATAAGGTGTTCTTCCTCCAGGCATTGGGTAGCTGGAATTTGGCGGTGGAGAAACCCAGGACTTGCATGTCTTTGGCAGAGTGGATGGGGGAATTGAAATGGTCGGCTGCAAGCCAGTGGGGTTGTTTGATGTGTGAAACGTTCTGTGAGTTGGCGTCCTGTCTCCCCAATGTAGAGACCACATCAAGAGCAACAGACACAGCAGATGAGGTATTTGGATGTTCAGGAAAATCTCTGCTGGGTGTGGAAGGATCCTTTGGGACCTGAGATGGAGGTGAGGGGGGAGGTGTGGGCGTAGGTTTTACACTGCTTGTGCTGGCAAGGGAATGTGCCGGGAGTGGAGAGTGGGTGGGTTGGTGGGGAGTTTGGATCTGACGAGTGAGTCTGGGAGGGAATGGTTTCTGCGGATAGCTGGCAGGAGTGGGGAGGGTAATAATCTCTGGTGTGGTGGTGTCTGACTGTAGGTGGCAGAAATGGTGGAGGATGATGCGCTGTATGCAGAGATTGATAGGGTTGGAGATGAGGACCGAGGGGCTCTATCCTTGTTGCGGTTGAAGGGTTGGGGTTCAGGGTTGAAAATGCGGCAAGTGGAGGACATGCACCGGAGGTCATTGTTGACCACGTGAGAGGGGAAATTGTAGTCCTTGAAATAGGAGGCCATCTGGGATGTCCTGGAGTGGAATTGCTCCTCCTGGGAGCAGATATGGTGCTGATGAAGGAATTGGGAGTAAGGGATAGCATTTTTAACAGGATGGAGGTGGTAGGAGGTGTAGTCCAGGTAGCTGTGGGAGTCGATGGGTTTGAGGTAGATGTCCACGTTGAGTTGGTTGCCGGAAATTGAGACGGATCATGATTTTCTCCTGAATACGTTATAGTTAGGAATATTTAGTGCCTGTTCCTTTTCATATTTAAACCAGGACCCCATTATTGCCAGTACATCATGGCCCCATGCAGCAACTTGGTACCCATAACTCATTAACCTTGTTTGTAGCATACCTCACAAAAACAATAGTAACTGTAACACAATTGTTTTTTCTTTCTTCTCCCAATTACTTTTTCTACACTATTCCTTGTTCTGTTCAGGTGCAGTCCAGCTGGTTTGTACAGATTTTTACCTGTCCTGGAAGTGTTCCTTGTGTCCCACCCTTGTTCACCATTTCTCCAGGCATTTTTTCACCATATTATTTTCCTGTTTCTGTACAATGAGAGTACTCCAGAAGTGAATACCTTTAATCTTGCTCTTATTCCTGAGAGTGTGTGTGTAAGATCTCAACCCTTTTCCTTATCTATGTTAGTTCCAATGTGGACTATAACTTCTGTGTTCTTATCTATGAGCAGAACATTCTGCACCTAGTCAGTGATATCCCTTCCCTTGGCATCATCTAAATGGGAACTCATCCCTGTGGTTACTTCTGTGATTAAGTCACTTGTAACAATTGCAGATCTGTACTTCATTTTACTCCCCTGTGAAGCCAAGTCATTCAGAGATTTATGAATTTGCTTCCGATTGTCCCTCCATGCACCCTCGCTAATATTCAACACTGAGGACAGGTTCGTGTGTACCACATTCCCAGGGAACAGTCTGTCACATGCTCCCTCACCTATAGAATTATTTTAATTTCAAGCACCACTATTTGTAATTAGTGAGACAAAAGCTGTAAAAAAAATTAAAGTATTTGTTGATATCAGGCAAATGTTGTCATTGATATCAATCAGATAAAACTTGTCGCATTCACGAACCCATCCAAACATGAGAGCACTGGTCATTTCTCTAACAACCTTGACCCTCTCTCATATTCCCATGATTTTAACTTGTGGGTTACTCATTACAGAGAAAACATACCTTTCTGCTATTTCTCAATTTGATTTTGAGCCTGTGGTGAGTTAGTTTGATTAGATTAGATTAGACTTACAGTGTGGAAACAGGCCCTTCGGCCCAACAAGTCCACACCGACCCGCCGAAGCGAAACCCACCCTTACATTTACCCCTTACCTAACACTAGGGGCAATTTAGCATGGCCAATTCACCTGACCCACACATCTTTGGACTGTGGGAGGAAACCGGAGCACCCGGAGGAAACCCACGCAGACACGGGGAGAACGTGCAAACTCCACACAGTCAGTCGCCTCAGTCGGGAATTGAACCCGGGTCTCAGGCGCTGTGAGGCAGCAGTGCTAACCACTGTGCCACCGTGCCGCCCACAAAACCTCGGGCTCGTCCGTGTAATGGAACTGAATCTTTCTCCCTTTTGAACTTACATTTTAAATTGGGAAGTAAATAAAAGTTATGAGGAAATGCCAGTAAATGTGGATTAAAGAGCTTCACTTAATGAATATTAATTTTAAAAAATCAGGCTGACTGCTTTTGTCCTGTAAGGAGAACATTTTTAACTGAACTATTCAGGAAGCTGTATTTGGGCGAACCTGATATTTTCTTAAACTGGAATCATTCATGGAGATACAATATTATGGAAATTCCTAGAAGATTTAATATGGTTTGACATCACTCAGCAGCATGAAATGTTTAAACCAAAAACTGAAGAACATTCTTTTTGGTAGGATATGGGGATATTCCAACTAAATATGTTGGGAATCCTGAAAACAGTCAAATATTTAATGACGTAAAATGTCAGGCAATAAAACTTTCACTGTGATTTGTGTAACTACAGCAAGAATAATCAATTTCAATGCAACTGGTCTTGCATACAACTGATAGCATCAAAATAAGCATCATCAACTGTAACTAACTTTCAAAGAAGTGAATGGGTAAAACTTGTCAGTTTAAGAAAGTATGCAGGTGTCAGGGTTTTATACGACACTGTTGTGTCATGGATGTGTTAAAACTGGAAATCTCTCAGGAGAGAGTGCAGCAGAGATTTACCAGGATGTTGCTGATTGTGGAAGGTTTGAGTAATGAAGAAAGGCTGGATAGGCTGACACCTTTTCACTGAAGCGTAGGAGGCTGCGAGGTCATAGAGATGCACAGCACAGAAACAGACCCTTTGGCCCAACTCGTCCACATCGACCAAATATCCCAACCTAATCTAGTCCCATTTGCCAGCACTTGGCCTATATCCCTCCAAACCCTTTCTATTCATTTTAAATGTAGCAATAGTACCAGCCTCCTCCACTTTCTCGAGCAGCTCATTCCATACATGCACCATCCTCTGTGAAAAAATTGCCCCTTAGGTCCTTTTATATCTTTTCACCTCTCACTCCAAATGTATGCCCTCTAGTTCTGGACTCCCCACCCCAGGAAAAAGATTTTGTCTATTAACCCTATCCATGCCCCTCATGATTTTAGAAACCTCTATAACTCCTCAGTTTCCAATGCTCCAGGGAAAACAGGCTCAGCCATTTCAGCCTCTCTCTATAGCTCAAATCCTCTAACCCTGGCAACATCCTTGTAAATCTTTTTTTGAACACTTTCAAGCTTCATGACATCCTTCTGATAGGAAGGAGAACAGAATTGCACGCAATATTCCAAAAGTGGCCTAACCAACATACTGTGCAGCTGCAACATGACCTCCCAACTCCTGTACTCAATACTCTGACCAGTAAAGCATACCAAACACCTCCTTCACTATCCTATCTACCTAAAACTCTACTTTCAAGGAGCTATGAACCTGCACTTCAATGTCTCCTTGTCCATTAACACTCCCGAGGACCTTACCTTTAAGTGTATAAGCCCTGCTCTGATTTTCCTTTCCAAACTGCATCACTTCGCATTTATCTAAACTCCATCAGCTCCTCCTCATCTGATCAAGATCTCATTGTAATCTGAGGTAACCTTCTTTGCTGTCCACTACACCTCCAATTTTGGTGTCATCTGCAAACTTACTAACTGTATCTCTTATGATCACATCCAAATCATTTATATAAATGATGTAAAGTAGTGTACCCAGCACAACCACCCTCTGTCTTAAACCTTCAAGCCAGTTCTGTATCCAAATGGGTAGTTCTCCTTGTACTCCATGAGATCTAACCTTGCTAACCAGTCTGTCATGGGGGATCTTGTCAAATGCCTTTCTGAAGTCCATCTAGAGTACGTCCACGCTCTACCCACATCAGTCCTCTTTGTTACTTCTTCAAAAAACGGAATCATGTTCATCCAAAGTCAGGTTCACCAGTCTATAGTTCCCTGTCTTGTCCTTACCAACTTTCTTAAATAGTGGCACCATTTAGCCAACTCCCAATCTTCTGGCACCTCTCCTGTGACTATCAATGAATCAAATATCTCAGCAAGGGGTCCAGCAATCACTTCTCTAGCTTGCTACAGAGTTCTAGGGTACACCTGATCAGGTCCTGGGGGATTTATCCACCTTTACCCATTTCAAGACATCCAGTACTTCCTCCTCTGTAATACAGACATTTTGTAAGGTGTCACCATCTATTTTGCTACTTTCTATATCTTCCATGTCCTTTTCCACAGTAAACGCTGATGCAAAATACTCGTTTAGTATCTTCCCCCACCTCCTTTGGTTCCACACAAAGGCCATGCTGATCTTTGAGGGGCCCTATTCTCTCCTTGGTTATTCTTTTGTCCTTAATATATTTGTAAAAACCCTTTTGGATTCTCCTTAATTCTATTTGCTAAAGCTATCTCATGTCTCCTTTTTGCCCTCATGATTTCCCTCTTAAGTATACTCCTACTTTCTTTACACTCATCTGAGGATTCACTTTACCTCACATATGCTTCCTTCTTTTTCTTCACCAAATCCTCAATTTCTTTAGTCATCCAGCATTGCCTACCTCTACCAGCCATTTTCCAGCTGTCCCTTTACCTGCGAACATCTGCCCCCAATCAGCTTTTGAATGTTCTTGCCTAATACCATCAAAATTAGTCTTGCTCCAATTTAGAACTTCATCTTTTAGAGCTGGTCTATCCTTTTCCATCACTATTTTAAATCTAATAGAATTATGGTCACTGGCCCCAAAGTGCTCCCCCACTGACACCTCAGTCACCTGCCCTGCCTTATTTCCCAAAAGTAGGTCAGGTTTTGCACCTTCTCTAGTAGGTACATCCACATACTGAATCAGCAAAGTTTCTTGTACACGCTTAACAAATTCCTCTCCATCTAAACCCTTAACACAATGGCAGTCCCAGTCTATATTTGAAAGTTAAAATTCCCTACCATAACCACCCTATTAATCTTATAGATAACTGGAATCTTCTTACAAATTTATTTCTCAATTCCCCGCTGACTAACGAGGAGTCTTTAATATGCTCCCACTTGGGTGATCATCCCTTATTTCTCAGTTCCACTGAAATAACTTGCCTGGTTGTATTTCCAGGAATATCCTCCCGACATACAACCGTACCGCTATTCCTTCTCAAAAATGCCACTGCCCCTCCTCTCTTGCTTCCCTTTCTATCCTTCCTGTAGCATTTGTATCCTGGAACATTAAGCTATCAATCCTGTCCATTCCTGATCCACATTTCTGTAATTGCTTTGATATCCCAGTCCCATGTTCCTACCCATGCCCTGAGTTTGTCCGCCCTCCCTGTTAGGCCTCTTGCATTAAAGTAAATACAGTTTAATTCATCAGTCCCACCTTTTTCTCTGCTTTGTCCCTGCCTGCCCTGACTGTTTGACTTGCTTCTTTTCTCAACTGTACCGGTCTCGGACTGATCTCTTTTTTCACTATCTCCCTGGGTCCCACCCCACCTTACTAGTTTAAAGTGTGGAGCAGGCTCACTGATCACAATGCGCAGATCCAGGCTGGAAAAGTGCCCCATGTGGTCCTAGTGCAGCTCCTGTATTGTAAAGAAAAACAGTTAATAGTGGAAGCAGCAAGAAGTTTGGGAAATAACTCACAAGCCTTAATGTATAAAGGTTCAAAGATATTGTTTTTTCAAGATTTTTCAGGAGCCCTGGTCAAGAGGAGAAGAACATTAGATTATGTTAAAAAAGAATTAAGGAGCTTAAACATCCAGTACTCCATGAGGTACCCAACCGTACTGCGTTTCACCCATGAGGGAATGGTATATATTTGACTCTGCTGAAAAGGTGAAGAATTTTGTGAAATCTCTGAAATGAAGGATCTGAGTTGGGACGAGAGGGGAGGGGGCATTACTACGGACATTGGTTTGGGCTTTGTTTTTCGAATTACCCCCCTTTCTATTTCCTTTTCCCCTTTCCCTCTTCCCCTTTTTTGTGATTATTGGTTGTACATGTATGTTTTACTTGACCTCAGGTGACTAACACTCTGCAAACTTCTATTAATATTAAAAAAAGCCTAAAGTTTTGGAGCTTTCAATAGTTTAGATTAGTTAAGTTAAGACCACATCTACAGAGTTTTTTTTCCCCACTGACAAAGCTTTCATAGTTAAATAGTCAATTCTTTCAAAGCAGAGATAAATAAACCTGCAAGTATAAATAAAAGCATTACTTACTGAATAGGCAGTAAATGCTGCATTAGCCCATTTTCGTTGATCAAAGCTGGTGTAGTGGACAATCTTCTTCCTTGACAAAGTAAATGACTAAAAGGGAAAACAGTTTGGCTCACATGATAAAAGATTTAGCAAAAGATTTAAGGATTACTTTAAATGAAAAGAAGGGGAGGAGGAAATTCCATAACCTAAAACATTATACACTGTTCTCCTGCTATACCTAGTGCCTCATGAGGTAGTCAATTTCTTTCACTGCTGTTTTGATTAGAACAAGATTGATGATTATCTTGAGTGTCACCAGGGCCCTTGTCTGTACTATGCTTGATTTATTATTGTTTCAGATACAATGTTTCATTCATTACTCTATCTCTATGAAAATGCGATACAGCTCAACACAGCGAGGCTGTGGTGTTAGCTTGTTAGCAAGTAACTAGGCATCAATTGGACTTTTGTTCAGAAGTAGTAGTAGCAATTTGCATTTCACTTTCAGTTTTTTAATATTCAACTTTTCTACTTGCTATGAAAAGCAGTTTAAAATGAAATACTGAAATTGTAAATCTAATATTTATTAGTTATGTTGCTCCTAAAAGTGGAAGCTTACACATGTTTTGTCTTGATGCTTTCGTAGCAGTTAATTTACATATTTCTTGATCATCTGTGTTCATGGAGTTGAACGTCCTAGAATCAAAATCTACAATATTAATTATACTTACAGAATATACTATGTTCTTTACTAATGCTCTTTGCTGATGCAGGTAGCGACAGATATTTGGATCATCGATAGTCACAGGTGAGGTGCTGGAAGACTGGAAGTTGACTAATGTGGTGCCACTATTTAAGAAAGGTGGTAAGGAAAAGCTAGGGTACTATAAACCGATGAACCTGACATTGGTGTAGGCAAGCTGTTGGAGGGAATCCTGAGGGACAGGATTTTGATGTATTTGGATAGGCAAGGACTGATTAGGGTTACTCCACGTGGCTTTGCACATGCTATGTACATTGGTTCATAGTTACTTGAAAGTGGAGTTGCGGGTGGATAGGATAGTGAAGAAGGCCTTTGGTATGCTTTCCTTTATTGGTCTGTGCATTGAGTATAGGAGTTGGGACGTCATGTTGCAGCTGTCCAGGACATGGGTTAGGACACTTTTGAAATATTGTGTGCAGTTCTCATCTCCCTCCAGTGGAAGGATGATGTGAAACTTGAAAGGGTTCAGCAAAGATTTACAAGGATATTGCCAGGGTTGGAGGGTTTGAGCTATAGGGACAAGCTGAATAGGCTAGGGCTGTTTTCCCTGGAGCATCGGGGGCCGAGAGATGACCTTGTAGAGATTTATAAAATCATTAGGGGCATGGATAGATAAATAGACAAGGTCTTTTCCCCAGGGTGGCAGAGTCCAGAACTAGAGGGGATAGGTTTAGGTGAGAGGGAAAAATTTAAAAGGGACCTAAGGGCAACTTTTCCACACAGAGGACCATGTGTTTATGGAATGAGCTGCCTGAGGAAGTGGTGGAGGCTGGCAGAATTACACCATATTGATGAGTATATGAGAAGGAAGGGTTTGGAGGGATATGGACCAAATGCTGGCAAATGGGACTAGGTTGACTTAGGATATCTGGTTGGCATGGATGCTTTGTACTGAAGGGTCTGTTTTTGTGCTATACATCTTTATGACTCCGAGTCTATTTGATTTGCATTTATTAACAACAAGTTCTTTGGTATGGTCTTGCATGTTGCTGTCTTTCTTTACAAAATTTTTTTCTGAAATTTGTGCATATTTCAATGTTACTTGTCAGCGCATGGACTTCAATACCTGAGTTGCAGATCATACAAACAATGATGTGCAATTACCCATGAACATCCACACTCCTGACCTTTAAAATGGAACAAAAGTAATTCAAAAACGTTTTGAGGTAGTTCTGTCTAGGGCACCTATCTAAGGAACTTGCTGGAACTGAGCTGATTTGCCTCTAATGTTCACAGCCATCTTCTTTTTTGCCAGTCCATATGAGTCCAACCAATGGGGAATTTGCATGCTTCTCACTGACTTCAATATTGCTGAAATTCTTTTGATGCCACATTTCATCAAACACTGGTCTTGGTTTCAAGAGTAGTCACTCTCCTCCTCTCTTGAAATTGAGCTCTTTGGACAAAAGCTGGATGCTCCTGATGGAGCAAGCCCAAATTGGGCATCTGTGAGCAGGCTATCACTGTGTAAATGCCACCTAGAACTGTTGGTGACATCGTCCATTATTCTGCTGAAGTTAGCCAGCTGGGAATTGTCCTGTTTTTTGCAAAGACTTCTTGGCAATTTTTAAGATGTATTCACATTATTTTTTGTAGTTCTTAATTAGGTGATCCAGGATATTTGTTGCTTTTGAGTGCAGCAATTACCTTCCTCACCTCATTTTCAGCAAATATTTTTACACTTTTATTCAATGCTTAATTGAGAACCCGATCAACTTTGGGCTATGTTGACCCAGAGAGAATCTATTGCGGGCTTCCTGGAAGTGTTCCGCCCACTGTGATAACTTGACTTCACCCTCCTTGTCACTTATCTCAAGACGGTTGGAATATAAAAGCACGGTTGTGCTACTGAGACTTTGTAAAGCTCTGGTTAGGCCCCATTTGGAGTACTGTGTCCAGTTTTGGTCCCCACACCTGAGGAAGGACATACTGGCACTGGAACGTGTCAGCGGAGATTCACACGGATGATCCCTGGAATGGTTGGTCTAACATACGAGGAACAGCTGAGGATCCTGGGATTGTATTCATTGGAGTTTAGAAGATTAAGGGGAGACTTAATAGAAACTTACAAGATAAAACATGGCTTGGAAAGGGTGGACGCTAGGAAATTTTTTCCGTTAGGCGAGGAGACTAGGACCCGTGGACACAGCCTTAAAATTAGAGGGGGTCAATTCAGAACAGAAATGCGGAGACATTTCTTCAGCCAGAGAGTGGTGGGCCTGTGGAATTCATTGCCGCAGAGTGCAGTGGAGGCCGGGACGCTAA
The DNA here is from genome assembly GCF_020745735.1 of Hemiscyllium ocellatum. Taxonomy (NCBI): domain Eukaryota; kingdom Metazoa; phylum Chordata; class Chondrichthyes; order Orectolobiformes; family Hemiscylliidae; genus Hemiscyllium; species Hemiscyllium ocellatum. Next base: position 29,149,141 of record NC_083428.1, on the reverse strand, counting down.
ATGTCTTCAAGGCAGAGATTGATAGATTCTTGATGTCTCGAGGAATTAAGGGCTACGGGGAGAATGCAGGTAAGTGGAGTTGAAATGCCCATCAGCCATGATTGAATGGCAGAGTGGACTCGATGGGCCGAATAGCCTTACTTCCACTCCTATGTCTTATGGTCTTATGGTTTTGTTGTAAATTTGTTAAATTGGAACTATTTTAAATATTGGTTGGCTGGGATTTTTTGAAATGCTATCTCTTTGATCTTGCATTTGGGGTGACTATATTTGTGACTAAGATGTATGGGGGGTGGGGGGTGGGGGGGGGGTTTGTGGGTGAATGGGTATCCACTGTTTCAGAATGTAAATAACAATCTTTATTATTTGTGAATTGCCTGGGGCGAGGGCACGGCCTCAGCTGGAGGGAGTTAAGATGGTAATAGGGATTGGGAAGGGTGCTCCATACAGGCGGGGGGATGATCCCGAGGGAATGGGGATTATTTGGGTATTTGTTTCAGTTAAATATAGTGTTGTTTTAAGATGTAGTTGTTTCTATAGGAATACCTCTTAGATTTCATAGAGTTACTATCTTTGTAACTCGTCACGCCTCAGATAAGTTCCTTCCTCCTGGGAAACCACAGGCTGTCCTAGATGACCATGGCTAGCGATTTGTTCAGGTGGTGCAGCTGGAATATAAAAGGGAGTCATTCTCCAGTTAAAAGAAAGAATATCTTATCAAGCCTCAGGAAGGAAAGGGTGGATATTGCCCTGCTGCAAGAAACACACCTAACTGACAAGGAACATCTGAAACTGCAGCAGGGGTTACGACAAAGTGTTTTTCTCTTCCTTCAGTTCTAAGAGTAGAGATGTAGCTATACTGATAGGAAGGAATCGCCCCTTCCAAGTAATGGAGCAGATTAAGGATGGTCATGGAAGGTTTATTATTTTGAAAGCCCTAATACATGGAGAGGAATGTTCTGAATATATATTGTTCCCTGGCACACCCTCTTAAATTTCTAATTGATGGAGTGGCTAAATTAATTAATCTTGGAGTTCGTCGTATGATTATTGGAGAAGATTTTAATCACGTTATAGATCAAGAGATGGGTCCAAAAAGGGCCTGGCAGGTACGCCCGCGCAATTTAAACAGCTGGTGAACATGTGTGATGAGTTGGGATTAGTGGACGTGTGGAGGTATCTCTACCCTAATGGAAGAGATTTCACCTTCTATTCCAACCCACACAAAAGTCATATGTGAATTGATGTGTTTTTTATGCCACCTTTTTATACCATTTTTATGCCATGTCTGGACAGAATATTTGCGTGTAAAATAGGGAATACAGCTGTTTCGGATCATGCACCAGTTTACTTAGATATTAAAGCCAAGGGCAGTGGAGCAAATGCATGTCACTGGCGCATGAATTCATTTTTGTTAGGGGATAGTAAATTTATCGAATGTATTATAAGGGAATTCAGGACCTTTTGGGATATTAATTCAGGTACGGCTCGTAATCCGGCAATACTTTGGGAGACCACTAAGGCATATTTACGAGGTCTGATTATTTCATATTCGACGACGAGAAAAAGGCAGAGTGAGGAGCAGCAGGGGTTGCTGGAAGCCCGGCTGAAGGTAGCTGAGAAAACATATTATAATAAACAGTCATTGGTTAAACTTCAGCAGGTCACAGCTCTCCGGGCTGCCCTCGACGCAATACACACATAAGTGCCTAAAAAAAGAGGTCTCCTCTGCCAAACAAAGACTGTTCGAATTCGGAGATAAGTCTGGTAAATATCTGGCTTATTTAGCTAGGAGGAAAAAAGCCTCCCAATCTATTACCTCTGTTCGGGAGAAGACTAGTACGATTACCTGTGATTTGAAAAAGATCGATGCTAGGTTTCGGGAATACTTTGAAGAGCTATATCAGTCGGTGGGGAGTGAACATGGTACAATGGGAATGCAGTCTTTCTTTGAAAATCTGGACGTCCCCAATGTGAGTAAAGAGCAGGCTTCCCTTTTGAATGCGCCTCTAACAGTATTGGAAGTGCAGGAAGCAATAAGACATCTCCAGGGTGGCAAAGCGCCAGGGCCAGATGGATTCCCAACTGAATTTTATAAGGAATTCATAAACATATTAGGGGAACTCCTTCTGGGGATGTAGAAATACTCTTATACACAGGATTGTCTGCCGTCTACTCTTAATATCTCCCTTATTTTAAAGAAATGGAAGGACCCTGAAGAATGTACTTCATACAGACCAATCTCGCTAGTGAAGGTAGATTTCAAACTTTTATTGAAGATGTTGACTCGGAGGTTGGAGCAAGTCCTGCCCCATATTATAAAAGAAGACCAAACAGGTTTTGTTAAGGGCCACAGTTCCTCTAATAATATTAGGAGAGTACTGAATATAGTACAAATATGCCAGCAAAGATTTATTCCAAGGTTGGTGGTCTCCTTAGATGCAGAAGAAGCCTTTGGTCGGATAGAATGGCCGTATCTGTTTGAGGTTCTAGGTTTTGGTTTGGCGGAATCCTTTGCCAGATGGGTAGTAGTACTGTATAATGATCCTAAGGCAGCAGTTATTACAAACAGTATTAAGTCAAATAATTTTAATATTAGAAGAGGTAGCCGACAGGTGTGTCCTTTGTCACCGCTGCTATTTATCTTGATGATTGAACCATTAGCTGAAACTATTAGAAGAGACTCTGAAATAGTAGCAACCAAAGATGGGAATGGGGGAACATAAGATCGCCCTATATGCTGACGACGTCCTTTTATTCTTGGCCAATCCGGAGAAGTCTATTCCTCGGCTGATCGAAACAATTAACTCATATGGTAGCTTTTCGGTTTATAGGATCAATTTCACAAAATTGGAAGCCATGCCGGTGGGGGGGCTTAGTGGAGCTGCCTAACTTGAAGGATAAAATGCAAAAGGTTTTTTTTATTTGGGAATTTTTATTACCCCTTCCTTCCACCTGCTATATAAGGCTAACTGTGTACAATTACTAGAGAGGATAAAACAGGATTTGCAATGATGGGAGGGCTTACCGTTATCATGGCTGGGCCGAATAATCCCAATTAAGATGTTTGTCCTTCCCCAACTGCTATATCCCATGAGAATGCTCCCATTATTGTTATCTAGACAAGTATTATGGAAGATTAATGGTTGACTAGGGTCCTTTATTTGGTGCCATAGGCATCCTTTAATTAAATTCACTGAATTACAGCTTTCACAAGCTGAGGGAGAGGTGGAACCTTAAATAAGTGCTTTGTTAACATATGTTGGTGACCGGATACAGGGGAATTCAGAATCAATATGGCTTGATATTGAAGCCTCGTAGTCAAAATGTCCTCTAATTAATTTATTATTTATGGACAAGATGAAATCCGTAACCCAGCAATGCAATAGTCCAATTATCTAGAATACAGTAAAAGCTTGGAAGATAGCACAGCTTTAAAAGATTACAGACTAGCTAGAAAGGAGCTCAGAACTGGATTGAGGAGAGCCAGGAGGGGCCACGAAAAAGGCTTGGCAAGAAGGATTAGGAAGAACCCAAAGGTGTTTTACTCATACGTGAGGGATAAGAAAATGATCAGGGATAGTGGAGGGAACTTGTGTGTGGAGTCTGAGCAGATAGATTAGATTAGATTACTTACAGTGTGGAAACAGGCCCTTTGGCCCAACAAGTCCACATCGACCCGCTGAAGCGCAACCCACCCATACCCCTACATTTACCCCTTACCTAACACTACGGACAATTTAGCATGGCCAATTCACCTGACCCGCACATCTTTGGACTGTGGGAGGAAACCGGAGCACCCGGAGGAAACCCACGCAGACACAGGGAGAACATGCAAACTCCACGGGAATGGAACCCGGGTCTCAGGCGCTGTGAGGCAGCAGTGCTAACCACTGTGCCACCGTGCCGCCCATGATAGGGGACGCCCTAAATGAGTTTTTTGCTTCGGTTTTCACCAAGGAAAGGGAACGAGTTATAAATGAAAACTTAGAGGAGCTGGGATACAGTCTTGACCAGATCAAAATTGATGAAGTTGATGTGCTGGACATTTTGGAAAACATTAAGATTGATAAGTCCCCAGGGCCAGACCAGATTTATCCTAGGCTGCTCCAGGAAGGGAGAAAGGAGGTTGCTAAGCCTCTGGTGAAGATATTTGCCTCCTCACTCTTTATGGAAGTCGTACCGGAGGATTGGAAGGAGGCGAATGTTGTTCCTCTTTTCAAGAAGGGTAATAGGGAAATCGCTGGCAATTGCAGACCAGTCAGTCTTATGTCTGTGGTCAGCAAAGTTTTGGAAAGAATTCTGAGGGATAGGATTTATGACTATTTGGCAAAGCATAGTGTGATTAAAGGCAGTCAGCATGGCTTTGTGAGGAGCAGGTCATGCCTCACAAATCTTATTGAGTTCTTTGAGGAGGTGACAAGACAAGTCGACGACGGTCGAGCAGTGGCTGTGGTGTATATGGATTTCAGCAAGGCATTTGATAGGGTTCCCCATGGTAGGCTCATTCATAAAGGCAGGAAGTATGGGATACAGGGAGATTTGGCTATCTGGATTCAGAATTGGTTGACTGAACAGAAGGCAGAGAGTGGTTGTAGATGGAAAGTATTCTGCCTGGAGGACAGTGTTGAGTGGAGTCCCGCAGGGCTCTGTACTTGGGCCTCTGCTCTTTGTAGTTTTTATAAATGACTTGGGTGAGGAGGTTGAGGGGTGGGTCAGTAAATTTTCAGATGACACAAAGGCTGGAGGTGTCGTCAATAGTACAGAGGGCTACTGCAGGCTGCAGCGCGACATGGACAGAATGCAGAGCTGGGCTGAGAAATGGCAGATGGAGTTCAACCTGGATAAATGCGAAGTGATGCATTTTGAAAGGTCGAACTTGAATGCTGAACATAGGATTAAAGACAGGATTCTTGGCACTGTGGAGAAACAGAGATTACTGGGTGTGCAAGTACATAGATCCCTCAAAGTTGCCAGCCAAATAAATAGGGTTGTTAAGAAAGCATATGGTGTTTTGGCTTTCATTAACAAGGGGATAGAGTTTAAGAGCCGTGAGGTTTTGTTGCAGCTCTACAAGTCCCTGGTGAGGCCACACCAGCAATATTGTGTTCAGTTCGGGTCGCCCTACTATAGGAAAGATACAGAGGCTTTGGAGAGGGTGCCAAGAAGGTTTATCAGGATGCTGCCTGGACTGGAGGGCTTGCCTTATGATGAAAGGTTGAATAGGCTCGGACTTTTCTCTCTGGAGAGAAGGAGGAAGAGAGGAGACCTGTTCGAGGTGTACAAAGTAATAAGAGGAATAGATAGAGTCAATAGCCAGAGACCTTTCCCCAGGGCAGGATTGACTGGTACGAGATCATAGATTGAAGATATTACGAGGAAGGTATAAAGGAGACGTCAGAGGTAGGTTTTTTACACAGAGAGTTGTGAATACATGGAATGCGTTGCCAGCAGTGGTGGTGGAAGCAGAGTCACTGGGGACATGTAAGCGACTGCTGGACATGCACATGGATAACAGTGAGTTGAGGGGTGCGTAGGTTGTTACTATGTTTTACATTAGGATTAAATCTAGGCACAACATTGTGGGCCAAAGGGCCTGCTCTGTGCTGTACTTTTCTATGTTCTGTAATGAGTAAAAAGTGAGGTCTGCAGATGCTGGAGATTAGAGCTGAAAATGTGTTGCTGGTTAAAGCGCAGCAGGTCAGGCAGCATCCAAGGAGCAGGGAATTCGACGTTTCGGGCATAAGCCCTTCATCAGGAACTTCCTGATGAAGGGCTTATGCTCGAAACGTCGAATTTCCTGCTCCTTGGATGCTGCCTGACCTGCTGCGCTTTAACCAGCAACACATTTTCAGCTATGTTCTGTAATGAGGCAAGACAAGGGCAATTGGTTTAAAACTTTGCCATTCCTGAGGCAACGGACTCCGGCTTTAAGACATGGGAGAATAAAGGAATTCTATGTTTGGGAGATTTGTTCGAGGGAGAGGTCCTGATGTCACTCAGTCAGAAATATAGATTATTCTTTTCTGATACTTCCAGATAAGGGACTATATACAGAGGAAGACCACACTCCTGGCCCAATGTTATAAATCAGCTGTGGAGGAAAGGGTACTCCGGTGTACGGGTACTCTTTCACTTAGTACTTTATATCATTTACAGAAAGGCCAGGCTCTGGGGGATATGGAAGGACTCTGTAAGACGTGGAGCCGAGAGTTGAGACAGGACATTTCACCGGAGATACGGGAAGATATCTGGGGGAATGTAAGGAAAATTTCAGTATGTAACAGTACGCAATTGAAGATCTTACACAGGGCCCATTTGGCACCAGAAAGGCTAGCTAAGATTAAGAGAGGAGTGTCACCCGAATGTCCCAAATTAATATACGTACACATTGTTATTGGTCATGTTGCAAGATCCAAATACTATAGTAAGGGAGTTAAAGGACGTTTTGGGGACTGAAATTAACATGGATCCAGTAATTCTTCCTTTGTGTCTGCTAGATTTGCCCTCTCTGGGGGAACATGGGAAGAAACTGGGTAATATCCTTGCCCATTGCACGAGGAAGAACATTTTACTAAATTGGACATTAGAAAAACCACCAGGTCTTATGGAGTGGCGTAAGCTGGTGATGGAGCATCTCCCCCAAGATTACCTCACAAATATGGTGCACCACAAAACGGAACAGTTTTATAGAACGCTGCGGCCATTTTAAAATTATATTGACGCTAACTTATCAACAATATTAGTCAGAGCCGTGGTATAGCCATGGGAATCGTTATGGGTGCCCATGGGGCCCTGGGAGGAGGAGACTGGAAGGAAAAGAATATGAGTACTGTAGGAGTATTCCCAGGAATGGGAGCCTCAGTGATGAGTAAGGCAGAATAAAGTAGTAAGACATTATTTAATTTAAGTAACTTGATTGTAATTTAAGCGAGAATTTATTCAATATGTTTGTAGTTTAGTTTTAGTTAAGTAGATAGGTTTGTTTTGGTAGAATAGTGGGTTGTTTAGTAACAATGATACTATGTTATGGCCTTGTTCTTTGTACTTTTTAATCTGTTTTGATTTTTTTTTAATACATAAATGTTTTGTAAAAGATTTAAAAAGCTTTACAATAAAAATATTTATTTTTAAAAATTACATTTACTTTGCCAGTGATTGTATTGGATGGAGTAATGCTTTATGATTTCTAAATTTTTTGTAATTTAACAATGGACGGATGTGAATCACACTGTCTTTTGTTTCAAGTTACTGTATGATTTCCTTTCCCTGTTGAACGGCTTATGCTGCAATAAGCGGTAATTAACCCTAAGTTAGTAAGGGGAAAATAAACCAGTTGGAGGCCTGAGGACAATCCGGTGACTCATGCTGGAATGTGTATGGTGAGGTCTGATGAGGGCAGGACCACCCCCACCCCCACCATTGCTACAGTTGCAAATTCTCTAATGTTCATTCATGAACAAAGGAAGGATGCCAATGCAGATGTCAGCTGTGAAACCATTACTCCTTACCTCTATCCATGATACTTATCTCCTAAGACCATCAGACATTCTTATAGGTAAGGATAACGATCAGAAGCTTCCCCATTTGTCCCTTCCCTCATCGTGGGGTTCTTCCCCTGACCATTTGCAAGTTATGAAAACATAATTGTAAATAAGCATTTCCTTGTGTCCTCTTTAGTCTTTAGTCTTTAGTGTCCTCTAACCTACAATATTAGACTGGCAGTTCGCAAGTTCCCACTAGGATTGCTTTTAGATTACTTACAGTATGGAAACAGGCCCTTCGGCCCAACAAGTCCACACCGACCCGCCGAAGCGCAACCCATCCATACCCCTACATTTACCCCTTACCCAACACTACGGGCAATTTAACATGGCCAATTCACCTGACCCGCACATCTTTGTGACTGTGGGAGGAAACCGGAGCGCCCGGAGGAAACCCACACAGACACAGGGAGAACATGCAAACTCCACACAGTCAGTCGCCTGAGGCGGGAATTGAACCCAGGGCTCTGGCGCTGTGAGACAGCAGTGCTTGCCACCGTGCCACCCACTAATGAATTTGTTCATCCAGCATTAACATCACTGGCGTCAGTTTCTGAACTGGTGTTAGTCCCTAGGATATTGATAGAGTGATGGTGAATCTCAAGGAGAGATGGTTAGTTTCTCTCTGGCTGGAATTGATCATTGCTTGGCACTTAGATGGCAAATACCATTCATACCACACATCAGTCTGAGTCAAGATTTATGGGGGCTGAAATTGAACACTTTGTATGGCTGAACGAAGCAGTTGTGGTCATCCTGTTATAGGAAGGGTACTTTAAATTGGAAAAGGTGCAGAAAAGATTTACAAAGATGTTGCTGGGGCGGGGGAAGCGGTTTGAGTGATAAGGAGAGACTGGATAGGTTGGGACTTTTCCTGGAATGTTGGTGATTGGGGAGTGACCTTATGGAGGTCATGAGGGGCGTAGATAAGGTGAATAGTAAAAGTCTTTTCCTGAAAGTAGAGGAATTCAAAAACTGGAGGGTATAGTTTTAAGGTGAGGGGAAAGATTTAAAAAGATCCTGAGGGGTGACCTTTTCACACACAGAGTGGTATGTGTTTGGAGTGAACTGCCAGAGGATGTGGTAGATGCAGGTACAGTTGTAACATTTAAAAGATATTTGGACAGGTACATGTACAGAAAACGTTTCGAGAGGTTTGGTGGACCAGTTTAGTTTGGGAAACCTGGTCGGCATGGATGAGTTGAACCAAAGAGTCTATATGTGCTGTATGACACAATGACAGTTTTGTGCTGCATTTAGACACAGGATGCTTCAGTATCTGAGGAGTCACAAATTTGGAATATCCCCAGTTATGAACTTCAGTGTGGAGGTTGGGTTGGTCATTGAGGAAGCAACTGAAGATAGTTGGGCCCAGGACACTACCCTGAGGAAATTCAACAATAATATCCTTGGATTGAGACTATTGTGCTCCAGCAACAATCTTCCTTCATGCGAGGTATCACTCCTACTGGTGAAAGGTTCCCCCAATTCCCATTGACTCTACTTTTGCTTGAGCTCTTAACGCCATTATGGTCAAATGCAATCCCCATGTCAAAGTAGTCACTCTCATCTCACCCCTGGAGTTCCACTGTCTATATTTGGACCAATGCAATAATGAGGTTAGCAGCTGAGTAGTCCTGGTGAAACCCAAATTGAGCATTTGTGAGCAGGTATTGCTGAGCAAGTGCCGATTGATGGCATTGTTGATGACCCCTTCAATCATTTTGTTAACAATGGAGAGTAGACTGATGGGCAGTATTTGGTTAGGCTGGATTTGCTCTGCTTTTTCTGGACAGGACAAATATGCACAATCTTTTACAATGCCATGAAAATGCCAATGTTGAAGCTGTACTGGAATAACTTTGCTATTGGGGTGCCATTCTAGAGCACAAGTCAGAAATAGTCTTGCCACAATGCGGTCAGGATCTATAGCCTGTGTAGTTTCTAGTGCCATTAGCCAAGCTGTTCCACTTCAGCTGCAATAGCATCAACAAAACAATATTTAAAATTGCCCAGGAATGGCATGAGCTATGGGTCATTGTTTAAACTGAAGGGGTCCCCTAATTAAGGCAGACGGGGAGAACTTTTTTCCTGAGGACGATGAATCTTTGGAAATCTTCTTCAAGACTGTGGAAGCAGAATCTCTGAACCTGTTTAAGGTAGAGGGAGATAGCTAAGGTGGTGAAAGGCGATCAGAAACCTAGGGTTAGTAGGGAGGAATTTGGGACAATCAGATCAGCCACAATCTTACTGAAAGTTGGAGTAAACTTGAGGAGCCTACTCCTATTCCCAATGTGTACACTCATACCTGCAGTTGATGGATTCTATCATTTGGAAAGGAAGCTCACCAGCACTGCAAGGGCAGTTTGAGGTGGATAACAAACGCTGGTTTTTCCTTGCTATCCCAGGAAAGACTTCAAAAGTCACCACTTTGCTTTCTGCTTCTTCCCTTACTACTCTATCCTACTTTTTTTTTGAGAATATTGTTACATATTTTAAAGCAAATAGTTAAACCCTGATTGATTAATTTACATGGGATTCTTTTCTATGTTCATTTGTGTTTATCCTGCTTCCTGGGTTGCTGCAAATATTGATCTTTCTTCTTTCCCTTTATGTTCCCCATTTACCTTGTATAATCATTAATTCCCCCTCTTCCTTTTTGATAAGGACAACTGAAGTCTTTATAGCCTTTCATGAAAGCAATTGGCAATTCTCCATCCAGTCTGACCACCATTGGTAACAAGTGAATGCACAGCCGTTAATCATTAATCTACTGAAGTATGGTGTAACTTCCTGTTTGCGTCAAAAATATTTCCAATACACGACAGATAGAAAAAAATAGAGGTTTAAATTAACAAAATCATGCTGCCCCTAAGGCACAAAGTGTTCAGGTGACTGGAATCATTGCAATTGTGTTAGTCATTAATCAGTGGCATAAACACAAAGTCAACTATTGTTACTATCAATGAGGAACCTGAGAATTTTTCTGAAATTATCTGCTTCTTCTTGATTACAGGGAGGGAGGCAAGAGAGAATGCTCACAATTTCTATTCATCTACTTCTCTGTCACTATACATCCTTATCTTGTCACCTGTATCTAGTTACTTCCCCAATGCATATATCTTTACTTGTTTTGTTGTAACTCTTTCAATGGGTGTTGATGCAACATCTAGCTGTAAAGATCAGAGAAGTCAGCTCTGGTTTACTGTTCACGCTGATTCTGCTAATCATGCCTGAAGGGACAGACACAGGGATAAACTAGAGTTCTGCCCAAGGGGGTTGTGGATTGAAAAATTAGCCCAGATTCTGCCCTTTACAACAGTATAATAATTGCTGATGGAGAGTGCATGTGGATTTTGGGGAAAATTGGATTGGATTCAGCTGTGATGCACCTTGCAGGTGAGTACAAGGACCCACAACAGTATATTTTAACTCTACTACCCTAAAGGGACTCCGATGCATAGCTAGGGAGTGTTGTAGAAGGACAATGAGCTAGCAACTTCACAGATTCTCAACATGCAAAGGCAGTACAAACTTGCCTGATGTGCCCCTGGACATCAAACTGGGTTTGGGAGGGGACTAGACAGTATCAAAATGTGCAGGGAGATGGACAAGAAAAACAATGGCTACCCCAGAGAACATGTAGGCCTGACTGGAAATGGCTGCAGAAGTCAGTAGGAGTGCAGTGGTGTGGTAACTTGCTCCTGGATACAGTGCTGACCTGATGAGGCAGGAAAGCTGAATAACATGGAGCATTCCATAAGAATTCTCTTCGATCTGCTCTCTCCAGCCACCTCTGAATCATCCCTCTCCATTGGAAGGCGCACCTATCCCTCTCTGTCATGAAACCTCTTCACATTGCAAGCTGACCCACACTGAATTTCCTCAACATGCTCTGGCAAAGTCATACCCATCCCTATGACTCTTCCGCAAACATTATCTTGCCATTTTTCAAAGCTCACACTCCTAACTCCTCTTTTTCCAGGACAGAACAACATGGAACACCAGGAAGTGGTTGAGAACTAGAGATGGTCCTGCAGTCATCTCCTCCTTGGCAGCCTCCAAGACTGTGGTAAAAGAGAAGAATTCCAGAACCTTCCAGAGGCAGCAGTGAATGATTGGAGAGGTCCTTCTCTATCTTAAGTGCCATGATGTGTCTCTCTCAGACCTATGCAGCAGCGACAGTGTGGAGACAATGGTGTTGTGCTGTGGTGGACATGAGTTCAAATCTCACCAGAGCAACTTGTGGAATTTAAACTCCATTGATAAAGCCAGTCTCAGTAATAATTACCATCAAACTATCATCAATTGTTGGGTGGCACGGTGGCTCAGTGGTTAGGACTGCTGCCTCATAGCGCTAGGTACCCAGGTTCAATTCCAGCCTAGGGTGGCTGTCTGTGTATAGTTTGCACATTCTCCCTGTGTCTGCGTGGGTTTCCTCCCACAGTCCAAAGATGTGCAAGTTAAGTGAATTAGTTATGCTAAATTGCCCATAGAGTTAGGTGCATTAGTCAGGGGTAAATATGGGGAATGGGTCTGGCTGGGTTATTCTTTGGAGAGTCAGTGTGGATAGTTGGGCTGAAGGGCCTCTTTCCACACTGTAGGTAATCTAACCTAAACACTCATCTAATTCACTAATGCCCTTAAGGGAAGGAAAACTGATGTTTTTTAGGATGGCAAGGGCAGAGAACATAATTACTTGGGTGGGGGACTTCAATGTCCATCACCAAGAATGGTTCTGTCACACTGCTAATGAGCAAGCTAGACCAACCTGCAAAAGGTGATGAGGGAACCAAAAAGAGGGGAAAAAGGTACATGACCACCGCACTATCATCATGAAAATAAACTTCTGCCTTCTCGTTAAGAATTCTTCCTTTGTATTGTCTGCTGCCTTGCTGAATGCGAAAGATTTCAGACAGAATTAATAACTCAAGTTGGGGCATCCACGAGATGCAGTGGGCCATCAGCAGCAGCAGAATTTTATTCAAACACAATCAGCTGGTTCCACTGTACCATTATCACCAAGCCAGGGCATCAACCCTGGTAAAATGAAGAGGGCATGCCTGGAACCACACTACACATACCTAAAAATTCAATGATTGAGTGAAACTACAGTACCAATCTACTTGCAGCATAGTCAAGCAGCATGCAAAGAGATCCCACAACCAACAGACCAGATGGTTGCTCTGCAGTCCTACTATATCCAGCCGTGAATAGAGGTGGACAATTAAAAACTCATTAGAGGAGGAGGCTCCACGTATAATCCCTAGTCTCGATGATAGAGAAGACCAATACGTCAGTGCAAAAAACAAGGCTGGAATATTTGCAAACTTCAGCCAGAATGCCATCTTGTGAATCCATCTCAGCATTGTCCCAAAGTCCCCAATATCACGGATGTCAATCTTGAACCGATTCAATTCACTCCATTCTATATAATATATATAAATCTGGTACCTTCAAAGGCTATAGGCCCTGACAACATTCTGGCAATAATTCTGAAGATTTGTGCTCCAGGACTTGCCACACTGCTAGTCAAGCTGTTCCAGTACAGCTACAATGCTATCATCTACCCTGCATGTGGAAAACTGTCCAGGTATGTCATATCCACAGAAAATAGAATAAATCCTACCAAGCCAACTACTGGCCATCAGCAAAGCAATAGACAGTGTCAACAACCAAGCAGAAGTTAACCCACCAATAACCTGCTGACTGACAGGCTCACGCAGCTCCTGACCTTATAGCAGTGCTGGTTAAACGTAAGTAAAAGAGCTAAACCTCAAAACAACAAATGAGAAGGTGACTGCTTTTAACATTAAAGTGTTATTTTAACATTCATTACCATCCACAATCAGTATCCTGTTCCTGCCTTATCCCCATAACCCTTGACGCCACTATGTTTAAGAGCTCTATCCATCTCTTTCTTGAAAGCATCCAGAGACTTGGCCTCCACTGCCCTCTGGGCCAGAGCATTCCAGACACCCACCACTCTCTGGGTGAAGACATTTCTCCTCAACTCTGTTCTACCCCTTATTTATAAACTGTGCCATCCGGTTCTGGACTCACCCATCAGTGGAAACATGCTTCCTGCCTCCAGAGTGTCCAATCCTTTAATAATTTTATACATCTCAATCAGGTCTTCTCTCATCCTTCTAAACTCAAGTGTATGCAAGCCCAGTCGCTCCAATCTGAGGTCAGTCATCTCAATGATTACATCAAGATATCAATCCAGGAGTTCCTCAGGATAGTGTCCTAATGACTTTCCTCCACCATAAGGTCAGACATGGGGATTTTCAATGATGACTGCTATTTTCAGCACAATTTGTGACCCTAATTTGGGCTAAGTGACAAACAATATTTAATCCTCATAAGACCATACCCAAAAAGCAGCGAGTAACTCATCTGCTATTCCTCAAGGAGAAAGTGAGGACTGCAGATGCTGGAGATCAGAGTCAAAAAGTATGGCCCTGGAAGAGCACAGCAGGTCAGGCAGCATCCGAGGAGCAGGAGAGTCGACGTTTTAGGCATAAGTCCTTCATCAGGAGTGTGAGGGGGTGAGAGGGGACTGAGAGATAAATAGCAGAATGGGGATGGGATGAGGTAGCTGGGAAGGTGATATGTAGATACAGGTTTGGGGTGACGGTGATAGAGTCATAGAGTCATAGAGATGTACAGCATGAAAACAGTCCCTTCGGTCCAACCTGTCCATGCTGACCAGATATCCCAACCCAATCTAGTCCCACCTGCCAGCACCCAGCCCATATCCCTCCAAACCCTTCCTATTCATATACCCATCCAAATGCCTCTTAAATATTGCAATTGTACCAGCCTCCACCACATCCTCTGGCAGCTCATTCCATACACGTACCACCCTCTGTGTGAAAAAGTTGCTCCTTAGGTCTCTTTTATATCTTTCTCCTCTCACCCTAAACCTATACCCTCTAATTCTGGACTCCCCGACCCCTGGGAATAGACTTTGTCTATTTATCCTATCTATACCCCTCATAATTTTGTAAACCTCTATAAGATCACCCCTCAGCTTCCGACGGTCCAGGGAAAACAGCCCCGACTTGTTCAGCCTCTCCCTGTAGAACAGATCCTCCAACCCTGGCAACATCCTTGTAAATCTTTTCTGAACTCTTTCAAGTTTCACAACATCTTTCTGATAGAAAGGAGACCAGAATTGCCCACAATATTCCAACAATGACCTCCCAATGACCTCCCACCTGTACAATGTCCTGTACAGCCCCAACATGACCTCCCAATTCCTGTACTCAATACTCTGACCAATAAAGGAAAGTATACCAAATGCCTTCTTCACTATCCTATATACCTGCGACTCCACTTTCAAGGAGCTATGAACCTGCACTCCAAGGTCTCTTTGTTCAGCAACACTCCCTCGGACCTTACCATTAAGTGTACAAGTCCTGCTAAGATTTGTGTTCCCAAAATGCAGCACCTCGCATTTATCTGAATTAAATTCCATCTGCCACTTCTCAGCCCATTGGTCTATCTGGTCCAGATCCTGTTGTAATCTGAGGTAACCCTCTTCGCTGTCCACTACAACTCCAATTTTGGTGTCATCTGCAAACTTACTAACTGTACCTCTTATGCTCGCATCCAAATCATTTATGTACGTTGGAGGAGAGGGTGGAGTGGATTGGTGGGAAGGCAGATGAATAGGAAGGACAGTTCAAGAGGGCGGTTTCAAGTTGGATGATTGGATCTGGGATAAGGTAGGAGGAGGAGAGATGAGGAGACTGGCGAAGTCAACATTGATGCCGTGTGGTTGGAGCCCAAGGCGAACGGTGAGGTGTTCTTCCTCCGGTCATCGGGTGACTTGGATTTGGCGGTGGAGGATGGCCAGGACCTGCATGTCCTTGGCGGAGTGGGAGGGGGAGTTGAAGTGGTCGGCCACAGGTCAGTGGGGTTGTTTAGTGCATGTGTCCCAGAGATAATCCCTGAACAGTTCCGCGAGATGGCATCCTGTCTCCCCAAGGTAGAAGAGGCCACATCGAGAACAACGGGCACAATTGATGAGGTGGTTGAATGTGCAGGAAAATCTCTGCCAGATGTAGAAGGATCCTTTGGGGCCTTGGATAGAGGTGATGGGGGAGGCATAGGCGCAGATTCCTCAAGTCTCTACAAAGCACAAGACAGGAGTGTGATGGAACATTCTCCATTTGCCAGGATCAGTGCAGCTGTAACAACATTGAGGAAACTTGACACCATCCAGTTAAAGCATCCTGCTCCATTTAACACCTTCAAAATTCATTCTCTCCACCACTGAAACACAGTAGCAGCAGTGTATACCAACGACAAGATACTGCAACAACTGACCTTGGATTCTCTGACAGTGTTTTCCAATACATGAACCTGTCATCTAAAAGGACATAAGCAGCAGAGACATGAGAAGTTCCCCTCCACGCTGCAAACCACCTTGACTTGGAATAATGCCTTTCCTTCACTGAGTCAAATTCCTGAAGCTCCTATGTTGACAGCATGGTGTACCTATACCTTAAGGACTACAATGGTTTAAGAAGGCAGCTCACCATTGCCTTCTCCCAGACAGTTAAGGAAGGACATTATGTGCTGGCTTAGCCAGCAATCTCCATACCCCAGAATGAATACATAAATCGCTTTATTTCAAAGTTACACCGACACTTCAATGCTTCCATTTTCTTGCCAACTTGCTTGTTCTTTCCAGACAAATCCAGGAATTCTTCTGCCTGACTGCATTTTCTCTCTGCTGAAATCAAACCTTATCACTGCACCTTTCACCTTGGTTAATGTTTTCCCAGAACCAACAAATATCTTGCCTGTTCATGGAGTACATGCAAGTCTCAAACAACAATTGCGAACAAAAAAACCCATAGACAAAGACAAGGGAATGACAAACAATAGGTAAGGGTTATGTGGTTCATAATGAATGTCACAAGATCAGCCCTCCAGAATTAGTCAGGTTTTTACAGCCCCATTTCTTATTTACCACTCCCCAATAAAGGGAAATAATCCATTTTAAACAGATCATTTCCTGTAAACCTCTCCCTTGCTCATCAACAGAAATAGATTAATTAGTTTGTCATTAGTTCAGAAGGCTGCATCGCATGTGGTATTCTATTTATACAGATAGATTTGTTAATGTTTTAGATTCATCAGTGGATTCCAGAGATGTTTCACAGTTACTTCTGTATACATCCTGTGCTCTATTAGGTCCTTGGACCAGTAAAACCATTCACTCAAATCCGGCCTTTGCCCATTGGAAATACACACACATACCTTCTGGCAAATATAATAGCAAGAGCAACCCTGGCTTAATTTGCTGAGCTGTTAGGCCTTTGATGTTTCGGCAAGAACCATATGGGAACTTTCTGGATGGTATAGTTCTGTTTCTCACTCGTAAACCAAATTCACTTTATGACTCCTGTTTATCTGAATACTGAGAGGGTTGGATAACAAACCATTTTGCATTTAAAAAGCCAATGGAATGTTTGTCATTCTTTCTTCAGTGCTCCCCAGGCAGCTTGTGCAATTATGGTGGGAATGGACAGGGTCAGATGAAGGTCCAGTTGAAGTAATCAAATACAATTGTCTGCCCTGGGCTAAAACACAAGAATTTACTTGCCTTGTCTTCCATAGCCCTCTGCAAATTCTCCCAGCCCTTAAGAAGTCATAAAGAAATGCAAATTGTTTAATTAAAGCATAAAATCGCAATACAAATACATCTAGGCAAAGCAGGAGTGTCTACAACTCTAAGTAAGGTTGTATTTATTAGATCTTGGGATATGAGTGTCACTGGCAAGGCCACCATTAAGTGTTCATCACTAGTAGCCCTGGGGAGATAGTGACAAGTTGTCTTCTTTGAAATGACCTAGATAACAAATTCATTTTGGGAGTGAATTGTTCACCTCTACTTTGGTTATATTAAGAGAGATAAACCTTAGAGAACAGGTTGGTCCTACACTCCCCTGCCAGAATGTGAATGTCCATTTCAGTCATTTGATCTAGTTGCCATTCTTTCCCCCTCCTGTAGCACTGGTGCAGAACCAGGAGGGATGGAGGATGGGTCAGACCTGAGTTTGGAGAACGCTGAACTGATTAAAGTTCAATTTCCTTGCGACTAACAGAAAGAAACTGTGTTTATCCTGAAGCCAGCCTCCATCTAATGTGTTTATTCTCTTGTAGTGCTATATAGTGATGTTTATATAGCCAATTATTTTATTTCTCATTTTATTTCAAGTAAGTATTTACATTGCCTTTGAGTAATGACTATTTTCAACTGCCGTGAACTGAACAACATACATTTTCTGAAAGCTCTTTTTACCCCATACTAGGGTACAGTTCCCTGGTGAGTGTTTTCACTGAGGTACTGGTCTCTGGTGCTGCTTCTTTCTGGTATACGGCTCCCTGCACTGATGCTTGCTAGGAGCCTCAGATGCAGATTATTAATATTTATTATCTGTACTGTTTAATTCAGAGATGTTTAATATTAACTGAGTAGCTAAAGTCAGCCTGTCAGTAATGAAATAAGAACAGAAAATGCAATCAATGTGGTGATGAAAACAGAGTTAACATTTCAGATTGATGGGTTTCCATTGGAGCTGGTGATTTCCAGCATTTGGAATACTTTTGTGTTTGAAATGGAGCCAATTAACAGTGGAGCAGGAAAACAATCATGCATTAGTTCATCTAACGTTGTTAGCCAGTTACGGGAAAACCATACCAGCATCCTGGTGGAACAGTTTGTTTGACTTGTTGATGCCTTTCTCTTGCTACCTTGAAGATAGCACGGTCCCTGTTGCTGTTATGGGGAATTAAGCAAAAGTTCATCAGCAATGCATTGTAGCTCCGGCCTCATTCCCAAAGAGCAAGGTTCAGAGGAGTAATTGGGTGTTCATGTGTACATGGCATGTCAGTAGGTGAATGTGTAATGAATCACAGGTTTCAAGGGTTAGGCCTGGTCATGATTCCAGAAGCTAAACATTTCTTCTGGTCTCAGTCATATTCTTTGTTGTCTAAAGGTGACAGGGACTGAAAGGGTTAATGTTGACGTGTGCCTTAAGCATCACCCACCAGGATGACATCACACGGATGTGATGAGAAAACAAGTCAGGATCTCAAAGGTGTAAGGCTTATCATGAGGACCTGTCTCTTAGTCTCTCTGACAATGTCCATCTTACCAGTGTAACTTGTACCTAGTTACTGTAGTGATTGTAACGAGGTCAGTCAGATGGACCTCATAGAATATGAGTTCCCTGATTGGGGCATTAACCTCGTCCAATCAAGGAGCCCTGGCTGACAGATATAAACAAGAGTGTCAGGGGTACTGTTCACTCTGAGAGCTGGCCCCGAGGGAGCTGGATCATTATCCAGGACTCTTCATGTTTAAATAATGGGTGACTCGGTGATGGAATGCAGGCCTCTGTGGAGTTACTTCAGTTACTCCTGAACAAATTCACTTGCTACAGACGTCTTTGAAATGGGGTAAGCATTTCTGGCATCATGCCATTACTTGGGAAGCTTGATTCATTCAATCCTGCTGAAGACTGATCCCAGTATGTGAAAATAATGTGTTATTTTTTTCTGTGCAAATGACATTGGGGTAGATGACAAGCAAACAGTAATTCTCTAGATAGCTTGTGGACCCGCAGCCTTTTTTAATTATTAGGAGCCTAACTTTCCATGAGGCACAGATATAAAACCTTTCAAGAGTTGATGAATTTGGCTAAGGAACATTATGACCCCAAGCTTCCTCTAATTCTGAGATGACATTAGTTTTTACTCGGCAATTCGAGAGCCAGGGGAATTCATATCGGGATTTTGACGACTAGTTAAGACGACTGGCAGAGACATGTGACTTTGCTTTAACCCTTAATGAGATGCTGACAGACGGTTTTGTATGAGAGATTAATGATGTAGTCATGCAAAAGTGCCTACTAGCTGAAGCCTAATTCGACTTCAGACTGATACTACGGTGGTTTCATCAATGGAAAATGTGACAAGTGGAGCATATGAGTTGCAGGTTATTCTGATGGAAGTGTCCCTTGTCAGTCCGACTAAACTTAGGAGACACCACTTGAGAACAGGCAAGTACATAGCCTCACTCAGGACATATTCTGAACAGAGGAACTCTGGATCAGCCCACAGCAAAACCCCAAAACACAGCCAAACCTTCACCAAACCATTAAATCTTTTTCAGGATGTGGACCGGCAAGCCATTGTAATTGCTGCTGGTGCATGGACTTGAGACATCAAAGGAGTGTCACTAGACCTAAATGGAGCAAGAGAACTCATAGGCCAGTCTACAGGAGAGTGCACACCATGGAAAGTCTACAACTGCTTAGTAATGTCCGAATCAGAACCAATCAAAATAAATGTCTGGTTAAATGGTCACCCAGTTCTAATGGAGGTTGAAAACAGTGCTCCTGTTTCAGTGATTGCAGAACCAATCTTTAACAAAATTCGGTCTGGACTACAACCCTTACGTTGGTGCAAGAGCTTGGCTAGACTGAGAACCTATATCAGGGAACCTTTACGATGAAGGGTACAACTTTGGTTCTGGTCCCTAATGAGAAGCAGCTGGTTCAGTTCCCACTGACTGGAGTAAAAGGCTCAGGCCCAAGCTTGATGGTGAGAAATTGGTGAAGAAAGATTCACCTTGATTGGCTCAACATTTTTTGTGATTAGAAAATGGTTGCTTGATTGAAGTCCTTATTAAATACCTGGACATTTTTCAGGAATGCCCAGGGACTATCAAAGAAGCAAAGGGCACTTTGCATATTAACTAGGAAGCAATTCCACGATTCAACAAGATCCACCCAATGCTATTTGCCTTACGAGCAAAAGCAGAAGCAGGAATCAGACACCTGGAAAGCAAAGGAGTCATCAAACCAGTCCAGTTTGTGGAATGGGCAGCACTGGTCATACCGATTGTGAAGCCCAATGGGTCAGTTCGCCAGTGGGGGGGATTTTAAGCGAATGGTAAACCGCTTTTCCCACAGCTGGATAAATACCCAATCCCTCTCACAGAGGATTTATACACAAAGCTGGCACAGGCTGTTCTTCCAAAACGTTGGACGTGAGCCATGTGTACCTGCAATTGCGGTCAGATGAGAATTCCCAGAAGTATGCTACAATTAATATCCATGAGGGTTTGTACCAATATACGAGACTCCCATTTGGGGTGTTGTCAGTCTGGGCAATTCTTCAGTGGATGATGGAGAACATTTTACAAGGGATAGCCTAGGTTGCCATTTATCTGGATGACATGCCAATAACAGGGAAGACCAATAAGAAGCATTTAGAGAACTTAAACATTTCTCCCAGGTGGGTGTATGCCTTAGAAGGGAAAAATGCAGGCATCTCCAAATGACCTACTTGGGCTATAACCCGGTTCCCATGTCTATACCAGAACTTAGGTCATTCATTGGGCTGGTGAATTATTACTGAAAGGAGATACATAACCTGGCTTCCATCCTGGCACCTTTGCATTGACTCTGAAAAAAAGGAAGCCTTGGAAGTGGTTATGTAGCCAAGACATAGTTTTCAGGGAAGTGAAGAAATAACGATCATCCTCTGAGGTGTCGGCACACTATGATCCCAAGCGAGATCTGGTATTGCTGTCTGATGACCCGGAGTATATTAGCCTCATGGGTGGTCCAGTGGAGAAGAATGCCCAATAACATACACCCAGATAGAGAGAGAGGGATTGGTGGTCATATTTGGAGTCAGGAAGTTCCACTAGTACCTTTAAGGATGTAAATTTGTAGAAATAATGGACCACAAACCCCAACTAGGTCTACTTAAAGAGGACAAGACAGTGCTATCCATATTCAGCAGTGGGCTCGAGTACTAAGTATGTATAATTACAAGTTGGAACACTGTCTGGGAGGCCAAGTAGCAAATGTGGATGCATTGAGCCGCCTGCCATTGGCTGATACACCACTGATGATACCGCCACTGGAAGAATCCATTCTGGTCTTAAATTTTCTGGACATACTTGCAGTCACAGCTGACAATATCAGACTTTGGGTGCAGAAAGAGCCAGTCCTGGCAAAACTGAAACAGCTGATGGTGATTGGAGAAACCAAAGAATTAAAACCTTTTTGGGCCTGGAGAGAGCAGGTCAGATTGGAGGACAGTATATTATTACAGGGAGCAAATGGGATTATTCCAGGCACAGCTTGTTGCCAGATACTGGCTGAATTCCAACAGGATCATCCAGGGTTTTCCAAAATGAAGATGTTGGCGAGACATTATGTCTGATGGCCAGGATTGGATGTAGATGTAGCCGTGTTGGTGGGGCAGTGCCCAGAATGCCAACAATAACAAAAATTACCACCAGCAACTCCCTTACAATTGTGGGAATGGCCTGGTAAACCCTGGACTGAGTTGCACCATGCAGGTCCTTTCATGAGCTCAATGTTCTTAGTCATTGTGGATGCCCACTTAAAATGCCTGGACGTGCATACAGTCCATTCATCAAACACGCGGACAATGATAGAAAAACTGTGCACATCTTTTACAATACTTTTACAATTACTATTTCTCAAAGTCAAATCATATTCGTCATATAAGGACAACTCCATATCATCCGACATCCAATGGTCTGGCAGAAAGAACAGTCGAAACTTTGAAGGCAGGCTTAAAGAAACAGCCTACAGCTTCACTTAATATCGAACTGTCCTAGTTCCTGTTTGATTATACGATTACTCCTCAAGCAACTACAGGGATAGCTCCAGTGGAGTCGCTAATGGGGAGAAGACTCCATACCTGATTCAATCTGATCTTCGTGACCCTGGGGATGGCGGCATCAGGAACACCAATGCTAGTCACAAGACTCTTAAGCGAGAGAGTTAGTTTACTTCAGGCAATGAAGTTGGGTGGAATGGCCCTGCATGGGTAAGAGGCATCATCAATGCAAGGTCAGGTCCAGTGATATATAAAGTTCAGATAAGTGTGACAGCCCTGAACAAGCACGTGGACCGTATGAAAAATGCAAACTTGCAAACGGTACAGGAACAAAATGTGCCCGACAGTCTTTCTGACTCTTTCAGAGCCCTCAGGTTCTCCCTCTCAGTCAAGTAGTGAAGACACCTTGGAATCTGAGCTGGACACAGTGGATGTTGCTGCCTCAATGCCTTTTTTGCCTGAAGAAGAGAACGAATTTCTTCTGAGATGCTCCGGGCGGAAAAGGTGAGTTACTGTGTGTTACATCCTGCCCGTATCAGAGGCAGAGTTGGAGGTACCTGACCTGGTGCTAAAACAGCTCAGGAGGAGCTACAACAGAAAGAACTGGCCAATGTCATCAGATTCAGATGGGGAGGGAGATAGTGATTGTGATGAGGTTAGCCAGTGGACCTCAAAGAATGAGCTTCTCGATTTGGGCTGTTAACCTGGGTGAGCCCGGGCTGACAAATAGAAACAGGAGTGTCAGACATCCTCTTTCTCTCTGAGAGAACTGGATCAGTGTTAAGGACTCTCCATGTGTAAATAAAGGATGATTTGGAAATGCCAGTATTGGACTGGGGTGTACAAAGTTAAAAATCACACAACACCAGGCAATAGTCCAACAGGTTTGTTTTGGAAGCACTAGCTTTCGGAACGCCGCTCCTTGATTGTGAAGGATACAATTGTAAGACAGAGTTTATAGTGAAAGTTTACAGTGTGATGTAACTGAAATTGTATGTTGAAAAATACCTAGATTGTTTAAGTCTCTCATCTGTTAGAATGACCATGATAGTTTTACTTCTTTCATATGTAAATCGCAAAGCTTTTTTTAGAAGTTACATTCTCAGGTTAACTGTAACAATTGGTGTCAGCCCAGATAAGATGTTAAGGTGTCGAAGATGTTCTCCCCCTGTGTTCAGTTGTTTGTACCATAACGTTAGACTAATTATAATCTTAAAAGTGAGTTAACAAAGTCTCACATGGATTTGTGCAGTTTTTGAGCAAAGTACAATGTAACTCTGCAAGTATAAATTCACCCCACAAACGTATATGTATATGTGTGCATATACCGGGGAAGGTGGGGGGTGCGGTCGCGTGGACCTAACGAGGGAGGTGCAAAGGGAATGGTCTTTACGCAATGCAGATAGGAGGAAATATACCTCTGGTGGTGGGTTCTGATTGAAGGTGGTGGAAATGGCAGAGGACAATGCACTATATCTGGAGATTAGTGGGGTGGATGGTGAGGGCCAGGGGTTTCTATCATTGTTGCACTTGGAGGGATGGGGTTCGAGGGCGGAGGTGTGGGAAGTGGAGAAGATGTGCTGGAAAGCTTTGGTGATCCCATGGGAGTGGAAATTGCGGTCCTTGAGGTAGGAGGCCACCTGGGATGTTCTGGAGTAGAATTGTTCCTCCTGGGAGCAGATACAGCAGAGGCGGAGGAATTGGGGATAAGGGATAGCGTTTTTACGGGACAGTGGTATGTGTGTGTGTGTGCATGCGTGCGTGTAGTCCAAGGAGCTGTTGGAGTCACTGAATTTAAGGTAGATGTCTATGTTGAGTCAGTTGCTGGAAATGGAGATGAAGATGGAGATTCTGAGATGGTTCAGGTGAACTCGAGGTCAGGATGGAAGGTGTTTGTGAAGTTGATGAACTGTTCACCCTCCTTATGGGAGCATGAGGTGGCACCAAGGCAGTCATCAATGTAGTGGAAGAAATGGTGGGGGATGGTGCCAGTGTAGCTGCGGAAGATGGACTGTTCCACGTAACTGATGAAGAGGCAGGCATAGCTGGTGCCCATGCAGTGCCCATGGCTATCCCTTTGGTTTGAAGGAAGTGGGACGATTCGAAGGAAAAGTTGTTGAGGGTGAGGACCAGTTCCTCCAAGCAAATGAGTGTGTCAGTGGAGGGGTCAGCGGGAGAGGAAGAAACGGAGGGCTTGGAGGCCCTGGTCATGGCGGATGGATGTGTACAGGGACTGGATGTCCATGGTGAAGATGAGGCATTGCGGGCCAGGTAAAGGAAAGTGATAAAGGAGGTGGAGGGCGTGGATGGGGTCCTGAATGTATTTGGGGAGTTCCTGGACCAAGGGGGATAGTACTGTGTCGAGGATATGAGGAGATAAGTTTACTGGGGCAGGAGCAGGCGGAGATGATGGGTCAACCGGGGTAGTCAGGTTTGAGGATTTTGTGTGAAAGGTAGATCTGGGTGGTGCAGGGTTCCAGGACCATCTGAGACATTTCCCTCCCCTTCCTCAACCGCTCCATCAACACAGACATCTACTTCAAATCCACCAACTCCTACGGCTACACAGACTACACCTCCTCCCACCCCCGATCCTGTAAAAACACTATCCCTTACTCCCAATTCCTCCGCCTCTGCCATATCTACTCCCAGGAGGATCAATTTCACTCCAGGACATCTCAGATGGCCTCCTACCTCAAGGAACGCAATTTCCCCACCCATGTGGTCAACAATACCCTTCAGCACATCTCCTCCATTCCTGTACCTCCATCCTCAAAACCCACCTCTCCAACTGCAACAAGGGTAGAACACCCCCCCTTTCCAAAGTCCTCACCATCCACCCCACTAATCTCTGGATAAAGTGCATTATACTCTGCTATTTCACCACTTACAGTCAGACTCCACCTCCAGAGATATATCTCCTTCCCTACCACTAACTGCATTCTGTAGAGACCATTCCCTCTGTGACTCCCTCATTAGATTCAGATCCATTACCAACCCACCCTCAACCTCCTGGCACCCTCCCTTGCCACCACAAGAGGTATAAAACCTATGCCCACACCTCCCCCCTCACCTCTGTCCAAGGCCCCAAAGGATCCTTTTACATCTGGCAAAGATTTTCCTGCACATCCAAACACCTCATCTACTGTGTCTATTGATCTTGATGTGGTCTCCTTTACCTTGGGGAGACAGGACACCAACTCGCAGAACTGTTCAGAGAACATCTCTGGGACACAGGCAACCAACTAACCCATCGCCCTGTGGCCGACCACTTCAACTCCCCCTCCCACTCTGCCAAAGACATGTAAGTGCTGGGCCTCCTCCAAATCCAAGCCACCCGCTGACTGGAGGAAGAACACCTCATCTTCTGCCTTGGGACACTCCAATCACACGGCATCAATGTCAACATCATCAGTTTCCTTATCTCCTCTCATCCCAGATCCAATCGTCCAACTTGAAACTGCCCTCTTGAACTGTCCTACCTGTCCATCTTCCTTCCCACCTAACTGCTCCACCCACCTCTCCAACCTATCTCTATCACCCCCCACCTTCATCCACCTATCGCCTTCCCAGCTACCTTCCCCTCCGCCTCCATCCTCCTAGTTATCTCTCAGCCCCTTCCCCCCACACATTCCTGATGAAGGGCTTATGCCCGAAACATTGACTCTCCTGCTCCTTGGACGCTGCTTGACCTACTGTGCTTTTCCAGCACCACACTTTTCGACCTTGTCTATTTACCCTATCTGTGACCCTCATGATTTTATAAACCTCTATAAGGTCACCTCTCAGCCTCTGACGCTCCAGGTAAAATAGACCCAGGCTATTCATCCTCTCCCTCTAGCTCAAACCCTCCAACCCTTGCAACGTCCTTGCAAATCTTTTCTGAACCATTGCAAGTTTCACAACATCCTTTCTATAATAGGGTAATTAGAATTGAATGCAATATTCGAAATGTGGCCTAACCAATATCCTGTGCAGCTGCAACATGACCTCCCAACTCCTATACTCAGTGCACTGACCAATAAAAGAAAGCATACCAAATGCCTTCTTCAATCCCGTCTCTACCTGCGACTCCACTTTCAAGGAACTATAAACATACACTCCAAGATCTCTTTGTTCAGCAACACTTCCCAGGACCTTACCATTAAGGGTCCAAGTCTTGCCCAGGTTTGTCCTTTGGAGTTCTGTGAGTAAAGTTGAAATCCTTGGTGGAAAAAGAAAGGCATGTTAAAAAGTGGAACAGTTCACAGGTTGGGAGAGCTAGAAGTAAATAAAATACCTACAGCACAGATCCAGTATCACTGTAGTAGTGAGGAGGCACCATGAAACACAGTTATAGTCAGGGAAATCACGGGCCTCAGAAGTAATTAAAGATGGAGTCACAATCTGGAATTGACACAAAGTCAGAATTAATACAGTAATTGGATAATTTAGTGGCGAAGCAGCTAAAGTCTGAAAATGCAGAAGTACGCTGTTTTAACTGGAGCAAAATTAAAAATCACACAACACCAGGTTATAGTCCAACAGGTTTAACTGGAAGCACACTAGCTTTCAGAGTGACGCTCCTTCATCAGGTGACAGTGGAGGACTCGATTGTAACACAGAATTTATAGCAAAAATTTACAGTGTGATGTAACTGAAATTATACATTGAAAAATTGATTGTCTGTTAGAATACAGTGATAGTTTCACTTCTTTCATGTGTAAATCACAAAACCTTTTTTTAAAGTTGCATTCTCGGGTTAGCTGTTAACAATGGTGATAGCTAGACAATATGTTGAAGGTGTTGGCCCCCTGTGTTCTCTGTCTGTGCCATGATGTTTAGATTGATTCTAATCTAAAAAGTGAGATAACAGAGTTTTACATAAATTCATGCAGTTTTTGAGCTCAGAGTTCTACATGAATATATGCAATTTTTGAGCAAAGTGTAATGTAACTCCGCAAGTACAAATTCACCCCACAAAATATATGTGTGCATGTGAGTCTTTGTCTGTCTGTGTGTGTGTATATCTGTCTGGGGTGGGGGTTGTGAGTGTGAGAAAGTGTGTGTGTGTGTGTGTGTGTATGTGTGTGTGTGTGTGTGTGTGTGTGTGTGTGGTGAGTGCAGAGTGTCTTAAGTCTGTGAGGGGGTGCATGTGTGAGTGTGGGAGTGTGTGTGTCTGTAAGGGTATGTGTGGGTGTCTGTGTGTGCATCTGTGTGTGGCTGTGTCCGTGTGTATGTGAGAGTGTATGTGTGTGTGGTGCAATGGTGATCACCTGTAATGTGACATGAACCCAAGGTCCCGGTTGAGGCCCTCCCAATGGATACCGAACTTAGCTATCACCCTCTGCTCGGCCACTTTTCGCTGCTGTCTGTCCCGAAGTCCACCTTGGAGGATGGTCACCTGAAGGCCCGTTCACAACACAACGCCATCCAGGCTCTCAAAACTAATCACAACGTTGTCATCAAACCAGCAGATAAAGGAGGAGCCATTGTCATTCAGAATAGAACAGATTACTGCAGGAAATGTACCGACAACTGAACAACCAGGAACACTACAGGCAACTACCAGCTGATCCGACCAAAGAACACACCCGAGAATTAAACACACTGATCAGGACTTTGGATCCAGTCCTTCAGAGTACCCTACGCGCCCTCATCCCACGTACTTCGCGTGTAGGCGACTTCTACTGCCTTCCAAAGGTACAGAAAGCCAACACACCGGGATGTCCCATCGTGTCGGGCAATGGGACCCTATGTGAGAATCTCTCTGACTATGTGGAAGGCATTTTGAAACCTATTGTACAGGGATCCCCAGCTTCTGTCGCGACACTACGGATTTCTTACAGAAAACTCAGCACCCACGGACCAGTCGAACCGGGAACATTCCTCGTCACAATGGACGTTTCCGCACTCTACACCAGCATTTCCCACAATGATGGCATCGCGGCAACAGCCTCAGTACTCAACACCAACAACTGCCGGTTTCCAAACACCATCCTACAACTCATCTGCTTTATCCTCGATCACAACGTCTTCACCTTTGACAACCAGTTCTTCATCCAGACACATGGAACAGCCATGGGGACCAAATTTGCACCCCAATATGACAACATTTTTATGCACAGCTTCGAACAAGACTTCTTCTCTATGCAGGATCTCCAACCAACATTGTACACCAGGTACATTGACGACATTTTCTTCCTCTGGACCCATGGCGAGGAGTCACTGATAAAACTACACAGTGACATCAACAAGTTTCATCCCACCATCAACCTCACCATGGACTACTCTCGACTACCTGCCTCGTTTTTGGACACTTGCTTCTCCATCAAGGATGGACACCTCAGCACCACATTCTATCCCAAACCCACAGACAACCTCACGATGCTACACTTCTCCAGCTTCCACCCAAAACATATTAAAACAGCCATTCCCTATGGACAAGCCCTACGCATACACCGGATCTGCTCCGATGAGGAGGAACGTGACGGACACCTGGAAGTACTCAAGGATGCCCTCACAAGAACAGGGTACAATGCTCAACTCATCGACTGCCAGTTCCGACGTGCCACAGCAAGGAACCGTAATGACCTCCTCAGGAGACAGACACGTGCTGCAACTGACAGGGTACCCTTCGTTGTTCAGTACTTCCCAGGAGCTGAAAAACTACACCATGTTCTCCGTGACCTGCAACACATTATCCATGAGGATGAGCACCTCATCAAGACCTTCCCCACACCTCTACTACTTGTCTTTAAACAACTGCCAAACCTCAAACAGATCATTGTTCATAGCAAACTGCCCGGCTCCCAGGACAACTCCATACAACCCTGTCACGGTGGACGCTGCAAGACATGTCAGATTGTGGACATAGATACCACTTTTACGTGTGGGAACACCTCCCACCGTGTACATGACAGGTACTCATGTGACGCAGCCAACGTTGTCTATCTAATACGTTGCAGGCAAGGATGCCCGGAGGCATAGTACATTGGGGAAACCGAGCAAAGGCTACGACAACGGATGAATGGGCACCGCACAACAATCAACAGACAGGAGGGTTCCCTCCCAGTTGGGGAACACTTCAGTGGTCCAGGACATTCAGTCTTGGACATTCAGTCTTGGACCTTCAGGTGACCATCCTCCAAGGTGGACTTCGGGACAGGCAGCAGTGAAAAGTGGCTGAACAGAGGCTGATAGCTAAGTTCGGTACCCATAGGGAGGGCCTCAACTGGGACCTTGGGTTCATGTCACATTACAGGTGATCACCATTGCACTACACACACACACACACAGCTATTCCTACACACACACACTCTCACATACACACGGACACAGGTACACACAGACGCGCACACAGACACCCATACACACCCTTACAGACACACACACTCCCACACTCACACATGCACCCCCTCACAGACTTAAGACACTCTGCACTCACCACACACACACACACACACACACACACACACACACACACACACACACACACACACACACACACACACACATACACACACACACACACACACCCATATGCACACATATATTTTGTGGGGTGAATTTGTACTTGCAGAGTTGCATTGTACTTCACTCAAAAACTGCATGAATTTATGTAAAACTCTGTTATCTCACTTTTTAGATTAGAATCAATCTAAACATCATGGCATAGACAGAGAACACAAGGGGGCCATTACCTTCAACATATTGTCTAGCTATCACCATTGTTAACAGCTAACCCGAGAATGCAACTTTTAAAAAAAGGTTTTGTGATTTACACATGAAAGAAGTGAAACTATCACAGTATTCTAACAGATGAAAGGCTTAACAGACAATCAATTTTTTAATGAATAACTTCAGTTACATCACACCATAAATTTTTGCTATAAATTCTGTGTTACGGTCGAGCCCTCTGCTGTCACCTGATGAAGGAGCGTTGCTCCAAAAGCTTGTGCTTCCAATTAAACCTGTTGGACTATAACCTGGTGTTGTGTGATTTTTAACTTTGTACACCCCAGTCCAACACCGGCATCTCCAAATCTTAACTGTAGCAGTGCAGGTAAAACCCCCAGTACAGCACTACAAGTAGCATCATTGCTTTGTCGCAGAATTAAAAGCCTTTGAAGCAAGGAAAATAAAAAAAGTCACATTAGGAAGATATGACAAATGATAGCAGAAATAATACTATCTTTAATATTTATTTTCATTGACAGACTAAACAAAATAGAGGATTAGAGAGGGTTAACACGGTAAAAACTGACATACTTTGAAATAAATGTATTGTCATTATGGGAGTTCATTTTGAAGTCGGACCAGTATTTGTTATTCTCAGGTTTTACTGTTTTTCCCTTTGGGAAAGTTGGAAGTTGGGATACTCGACGACAGTTGCACAATGTTCAGCACCATTCATGATTCTTCAGATACTGAAGCAGCCCATATCTAAATGCAAGACCTAGATAATATCCAGATTTGGACTGACCAGTGGCAAGAAACATTTGTTCCACATCCGTGCCAGGCATCGACCGTCTCCAACAGGAGAGAATCTAACTATTATCCCTTGACGTTCAATGGCATTACAATCACTGAATCTCCCACTATGAACATCCTGAGAGTTATCATTGATGAAAAACTAAATTGGACTAGCGTGTAAATACTATGGCTACCACAGAAGGTCAGAGGCTATGAATGCTGCAGTGAGTAAATCTTCTCCTGATTTCCCCAAAGTCTGTCTAATATACACAAGCCACAGTCAGGAGTGTGATAGAATACTCCCAACTTCCCTGATTGGGTGCAGCTCCAACAGTACTCAAGAAGCTTGGCATCATCCTGGACAAAGCAGCCTGCTTCATTTGTGCAAAACCACAAATAGTCACTTCCTCCACCACTGCCATAGAGTAGAGCAGAATGTATCATCTATAAGCAGCATCACAGAAACCCATTACCATCTAGAAGAACAAAGGCAGCACGTACATGGAAACACCACCAACTGCAAGTTTCTCTCCAAGCCACATACCATTCTGACTTAGGAACATATCATTATACCTTCAGTACCACTTGTCAAAATCCTAGAACTCCTTCCCTAACAGCATTCTGGGTCTGCTTACAAAATGAACTGCTGAAGTTCAAGGACATATCAAGTTAGACAATTCATGCTGGTCTAATCAGTGGTGCTCACATTGTTTTGAATGTATTTTAAAAAAAACAATAAAAATAATCAAGGACGCAGTCAAGAAGGAAGTCTCTTGCTCTTTGGTCTAAAGGAGAAAGTTTCAACAGGAAGACGGCTTCAACAAAAGAAATCCAAGACAGAAAAAGCTCCTGTAGTTTGAAGAAACTTACAGAGCTCTTGACAAAAACAGAATCAGAGTGAACAGTTTTCAACTTGGAGACCTTTCTATCGTCTTCATCCGAAGGGAATGCATTCTGGGAGTGTAGTGAAACTTTGGGATGATTTCATTTTATGAAATCAGAGGCTGGAGTGGTGTGTTGGTTTTGAATGGGGTAGTGGTAAAAGACAGTATATGTAAATGAACAAAAAGCTTGCAGTGAAATGTCACATGGTGTGTCAGGGTCTGCAAGGGTTAATGCTGAGGAACCCCTTAAGCACTTCCCACTATGATGATGCCACACAGACTCATTGGGAAAACAGCTCAGGATCTCAAAGGAATAGAACCCATCATCAGGGTTTTCCTCATCCCCCCTATAATGATTTTTACCATATTGATGTGACTTGTGCCGAAATACTAACATGAATGGAACTACATCTTGTTTAAGACCAACAGTCTCTTCTCATTAGACTATCTGGTAGTTTTCCTCTACCACATAAGTCCTAGCAGGCCTTGGAGATCCTGAGAAGGAAAGAGAATGTTTGCAGTAAATCTACCAGGCAGAGTGATGAATAGCAGTGAGGATTCATCTTTCAACATTCCTGGCTCCCTTTCTGATCTATTATTAGACAGAATGTTGGAACTGTTGCAAAAGGAGGGAAGTGCTAGTTAGCGTCTAAAACATATTGGCAGTAGGGGAAACACATTCATCTTTTATGTCAGTTGCCCTTCCTAGAAACAAGATAGGGAAAAACAAAACAAAACGTGCTGTAAATACTCAACAGGCTTTTCTAAGCAGTCACGGTGAGAGAAACAAAGTTAACAATTCAGATCAATAACCTTTGATCAGAACTCTTACTCAACCTAAAATGTTATTTTCACTGCCCATTGAAATTTGTTGAATATTAACAGTTTTGTCTGTTTCTGTTTCAGATGTCTAGCATCCACAGTAATTTGCCTTTGGTTACAAGAAGTTTGTTCAACATATTGGGTGAGATTTGGAAATAACTGCTTATACCTGAACTTAAGGCCTGAATTTACCAGACAAAGGCACAATCCTCTTTTAAAAAGAAATGTGAATAAAACTTTGCAAAAATAAAACTAAAACCATGAAGCATAAGACAAGAGATAAAGGAATATGTGAGGGCTGATCCTTTTTAAAGGCATGGGAGGACTGGGGCTAGATAACCTTATGAGCTGCCATGGAATGAAGATTGTGGGTTTGTATGAAAGACAAAGAAAGGTTTATGTCTAGAGGAAGTGGCTATGAGGAAGTACTGAAAATGCTGGAGTTAGGATTAATATTTCAACACAAGATTGAAGCATTTGCAGAGTCACGCACCCTCATCTGCTGGGCCTCAGATCAGGGGAGGCACAAACCTGTAAGGGCAGATTGTTGCTAAATATCAGCTTTCTCCTCACCACATTGTAGTGGGAAGTTTCTTCATGAATATACAAGTTGTGAGACTTTGGGACTTCAACGTTGTGGCTGTTTTGGAGACATGGATAGTGCAGGGACAGGAATGGTTGTTGCAGGTTCTGGGATTTAGGTGTTTCAGTAAGAACAGAGAAGATGGGAAAAGAGGGGAAGTGTGGCATTGTTAGTGAAGGAAAATGTTACGGTGACAGAAAGGATGTTTGGGAATTTGTCTACTGAGGTAGTATGGACTGAGGTTAGGAACAGGAAAGATCACCTTATTGGGGATTTTCTATAGGCCTCCAAATAGTCCCAGAGATATAGAGGAAAAGAAAGCAAAGATTACTCTGGATAGGAGTGAGATAACAGGGTAGTTGTTATGGGGGATTTTAACTTTCCAAATATTGACTTGAAATACTATAGTTCAAGTACTTTAGATGGGTCAGTTTTTGTCCAATGTGTGCAGAAGAGTTTCCTGACACAAGCCAACAAGGGGCGAAACTACATTGGATTTGGTATTAGGTAATGAACCAGGCCAGGTGTTAGATTTGGAGGTGGGTGAGCACTTTGGTGATAATGACCAAAATTCAGTTATGTTTACTTTAGCAATGGAAAGGGATAGGTATATAATACAGGCAAGAGTTATTGCTGGGAAAAGGCAATTATGATGCAATTAAACAAGATTTAGGATGCATAGGATGAGGAAGGAAACTGCAGAGGATGGGCACAATTGAAATGTGGAGCTTCTTCAAGGAACAGCTACTTCATGTCCTTGATAAATATGTATCTGTCAGGCAGGGAGGAAGACGTTGAGCGAGGGAGCCGTGGTTTACTAAAGAAGTTGAATTTCTATTCAAGAGGAAGAAGAAGGCTTATGTTAGGATGAGACATGAAAGCTCAGTTAGGGTGCTTGAGAGTTAGAAGTTAGCCAGGTAAGAGCTAAAGAGAGAACTAAGAAGAGCCAGG
Source organism: Hemiscyllium ocellatum (assembly GCF_020745735.1). NCBI lineage: Eukaryota > Metazoa > Chordata > Chondrichthyes > Orectolobiformes > Hemiscylliidae > Hemiscyllium > Hemiscyllium ocellatum. The sequence goes on along the minus strand of NC_083428.1, from coordinate 29,115,215 downwards.
AGGGGCCTGAGAAGTCATTGGCAGATAGGATCAAGGAAAATGCCAAAGCTTTCGATAGATATATCAGGAATAAAAGAATGACTAGAGAAAAATGAGGGCTAATCAAGGGTAGTGGTGGGAGGTTGTGCATGGAGTCCGAGGAGATGGGGAGGTGCTAAATGAATATTTTTCCTCAGTATCCACACTAGAAAAAGACAATGTTGTTGAGGAGAATACAGAGATACAGGCTGCTAGACTAGACCTGTTCACAAGGAGGAGGTGTTAGCAATTCTGGAGAGTGTAAAAATAGATAAATCCCCTGGGCCGGATGGGATTTATCCACTGATTCTCTGGGAAGCCAGGGAGGAGATTGCAGAGCCTTTTGCTTTGATCTTTATGTCATCATTATCCACAGGAATGCTGCCAGAAGACCGGATGATAGCAAAGGTTGCCCCCTTGTTCGAGAAGAGAAGTAGAGAAAACCCTGGTCTTTATAGACTAGTGAGCCTTCCTTCGGTTGTGGGTAAAGTGTTGGAAAAGGTTATAAGAGAAGGGATTTATAATCATCTAGAGAGGAATAAGTTGATTAGGGACAGTCAACACGGTTTTGTGAAGGGTAGGTTGTCCCTCACAAATGTTACTAGTTCTTTGAGATGGTGACTAAACAGGTGGATGAGGGTAAAGTGATTGATGTGGTATATATGGATTTCAGTAAGGTCTTTGATAAGGCTCCCTACAGTAGGCTATTGCACAAGATATGGAGCATGGGATTGAGAGTGATTTAGCAATTTGGATCAGAATTTGGCTAGATGAAAGAAGGTGGTGGTTGATGGGAAATGTTCATCCTGGAGTCCAGTTACTAGTGGTATACCGCAAGGATCTGTTTTGGGGCCACATTGCTGTTTGTCATTTTTTAATAATGACCTAAGTGAGGGTGTAGAAGGTTGGTTTCATAAATTTGCAGATGACACTAAGGTCGGTGGAGTTGTGGATAGTGCTGAAGGATGTTGCAAGTTACAGAGGGACATAGATAAACTGCAGAGCTGGCAAATGAAGTTTAATGCAGAAAAGTGTGAGGTGATTCACTTTGGACGGAGTAGCAGAAATAAAGAGTACTGGGCTAATGATAAGATTCTTGATAGTGTAGAAGAGCAGAGAGATCTCATTGTTCATGGACATAGATCCCTGACTGATAGGGTTGTAAGAACGGTGTGTTAGCTTTTGTTGACAGTGGGACTGAGTTTCAGAGCCACAAGGTCATGCTGCAGCTGTAAAAAAAACTCTGGTGCGGCATGATAGAAAGGTTATGGAAGCTTTGGAACGAGTTCAGTGGAGATTTACTGGGATGTTGCCTGGTATGGAGGGAAGATCTTATGAGGAAAGGCTGAGAGACTTGAGGCTATTTTCACTGGAGAGAAGAAGGTTGAGAGGTGACTTAATTGAGATATATAAGATAATCAGAGGGTTAGATAGGGTGGACAGTGAGAGCCTTTTTCCTCAGATGGTGATGGCTAGCATGCGAGGACATAGCTATAAATTGAGGGGTGATAGACATAGGACAGATGTCAGAGGTAGTTTTTTTACTCAGAGTAGAAAGGACATGGAAAACCCTGCCTGCAACAGTAGTAGACTTGCCAACGTTAAGGGTATTTAATGGTCATTGGATAAACATTGTGGGCGGCACGGTGGCACAGTGGTTAGCACTGCTGCCTCAAAGCGCCAGAGACCCGGGTTCAATTCCCGCCTCAGGCGACTGACTGTGTGGAGTTTGCACGTTTTCCCCGTGTCTGCATGGGTTTCCTCCTGGTGCTCCGGTTTCCTCCCACAGTCACAAAGATGTGCGGGTCAGGTGAATTGAGCATGCTAAATTGCCCGTAGTGTTAGGTAAGGGACAAATGTAGGGGTATGGGTGTGTTCCGCTTCGGCTGGTCGGTGTGGACTTGTTGGGCTGAAGGGCCTGTTTCCACACTGTAAGTAATCTAATCTAATATGGATGAAAATAGAATAGTGTAGGATGGATAGGCTTCAGATTGGTTTCACAGGTTGGTGCAACATTGAGGGCCAAAGGGCCTGTACTGCGCGGTAATGTTCTATGTTCCAAACAGAAGTTTCCAGGTGTCAGAGAGGAAGATCCTACAAAGCTGTTGAATGTATGAGTTTAAGGAACACATGTTAAGGAGAGCAATAAAACAAAAAACGGCGGATGCTGAAGATCTGAAACAAAAACAGAACGGTTGGAGAAACTCAGCCTGTCTGGTAGCATCTGTGGAGAGAACGCAGAGTTCACATTTCAAGTTCAGTGACCCTTCTTCTGTTCTGACTTGAAACATTAACCCCACGTTAAGGATTAAGTGGGCTGTGTTAGCGGTTTGTTTAGGGGAGGTGGGAAGGGACATTAACGAAAGAAATAACAGTGAGTAAGTGTTGATGTTGCCAAAAAAAATCAATTACATCTATATGCAATGAACATTGAACATATAGGGTGAGCTTTATTGAGTTTTGAATATCTGTAAGAGTTTTGTGAAGGTAAAAGGGTTGAAACTTTAAGTAGATGTTTGTAATAAGAACATTTTGTGTAGTTTTTACATAGTATAAACTTTTTTTTTCCTTTGTGTCTGATAAATTTCTTTTGATAAAAGTACACTGACAGCCTCTTGTTTAGTGACTGACCACCCAGGAATGATGCTAACAACGGGCGTTCAATTCCCACACTCAGCTGAGGACACCATAAACGTCCCACCATCTGAACCTCTCCCCTTCCCTGAGACATTGTGACCCTCAGGTTAAACTCACCACTCGTCATCTCTCTCTCTGTCTGAGAGCAGGGCTATGGCACCTTTATCATTTAAATTAAATGTAAAAACAAAACACTTGTTCAATCAAGCCAGTCTCATTCTGGGATCAAACTTGTCTAGCATTACCATCAACTGGGATCCTAAGGTTGTACTACAGTTGATAACCATCTGCTTTCTGTCATGAGGCACAGAGAATCACATCCTGATTTCCATTTTAGAAATTCTGATCTATTTGGTTGAAAATTAAATGAATGTTAATTCTTCCCTGGTTGATTACCATGCCCCTTCTATGCCATTGTGTCAAACGTAACCAAATTATTCACAATCTACATGACTCCAATCTGAATTTCTAGCCCCATCCCCTCCTAATTTAAAGACCACCAACTTCCACCTCTGTAAGATCATTTACCCCAATTCTTCCTCAGCCCTTCTGCTGCTATTCCACTGTCACCTCTAGACTTCACTATTACAGCACTCTCCTAACCGGTCTTCTAACTTCCACCCTTTAAACACTTCAGCTCATGCAGAGCTTTGCTGCCCACAGGCTGTCTCCCTCATTTCGCTCTGCTCACCGCTCATATATATGTAATGTTTTCTGGCCCCCTACGATGACAACGGCTTGCATTTATTTCAAAGGAGTAAAATTCTGACAGCATTTCACAGGCTCATTACTAAGCCTAATTTAACACTGAGGCACTCAGGATTTAATAGTATTAATGATCAAAAACTTGATCAAACATGTTGGTTTGAAGAACTATCTGAAGGGAGGAGACAGAGAGATTTAGGAAGGGAATTCTAATACTGAGCACCCAGGCAACAAAAAATATGGCCACCAATGATGGAATGAGTGAGATCAGTGATATATAAGAAACCAAAATTGGAGAAGCTGAGTAATCTTCTAAGGTTATAGAGCTGGAGGAGATTACAGACATACTGAAAGGTGAGGCTAGTAGGATTTGAAATCAAGGATGAATATTTTAAAATTGAGACCTTGCTAAGGATAAGAGTCACAATATGGAGACAGACACTGTGGTCCAACTCGTTCATGCTGACTAGATATTCAAAATTAATCTCGTCCTATTTGCCATAATTTGGGCCATTTCCCTCTAAACCCTTCCTATTCATATACCCATCCAGGTGCCTTTTAAATGCTGTAATTGTACCAGCCTCCACCACTTCCTCTGGCAGCTCATTCCATACACACACCACCCTCTGTGTGAAAAAGTTGCCTCTCGTATCCCTTTTAAATCATTCTCCTCTCCACTTAAACCTATGCACTCTAGTTTTAGACTGTTACCTGGGGAAACGCTTTGGGCTATTCACCCTGTCCATGCCCCTCATGAGTTTATAACCTTCTATAAGGTCACCACATCAGTCGCCGACACTCCGGGGAAAACAGCGCCAGCCTATTCAGCCTCTCCCTATAGCTCAAACTTCCAACCCTTGCAACATCCTCGCAAATCTTTTCTGAACCCTTTTAAGTTTAGTAATATCTTTCCATAGCAGAGAGACCAGAATTGAACGCAGTATTCTAAAAGTGGCCTAAACAATGTCCTGTGCAGCCTCAAACTTGACCTCCCAACCCCTATACTCAGTGCAATGACCAACGAAGGCAAATGTGCTAAACACTTTCTGCACCACCCTGTTTCCCTGTGACTCCACTTTCAAGGAGCTATGAACCTGCACCCAAGGTCTCTTTGATTGGCAATACTCCCCAGGACTTTAGCATGAAATGTATAAGTCCTGCCCTGATTTGCCTTACCAAAATTCAATGCCTCACATTTATCTATATTAAACTCCATGTGCCACTCCTCGGCCCATTGGCCCAACTGACTAAGATCCTGTTGTACTCTGAGATAACCTTTCTCGCTGACCACTAGACCACCGAATTTGATGTCATCTGCAAATTTACTAACTATACCACCTATATTCGCATCCAAGTCATTTATATAAATGACAAAAAGCAGGGACCCAGCACTGATCCTTGGGCACAGCGCTGGTCACAAGCTTCCAGTCTGAAAAGCAACCTTCTAACACCACCGTCTCTCCTATATTCAAGCCAATTTTGTACCCAGTTGGCTAACTCTCCTTTCATTCTGTATGATCAAAATTTACTCACCAATCTCCCTTGTTGATGGCCATATGGAGAGCATCCGTTGTTCTGCCTTCATCGATCCTCTTTGTCATTCTTCAAAAACCTCAATTTCCCACACACAAGGTCATGTTGACTATCCCTAATTAATCCTTGCCTTTCCAAGTACATGTAAATCTCATCCCTTAGAATCCCCTCCATCAACTTACTCACCACTGACGTCAGGCTCACCGATCTATAGATCCCTAGCTTTTCCTTACCACCTTTCTCAAATAATGCACCACATTAGCCATCCTCCAGTTTTCTGACACCTCAGCCATGGCTATTGATGACACAAATTTCTCAGCAAGGGGCCCAGTAATCAGTTCCCTAGCTTCCCACAAAGTTCTGGAGTACACCTGTTCAGGTCCCAGGAATTTATCCACCTTTATGTGTTTTATCTGGCATCTCCTCCCTTGTAAAATGGACACTTTTCAAGACATAGCTATTTATGTCCCCAAGTTCTCTAGCTTTGCATCCTTTTCCATAGTAAAAAACTGATGCAAAATACTCGTTTAGTATCTTACCCATCTCCTGCAATTCACACATAGATAGCCTTGTTGATCTCCCTGGTTAATCTCTTGCCCTTAATGTATTTGTAGAATCTGTTTGGATTCTCTTTAATTCTGTTTGCCAAAGCTATCTCATGTCCCTGTTTTGCCCTCCTGATTTCCCTCTTGAGTATACTCGTACTGCCCTTATACTCCTCGAGGGATTCACTTGATCCCAGCTGTCTATACCTGATACAAGCCTCCTTCTTTTTCTTGACCAGAGTCTCAATTTCTCTAGTCATTCAGCACTCCCTACACCTACCAGTCTTGTCCTTCCCACTCACAGGAACATACTGTCTCTGGACTCATTATCTCATTTTTCAAAGCTTCCCACTTGCCAGCCATCCCTTTACCAGTGAATAGCCTCCCTCAAGCAATTTTAGAAAGTTCTTACCTAATAGCATCAAAATTGGCCTTCTTCCAATTTAGAATTTTTTTTAGATCCGGTCTATTCTTTTACATAACTATTTTAAAACTAATAGACTTATGATCACTATCCCCAAAGTGCTCTCCCACTGACACCTCAGTCACTTAGGTGGAAGTAGGTACTGCAGATGCTGGAGATTAGAGTCAAGATTAGAGTGGTGCTGGAAAAACACAGCAGGTCAGGCAGCATCCGAGGAGCAGGAAAATCGACATTTCGGGAAAAAGCCCTTCATCAGGATTCCTGCTTCGCAGATGCTGCCTGACCTGCTGTGTTTTTCCAGCACCACTCTAATCTTTACCCCAGTCACTTGCTCTTCCTTTTTCCCACAGAAGATCCAGTTTTGTTCCTTCTCTAGTAGGAGAAAATGAGGACTGCAGATCTGGAGAGTCAGAGTCGAAAAGGAGTGAAGGGGTTATGTCCAAAACGTTGACTCCCCTGCTCCTCATATGCTGCCTGACCTGCTGCGCTTTTCCAGCACCACCCTTTTCGATTCCTTCTATCATAGGTACATTCATGTACTGAATAAGAAAGCTTTCTTGTACACACTTAACACATTTCTCTCCCTCCAAGCCTTTAACACCATGGCAGTCCTACTCTATATTTGGAAAGTTAAAATCCCTACCATTACAATCCTATTACTCTTACTGACAACTGAGATTTCCCTACAAATTTGCTTCTCAATTTTGAAGGGTCTATAGTACAATTCCAAAAAGGTGATCATCCCTTTCTTATTTCTCAGTTCCACCCAACTTCACTAGATGTACTCTCAGGAATATCCTCGCTATGTACAGTCATAATGTTATCCCTAACCAAAAGTGCCACTCCTCTTCCTCTCACCATTCCCCCCCACCCTTTCTATCCTTCCTATAGAATCTATACCCTGGAACATTAAGCCACTAGTCCTGTCTATCCCTGAATCACATTTCTGTAATCACTATGATATATCAGTCCCATGTTCCCAACTATGCTCTGAGTTCATCTGTCTTACCTGTTAGACCTCTAATTTATCAGTCCTACCTCATTTTCTGCCTTGTTCTTGCCTGCTTTTACTGTTTGACTTACTCCTCTTTTCAACTGTACTAGCCTCAGACTTTTCTCTTTTCTCACTGTCTCTTTAGTTCCCCCACTTCCCCTTCACTAGTATAAAACCTTCCAAGTAGCACTAACAAATCTCCCCACCAGAATATTGGACCCCTTCCAATTCAGTGCAATCTAACCTTCTTATACAGATCACTTCTACCCCAGAAGAGATTACAATGATCTAAAAATGTGAATCCTTGCCCTGGCCATGCTATCCTCCCACCTCCCTAGCCATGCTATCCTCCTATTCCTATTCTCACTAGCACCTGGCAACAGGAGTAATCGAGATAATACTACTCTTGAGGACCTACATTTTAACTTGCTGCCTAACTTCCTATAGTCTCTCATCAGACCCTCATTCTCTTCTTAGCATAGATTTGCAAGTGTAATAGTGATAGTGAATAGGACATGGTGCAAATTTAGATATACGCAGCAGAATTTTAGATGAACTAATGGTGGGAAATGTGGGAGACTGGTGGAAAGTATAGCAATAGTTAAGTTTAGGGATAACATAGATATGGAATCACAGTTGTGGTAATGCTACAGATATATGGTCGGATATTCATCTCAAAGTCAAGTACAAGACCAAAGTTGCAGATAGTGTGATTGAATCTCAGGCAGTTGCCAGGGAGAGTGATGGAGTTGGTGGTTAGGAAACAAAGGCAATGGCTTCTATCTTCCGAATATTTTGTTTTTGCTCAGCCAGTACTGGATGACATATAAGCCATGTGAAAACTACAATTTCTACAATTCTTAGTGGATCCAATCCTGGACTTTCCCATCCAGTGTATTCCCCAACCCTTTTTGCTATTATTGATAGCAGTGCTTCATCCATATTAACTCTAATATCTAGAATTCACTCTTTAAATCTCTCCAGCTCTCGATCTCCCACTTAGTCCTCCTGGGCCGGCACAGTGGCTCAGTGGTTAGCACTGGTGCCTCACAGCACCAGGTACCCAGGTTTGATTCCAGCCTTCGGTAACTGTCTGTGTGGTGTTTGCACATTCTCCCCGTGTCTGTGTGGGTTTCCTTCGGATGCACCAGTTTCCTCCCATAGTCCAAAGATGTGCCGGTCAGGTGAATTGGCCATGCTAAATTGCCCATTGTGTTAGGTGCATTAGTCAGAGGGAAAATGGGTCTGGGTGGGTTACTCTTTGGAGGGTTGGTGTGGACTGGTTGGGCTGAAGGGCCTGTTTCCGCACTTTAGGGAATTCTATCTAATCAAATCCATCTATTCGATTAACTTATGAAGAATACTTCTAACAATTATCTTATTGATTTCTTTTCCATCTTTCCTGATAACACTTCACATGACTTAAAGTAGCGTACAAGGAATGTCAATAGTTGCTCTTTATATGGATTTCCAGAAGGCCTTCAATAAAGGGTCTCATTAGAGATGATCAGCTAAAGTTGAGGCTAGTGTAATTGAAGGCAAGTTACCAACCTGGATTGGAATTGACTGAATGAAAGGAGACAGAAATCATGAGCAGATACCTTAATGGCAGGATGTAGTTAGTGATGTCCTGTGAGGATCTATTTTGGGGTTTCGGTGATTAATTGTATTTGTTCACGATTTAAATGATGAAATACCAAGCCACAAGTTCAAATTGCCAATGACTCAAACTCAGTACAGTTCTGAAGACTGTCACCAGAACCAAAATGTTAACTCTGATTTCTCTCTATAGATTTTGCCAGTTCTGTTGAGCTTTTCCAGAGATTTCTGTTTTTATTTCTTGTAATCAGTACAGATGGAAGTGTAAAATTTCAGCAAATTAGCATGTTTGGGGAAATGTGGCAAATGGATTTCAACATAAACAATTGTGGGGACTTTGGATGTAAAAAGTATAGAACTGGCTGCATACTAAATAGTGGAAAGTTAGAAACATTGAAAAGACAAAGGGGCTTGGAGGTCCAGGTGTATAGATCATTAAGATAGCTGTAATAGTTACAGTAAGTAATCAAAGAGGCTAATGGAATGTTGGCCTTTAAACCTGTGGAGATAGGAATCATGCTTCAGCAATACAAAGCCTTGGTTAGATCACACTGGAAGAATTGCAGGCAGTTCTGGGCACCACACCTTGTGAAGGATGTGTTAACTTTGGAGGGAGTGTAGTACTGATTTATTAGAATGATAACCAACCTCCAATGATGTTGCAATGTGGAGAGATTTCACAAACTACGTTTGTATTCCCTGGAATTTAGAATGTTAATGGATGATGTGTATGATGTTTACAGATATTATGGGGAATAGATAGGATAGATAAAAAGAAACTATTTCTGCTGGTTGAGGAATCTAATACTAGAGGGCATAGGCAAGAGTGGGCAAGACCTTTCAGTGTGAAATTAAGAAACAAAGGATGATAGAAGTTTCAAACTCTCGCACAAATGATAATTGATGTTAGATCAATTGTCAAATTTAATACTAAGAATTTAGAATTCTGTTTGCGAAATGTATGAAGGTTAATAGTGTTAAGGCAGGTATACTACATTAGGAAGTAAATCAGCAATGAATCCCACTCAATAGAGAAACAGGCTGGACGGGCTAAATGGCTTCTTCCTGTTCCTATGTCAAAGATCGATCATGATCTTATTGAGAATGTTAGAGTTGGTTCAAGGAGCCTGAAGGACTGCTTCAACTCCTTTTTCGTACACTCTAAAATTCTTATGTTGTTTATGTTACAATATTCAGTGTCTTGATGAGAAATGTACAAACGGAGGTGAAAATAATAATTTACAGTGCCAGAGAGTGAGAATCTCTCCTGCTCAGTGTGGCAGAACTAAAAGAGACAGATTCCTACTTACTGCTCTGTGGTCGCGCCTCATAATTCAGACAGTCATATAATCACTGAATCTCTACAGTGTGGAAGGAGGCCATTTGGCCCATAATGACCTAACCCAAATTAATCCACTCTATAACCCTGCATTTTCCATGTCTAATTCACTCAACCTACACATCCCTGGACACTATTGACAATTTTCCATGGCCAATCCACCTACCCTGCACATCTTTGGACTATGGGAGGAAGCTGGAGCACCCAGCAGAAGCCCATGCAGACACAGGGAAAACATGCAAACTCCACACAGACAGTCGCCCAAGTCATTTGACCATTACCTAACTGAAATATTTAGAGAGGGTGCAACGCACGGAGAAGTGGACACTTCCTATCTTGCGGAATGTACACAGCAGTCAATCATTCTGAGGGGTATAGCCTTGGCCGCTTTGTGAGCTGTTTCTCTTTCCTGATTGCTGTGCCCTTTGTCCTCTTCCATGAGCAATTGGCCCTCTGAAATGGAACCAGTTTGAATTCTCCACTGTGGACCCCCTATAAAGCCCAGAACAGAAGAAATAAGTATGAGGCAAAACATGGGTAAGCAGGGGAAAGCAGGTGTTGCCGTATGGGACAGGCCAGAAAAAACACACTTGTTCCCTAACCTAGAATTGTCAGCCTGCCATGAATGGGGTGTATTTACAGCGAATCTGCCTGGAATAACCCTTCCCCCTACATTCCCCTACATTCACACTCCTGCTCCATCTGTGCCCCAAGGGGACAATCTTCAGGTATCATATATCTGCACACTTTATCAAAGAATCAGATTGCAAGCATGAGGCATTTTACCCCTCCAGAGAAATTGCGATGGTAAAGTACACATTCGTTCCACGGGCAATGGCCAATCCTTTACACTTTACGCTGTCTCTAAGATGAACTGATTCAGAGCGGGAGTGCGGGTTTCTTCTTGTTTATTAGTTTGAACAAAGATTAACTGTTTCTGTGACACCTGACAAAAACTTAATGATCTCTCAGCTCCACCCCCCGGTTGGGTTTAAAATATAATTCCTGGCACTGAAGTCTGGGCAGTTTGGAATGAGCTCATGTCCGTGACTTAATGAATATGTATGTTAGTGAGCAAATAACAAAGTTATAACTCAGTTAAGCAAGTGTTAGTGAGTTAATTACTCGGGCGTCATTGTGCAGTTTTATCAAGTTCATATTCTGGCTCCTGTTTCTGAAGCTGATACCTACGGAACAGGTTTGAATACTGGAACTTATATTGTTACTAAATTTTTAACTGTGTAAATTTCATTGATTGGGACAATTATTATTCTTTGGATCCTTTAAACTGTAAAGCCAAAGTGTTCACTTCCAAAATGCTAAGATCAAGTTACAAAACATCTTGCAAATGAAAAGTCCATTCATTTTGTCTCTGAATGTTTCATCAAGAGTGCATATCTATGTATCAGATTCAATGTGGGAGAGAGGACTGATACAGTAAAACCTAACAAGGAACCAGGTTAAAGGGTTGGTGATCCCAGTAATCCAGAATTGCATCCCAGTGGTGTGTCAGTTTATTTGGACTATTTATGGTAGAGTTCTAACTCTATTTGTCATTGCAGTTTGGGAACGGAATAGAGGATTGTGAAGAGAGGGGAAGAGGGTGATGAAATGAGAGGGGAAGAAGGTGGGAAAGGAGGGGCAAGACAAGAATTGGGGAAGGGAAAATTGTGACGGCTAAGATTGCGGAGGATGAGAGAATCTTGAAAATTGGTTTAATGTTGCAATGAAAATAAAAGTTTAATTGTCCACAAAAAGAAGCAAAAGATTTTAACGTGGAAAAAGCTGGTTTGACAACAATTGTCACCTCATTTTGAGCTATTCTGTTTCCTTTTTTATTTGTCCAATTTTAATTAACTTCCGACTAAACTTTAAAATTAGAATTTTTTTTTGTCAGTGAATGACCATCCAAAAAAAACAATCAATAATAAACCTTTTTAGATGATTGCAAGATTTAAACGTATTCCTTTCAATATAGAATACATATGTCAACTGTTCATTTGCACCTGATATAGAATATTCCTGTTGTGCACTGTTGCGTACTGTCTCATAAGGCAAAATACATTTGACGAGCAGAGTTATACAATACTTGGCTGGGAGAGTTCTGTGTGTTGGCATCTACATCTAATGTTAGATCAACAAGACAAGCATTGCACATTATAAAGTCGATTTTACACTGATCATGATATACAAGCCAAAGTGCCCAAAGTCGTGCATTGTAGATCTCAAGATCCTGCACTGGGGAGCAATGTGATTTCAATTGGGATCAATAACAATGAGGCTTCATTCCTATTGAGATTGAAGATTTCACACTGTCCTAGACTTACTGTCTCATTGGTACCAAGCCTTTAAACACATTTCAAACCTTTGATACTAAAAATCACATCTTTCTCATAAACAAGGCTCAAAGTTTGAGATTAGTATAGAGATCAGGGGTTACACAGAGAAGGCCGGAAAATAAGATTGAGAAACATATAAGGCATGATCAAAAGGCAGAGCAGTCTCAATGGGCCAAATGATCTAATTCTGTTCCTATATCTTATGGTATAAGTAATGATATTACAGGTTACAAGTGTTTTGTTCTGGAGATCACAACTTGGATACTAACAGCTTCAGTAGCAGAAGGAGGGAAGCCAATTCAAACACATTTAAGTATGATATTAAACATCTTCCCTTTTAGTGTTAAATAAACTTATAAACTGTTCACTTGGCACCCAATGTAGAACATTGTGTTTACTGCACCTTTGCCTAAGTGCAGGCCAATGTTTAGTCATAGTGTAGTATAAACAGAGCAAGACAAGAATATTCTAAATCAGGTACCAAGTAAGCAATTGATGAGTTTATTTCACACAATGAGAGAAGATGTTTAAACAATTCTTAAAAGTACTTTGATCAACCTTTTTCAGCTACTGAAGCTGCTAATAGCCAAGACATAATCTCAGGAACAAGATACTTGTAATCAAAAGCAGGTTATTTGGAGCCTCAGAAACAAGAATGAATTTCAAGTCATTTGGAATTTCTATCAGTATAGCTTGACATAAGGGAATCATAAGCAGAATATAAAGCTTGAGTAGTTCAGTGATGGTATCTCAGCCCTGTCTCCCTCTCACACCCTGCCATTATTTATAATGAACTTGACCTCAGATTAAATCATCATTCCTTACAATCAGAGCAATTTTTTAAAAATGCAGAAATTATCCTGGACTGTGAGGCTATTGTGATATCTGTACCATCAAATAATGCGCTCAGCTGATTCACTGGAGGGTGTAATGATAAGAATCTTTGCATTAGCGGCAAATGACAGGGCTGTATATAAACTGGAGAACAATTTGCTGTGGATTGAACTTTACCTCGTTTTTCATCTGGGACAATAGCTTTGTTGCAGCTTTGAAAAAGAATGCTCACTCAGTCTCTCGGATGCAGATGAGAGAATACTGTTTTGGAGCTTAGATTGTGTCTGTTTCTGTGCTGCTGGAGGCTTGACATTTTAACTCAGGATATTCAAACAAGGAAGTTTCAGGAGAATTGGACGCAGATTTGTCAGCCCACAATGCATACCAGGACTTTAGAAAGGGAGAGGAGATTGGAGTTTACTAGGACTAAGGGAGACAGAGAGGATCACTGTCAGTACAGTAGGCAGGGCGCTAACTTGCCAATGAGATAGCATGGGGGAATCCTACAGGTTCCCTTCTCCTGATCACTCTTCCCTAATCCCGATCCAAAATACACATTTGAGGAAGTTGGGTGAGGGCTTAAAGGCTCAATCTGTGGACTTTCCATAATGAAATAGTTGGAGATGTAGGTATGAATTTTACTGTTCCTGACCTGATGGGGGTGGTGAAAATGTGTTGCTGGAAAAGCGCAGCAGGTCAGGCAGCATCCAAGGAGCAGGAGAATCGATGTTTCGGGCATAAGCCCTTCATCCTGATGAAGGGCTTATGCCCAAAACGTCGATTCTCCTGCTCCTTGGATGCTGCCTGACCTGCTGCGCTTTTCCAGCAACACGTTTTCAGCTCTGATCTCCAGCATCTGCAGACCTCACTTTCTCCTGATGGGGGTGGTGGCAGGAGGGAGTTTTAAAATAGTGGTATCAGGGAAATAATCAGTTCTCCATTGTACAGAGGTGTACAGTCAATTACCAATTTCAAGGCCCCGGTTCAGGTGAATTAAAAGGTGTACCAGTATTTTGCTAATATAGACGAGCAGGAAGCTGGAAGAACACAGCAAGCCAGGCAGCATCAGAAGGTGGAGAAGTCAACGGTTCAGGTGTAATCCTTCTTCAGGTCATTGGCCCAGTCTTGAAGTAGGGTTACACCTGAAACGTTGACTTCTACACCTCTAATTCTGCCTGACTTGCTGTGTTCTTCCAGCCTCCTGCCTGTCTACCTTGGATTCCAGCATCTGCAGTTTTTTTCGTCTGTAACCAAGTAGTTTGCTAACAGCAGACTGGGCTCCCACATCATGGTGAGGCTACCTGCTCTGGAAGCAGCCTTCCTGTAGCAGTTAATGGGAAAGAAGGAGGGAAGACAGCCTCTGCCTCCCTGAAAGATCCTGACTGGAGAGGCCAAACTGCTGGCCCTTCCAAATTTTTGTCTTAGTCTTACCCCTCAATGTCCTAATATGTGGGCGGCACGGTGGCACAGTGGTTAGCACTGCTGCCTCACAGCGCCAGAGACCCGGGTTCAATTTCCGACTCAGGCAACTGACTGTGTGGAGTTTGCACATTCTCCCTGTGTCTGCGTGGGTTTCCTCCGGGTGCTCCGGTTTCCTCCCACAGTCACAAAGATGTGCAGGTCAGATGAATTGGCCATGCTAAATTGCCCGTAGTGTTAGGTAAAAGGGGTAAATGTAGGGGAATCGGTGGGTCGGTGTGGACTGGTTGGGCCGAAGGGCCTGTTTCCACACTGTAGGTATTCTATGATCTTCTATGAATTGCATCACTACACTTGCCCTTACAGGATCAGGTTGGACTAGATGCACCTTGACTGAACTCTACCACAAAGAGGAAAAACTTCCCACTGACTATTTTGTGTTTATTCCCCCTTTAGTGTCTTGTATTTAACATTGGTTTGTTATTCTTTACCAGATCAGTTTCATTCTGGTAGAAGTCCAGCGAATTGATACAACTAACAACAGGCGATGACAGATTCTCCATAATTAGTAGTGACTGCACAGTCTGCTAACCAGCCTCTGAATAAGAAATGAAGAAGCATATGGAAGATAGTTCTCAATTTGACCTGATGCCGTTTATTGTTCTGATGCAGATCTTTCTCAAACATGGAGGATACACGCTGTCCTTGAAAAAATATCCAGGGCAAAATTTCCCCTGTCCTGTGGAGTGTGAATAATGTAGCAAAACATGGGAATACAGAACAAATGTAAAAATCAGAAACTCGATAGTGAGAATTCTTTCCTGATTCTTTTTGTCCCCCTCCAATGGCAACTTAAATGGCAACTTGAGAATCTTGCCGTTGAGCAGTGGCGACCTTATTTTCTTCCATTTACAACTCCATAAGGCCCTGGTTCTCCATGTTAATACACAATGACCAATTGTCACCTCCTTCCCTGAGAAACTACAGGGTGGAATTTCCAACATCAATCAGGCTGGGGAGCTGGTCACCATTGCTCCTTCTCATTTTCTTTTCTAGGGAGGGACTGAATATGGTGGAAAGGGATGCAGGAGCAGTTATGACTGATCCAAGGGCATGAGAGGTGATTGATTTTCCACATAGGAGTGTAGGAAATGCAGACAGCAGGAAGGGGAGTAGTTTGGGTGGATGAGGTGGGTAAGATCCATTCAGTGGATATAACGATGCAACAATGAGAAATTGTTGTCTATGAGTCTTGGTGCAAGACATGTGCAATAGCAGGATTAGTGAGAGGTGGCCCTGTGAGTGTGAGGGTGAGGGAGAAGATGTTGGCACATCTCCATGTGTGGCAACAATTTCCAGAGCCAGAAGTCTGTGCCACAATCAGAATGCTGGCGCTGATTACGGTACATGGAATCTTGAAGCGGCTGTGTGCAGCCTTGCAGCTTCGAGGCAGTGTTGCTCGCTGCTGCTGCAGTTATGGAATGCTTGTCCTGGTCATCATGCAACTGCTTCTTCACAACAACATCTCTGAATCCTCCATGGTCACCATTCTCCTGGACCCTTCCTGTAGCAAATTCCAGCTTTGCTACGTCAAACCCGCTCCCAGACTAACTCTCGTACTACTTCAGTCCTTCAACCTTTTGTTCTGGAACTCAAGGACACCTCAGACTGGTATGCTTCAGCCAGGTCTCATACATCCTGTGCATATGCATGAGATGTATCAAATGGCTTTTGCCTTGCTGTTTTAGTGCACACTCATCAACTCTAGCATTGACTTACAGGCTGCTGACCTCTCTGGCTTACATTGTTTGTAAGCGCAGAGGGGCAGCTTGTCACGATAGGGACCACTAAACTGTCAAAGGAGTTAGGGAAGATCATTGTGTGGCATTGTGCACAGAATGTTTCAGCAGTTCATGCAGCAAACACACAAACACAGCAAGCAAGTGGCATGTTGTGAATGTCAAAGGGGAGTAATCATTAGAAAGGTGAAAAGGGGCTACTGTTGGGAGGTGGATTGCCACAGTCAGTCACAGGACTCAGGCTATTCCAGTCTAGGAGGCTGACCACGAATCAGAGTTTGGGGATACACACACTTGCAATCCAGGGATTAAGCGAAGTTCAGTCCTGCAGGTCAAGTGCCTGCCTATCCTGGCACTACAGGTAAGTTTGTCAGTGAGCTTTGGAGACATCAGTCTGGGGCAGTGCCAATTTTCCCTGCATTGAGAAAAAGGGAGAGACTGAATATGATGGAAAGGAATGCAGGAGCAGTTATTAGTGATTCAAGGGCAGGAGAGGTAATTGATTTTCCACATAAAGTGTAGGAAATGCAGAAGGCAGGAAGGGCAGTAGTTTGGGAAGATGAGGTGGGTAAGACCCATTCAGTGGATATAACAATGCAATAGTGAGAATTGTTATCTATGAACCTTGGTGCAAGACAGTAGTAGGGTTAGTGAGAGATGGCCCTGAGAGTGTGAGGGTGAGGGAGAAGATGTTGGCACACACTCTTACAGAGCACAGAAGATCATTGGCCTTCTTCCTGCCCTGTTGGGGAAGGTTTGGGACAAAACATGGACCTGGATTGTAATTTTAGCCTGGGCTGGTTTGTTCCAGTGATGGAGACTCCTGTAGCAGAAAAACAACAGCCCTCCTAGCCACCATCCTGTCCATGAAGATCTCCAAGACCCTGTCTTCAAAATGGGAAGTGAACTTTCCTATCCCTTTAGCAGTGCCCCTGATAACAGTGAAGCACTGCACTGTGAGAGGCCACTCTTGGCTTGTAGCATCTGATGTGCAGCTGGACCTTAATATAACACCAGGGACGTGAAAGCAAGGAGATCCTGGCAGTGATGAACACTTCTGCCTTTCCAACTTCACAATTCCCCAAGAAAAGCCCCCAAAACCCTGGATTAATGAAGTGAAGAGAGGAAGATTGCAAAAGAAGAATGCCTCTTAGCAATGGCAAATAAGGCACCATGAATCTCAATCTTAAAACATTTTAACAGAAAATGGCAGAATTTTACCCTTAGTACCCCAACATCTGGAAATGCAATTTCTGATGGATCAGCTGCACCTGATCTTTGATATTAAATTTCTCATTTGCATCAGATTATATTTAATATGCAATTTGTATGCCTATTTTACAAACGTCTCTGTTCAGTGGCCATTGGTGGCTCAGTGGTTAGCACTGCTGCCTTACAGTATTAAGGACCCAGGTTTGATTCCACCCCCAGATATACGTGTTGTGTGGAGTTTGCACATTCTCCCTGTGTCTGCATGGGTTTCCTCAACGTTCTCTGCTTTCCTACCACAGTCCAACAATGTTCAGGTTAGGTGGATTAGCCATGGGAAATGTGTGTGTGTGTGTGTGTGTGTGGGGGGGGGGGGGGGGGGGTGGGTGGGGGGGGGGATGGTGAGAGTGGGATGTCCTTCGGAGGGTTGGTGTGGACTTGATGGACCAAATGGCCTGTTTCCACATTGTAGGGATTCTATGATTATCATCTCAGGAAACTGTAATCCAGGAAGAATCAAATCTCAAGGATTGTGTCCCAGTGAGAGTCAGCACTTTCAGGAGAGCAAGGAAGAGATTCAAGCTTTTATAAAACAAGCAAAAAAAATGTCAAACTTGACTGGTCACTTTTTGATCAAGTATGTGCACCTCTTCGAAATATCTCTGAACCCCTTCAATCTAGAAGTATATCTAGATGCATCTTAATTCTTTTTATACCATCCATCTTTATGTCCATACCCAGTAATTTACCCAACAATCTTCTTAGCTTTAAGGTTAAAGAGGTCTGTCTGTCTCTTCTTCTCTCTGCCATCCTTATTTTGAATTTGCAACCTTTGGATTTGGACATTTCAACATAATGATCAACTTGCCTAATTTGTCAATCCCCCAAACCAATCTTGCATTGTCCTTTAATGTACAGGTGGTTTATTTTAGAGAATAACTGTTAATTGGTACTGTTGGTGCAAACCATGGAACCCACCAAAGAAGTGGACCAACCACCAATAACAGAACTGAAGACAGGATTCAGGAACACTCTTCACTTGAAGATATCCCTTACTGTGATGTCCTTGTGTCTTATCATAGCTGCCATTATCCTGGGAGTTTATTTTGGTAAGTCAAACAAAATGCTATTTTCTGAAGGTCATTGTAAAGTTCAGTTCATTGTTTTCTTACTAACTAGCCCCCTGCCCACTTCATTTCCATTTAGTGTTAAGTTCCTGACTAATTTGATGTTTTTGCCTATATTTCTCCCAGCTAAACTCACCCAAGGGGCTAGTCATCTATGAGCAACCGGGGGGGGTTATCAGATGGTAATTCACCATTGGGAGCCTCAGTATGTTCTTGTCCAACATCTGCACATATTCTTGTTCCTTCCAATCATTGGGAAAACACACTTCTCATTGGCTATTCATAACCTAAGCCACAGTGTTGCAGTTCTCATTGATATTCTGATTGAAAAGAGCATGAACCAAAGATTGAATGTTGGATTTCCCTGCTTTGTACTGGCTGTACACAAAAATAGGCAATGAATTTAGTAACTGAGCCCACTTCCAATGCATATCTGCTGTATTCATCTATTTTTCCTTATTACAGGAATATATGGAGCTCAAAAACAAATCCCCTCCCAGCCACACCTGGCCATGAAAGCTAGTAAGTACAACTTCTTTTCATTCAATCCTCAGATTGTTGAACCACATGACTCCTATAAATGCTTGATTACCACAGCATCATGTAGGGCAGCATAGGTGGCATGGTGGTTTGGTGGTGAGCATTACTGCCTCACAGCACCAGGGACATGGGTTTGATCCCAGCCTCGGGCAACTGTCTGTGTGGAGTTTGCACATTCTACCCATGTCTACGTGGGCTTCCTCTGGGTGCTCTGATTTTTCTCACAAAATCAAAGATGTGCAGGTCAGGTGAATTGGCAATGCTAAATTGCCCATCATGTAAGATGCATTAGACGGGGGTAAATATAAAGTAGGGGAATGGGTCTCGGTGTGCTAATCATCAGAGGGTCAATGTGGACTTGTTGAGCCTATTTCAATACTGTAGGGAATCTAATATAATCTAAAATGTCCTGAGGAACTGTAGGTTAGCCTTTGTGAATGGGGCTTTAGAATTTGGTGCTTGGCTGAATATACCAATGGCACACCCATTCCTGTTAAAAACCTATTACAGTATTGGAACGCAAGCAAACAGAGATTGCACTGTGAGGGCTGACCAAGGATTACTCAAGGGAATCTCTCTCATCTGCTCAACTACTGATTGTCTTTATAACTGTAACAATAATTGTTTTCATGAAGTTTAATTCTTCTTACTTAAAACATCTACCTTTAAAACAGTAACTACTTGCATTAAGGCCATTACAAGTGATGACTGCGGATGCTGGAGGTTAGAGTCGAGAGTGTGGTGCTGGAAAAGCACAATAGGCCATGCGGCATCCGAGGAGCAGGAGAATTGACATTTCGGACAAAAGCCCTTCATCAGGATTCCTGATGAAGAGCTTTTGCCTGAAATGTCGATTCTCCTGCTCCTCGGGTGCTGCGTGACCTGCTGTGCTTTTCCAGCACCACACTCTCTCCCATTACAAGGTTGTCAATTATAGAGGTTAAAGTATCAGTTTACTTCAAGCAGGAAGTGGATCACAGTTTTAGCATTCCTGTAAATTCCATAATTTTCAGGATCACGTGGTTATTGCAGAACAGATTGAATAACAATTATTAAAAGAGCATATAATGGAAATATGGAATGATTGCAGCAGAAATTAGTGCCATGATTTATGCAAATGTGAATGGTTCAGCTGTTGTTACAGAATTCAGCAGCTTCCAGAATAATCTGAGTTGTATGAAAATATGAAAAACTGGCACATTTTTAAAAATACTGTATATTTTAAAGGTATTTCTGAAATTAAGAATTTACCTTAGCATCTGAAATTCAGTGCCCCAATTCAGTGTTTTTAATGCTCAAATAACCATTTTAACTTGTGGTTAAGATGACTGTACTTTTCCTTCCTTTTCTTGGTCTTGCTGGGATGCTTGTCTGGGAATTGCTCAGTCCTGGTCCTTCCGTGCCCTGGGACCATGAGCAGGAAGAGCCTGGTGCTGAGGTGCTCAGAATCCTTGATCAGATATAAGGTCTGGTACCAACTAATTTGGTCAGGTAGACAGAGTCATGGAGTCATAGAGATGTACAGCATGGAAACAGACCTTTTGGTCCATCTGTCCATGCCAAACCGTTATCCCAATCTGATCTAGTCCCATTTGACAGCATCTGGCCCATATCCCTCAAAATCCTTCTATTCATATACCCATTCAGATGCCTTTTAAATGTTATAAGTGTACCAGTCTCCACCACTTCCTCTGGCAACTCATTCCATACACGTACCACTCTATGTGTGAAAACCATTCCTCCTTAGGTCCTTTTAAATCTTTCCTCTCTCACCTTAAAACTATTCCCTTCGGTTTTGGACTCTCCTTCCCTGGAGAAAATACATTGGCTATTTACCTTATCCATCCCCTCACAACTTTACAAACCTCTCTACAAGGTTACCCTCACCCTCCAACTCTCCAGGGAAAGTAGTCTCAACCCCTTCAACAACAGCAACATCCTTGTAAACCTTTTTGAACCTGTTCAAGTTTCACAGATCTTTCCTATAGGCAGGACATGAGTACGGGATATTAGGGAGTAACACAAGGGGCTCTGTGAGCAGGATCCTGTGGGGGGAAATTTGTTTGTGCTTTTAACAAGTGATAATTGCGCAGGTATAGCGGACATAGATCAATGCCACACCCCACAAACCTCCAACCCTGGTGTCTTACATTTGTTTGGGATGCACAGCTGTTGTGTTCAGAGTGCATGTAAGACATTCGCCAGCCATCTTTATAAAAATTCGCTCATAAGAAAGTGGAGGTGAGCTTCTATCCCAAGTCGGAGTGGGCAACTGGTGCTGGCCCAGACAGCGATGGTCCCATCCCGCGAGCGAAAGGACAGCATGTGTCTTACAGATCATTCCTGATGGGCTGGGTTCTCACTGTGTGATGAGGTGACACAAAGCCAAGTCAGTTGCAGCACAGAACAGTCATGTCCTTTAACTTGGATTTATTCTGGAATGTAGTCACTGTTGCAATGTGGGGGGAACACAGCAGCCAATTTGCACACAGCCAGCTCCCACAAGCAGCAGTGTGTGATCACCAGCCGATTCCAGTTGCAGTTGTATAAGACTCTGGTGTGGCTGCATCTGGAGTATTGTGTGCAGTTTTGGTCGCCATACTATCGGAAGGATGCGGAGGCACTGGAACCGGTGCAGAGGAGGTTTACCAGGATGTTGCCTGGTATGGTAGGAAGATCGTATGAGGAAAGGCTGAGGCACTTGGGGCTGTTTTCATTGGAGAAAAGAAGGTTTGGGGTGACTTGATAGAGGTGTACAAGATGATTCGGGGTTTAGATAGGGTTGACCATGAGAACCTTTTTCCACATATGGAGTCAGATATTACGAGGGGGCATACCTTTTAATTAAGGGGTGGTAGGTATAGGACAGATGTTAGGGGTAGTTTCTTTACTCAGCGAATCGTGAGTTCATGGAATGCCCTACCAGTAGCAGTGATGGACTCTCCCTCTTTCTGGGCATTTAAACGGGCATTGGATAGGTATATGGAGGAAAGTGGGCTAGTGTAGGTTAGGTGGGCTTGGATCGGTGCAACATCGAGGGCTGAAGGGCCTGTACTGCGCTGTATTTTTCTATGTTCTATGTTATATGTTAAAATATTTTGATTCAGGAAACTGTGGATACTTCAATTTGATACCCCTTCCAAGCTCTCGACAGTAAACAATTTTACAACTAAGAGTCTGTCCAGAATGAACATGATCACAAGGCCAATACCCTCCTCATATGTTTGTTTGTTCTTTTTTTTAATCTAGTCCCTGTGCTGCCTAAAGACCTGTTTCTGTATATTCTCAGTCCTGATGAGTAAACGGGTATTCTGCCCTGGGAGGTGGGTATTCTGTCCTGGGAGGTGGGTATTCTGCCCTGGGAGATGGGTATTTGTCCTGGGAGGTGGATATTCTGCCCTGGGAGGTGGGTATTCTGTCCTGGGAGGTGGGTATTCTGCCCTGGGAGATGGGTATTTGTCCTGGGAGGTGGATATTCTGCCCTGGGAGGTGGGTATTCTGTCCTGGGAGGTGGGTATCTTTGGCAAGATCAGGATTTGTAGCCTCCTTCTTAATTGCTCTTGAATTGAATGACTTGCTAGGGTAGGGGGAAATTGTGAGCCAATCACATTGCTGTAGATTTGGAGTCACATGTAGACCAGACCAGCTAAGGATTACCGAAAGGACTTTCATGAACCAAATATGTTTTTACAGTAATCGAGATAGTTTCATGGTTGCCATTAAGTACAATGTACTAATGTCTTGTCCTTTGTAATACAGCAAGCTGCTCTGCTGGGAATTACATGTGCAAGAATGGCCAGTGTCTTACAAAATCCAATCCGGAATGTGACAAGACAAATGATTGCTTGGACCAGTCAGATGAGTCAGAGTGTGGTAAGTTTTAATTGAAGGTCATGTTCATTTAGAGACCATCCAATACAGATGTTAACATTTTAAAAAATGCTGATCCAATAAACAGTCTGTTGCTTTCACCTGATATCCATTCTTTTACTCATTAATTCTTACCTGTGTAATAAGCCAACAAAATGCACAGAGTGTATTGATCCCAGATTTAAATGGTGGCTGAGACACTATTCTTTGATCCTTCAGCGTTCTTTACTCCCTGTAGGAAGTTTGTTTTGACTTCAGGCTACACACTGACCCTATCTTTCTCTTTCAAAAACTACGTGCTTTTTGTTATATGTTGTGGATCATATGTAACTGTCAAGATTTAGGAGTTACCCATTTTCTTGGGATGCTTTAGCCAACTGACAAGCTACTGTAATTAAGTTATGTGGAAGACTGTCAGATTCAGGTTCCAGTCTGAGATACTCCTGCTTGCTTTTGCCCTCCTAACAATTCCACTTAAACAGCAGCTCCTGGGGAGATCCAAGATGGCGGCGACCCAGCAAGTCTGAGTCTATAGTGCTTCTCCCAAGACTTGGACAAAGAGGGCCACCCGCCTCTACCACACTTACCAAATCATTTAAAGTAGTTTCTACTTAATGTAATTAGTTGCTCTGTAATAAATTTGGGTACTCACTGTTAACTTTAGCTTTGTATTATATTTGAATTTTCTTTATTCTATTGTGGGGTGCCTGGGACAAGGGTGGGGCACTGGTTGGGAGAGAATATGATGGGCTTTTGGAAAGGAAGTGAAGCCCCCAGGAACAAAGGGGAAAATCTCTGTTTAAATATGTTTTATAATTTTTAAATTTAGAAATAGTTTTTTATTATATTGATGTGAGTGTATTAAAAAACCTCTATTTTTGTGAATTTTATATGTTCTATGCTCGGGATGTTTTGGATAGGGTTTCTTCTCCCGAGGGGTCTCGGACTTACCCAGATGATTATGGTTAATCAGTCGATTAAATGATGCACCTGGAATGTCAAGGGGAGTAATTCACCAATCAAAAGGAAGAAAATATTATCAAACCTCGAGAAAGAAAGGGTTGATATAGCTCTCCTACAGGAAACACATTTATTGGATAAAGAACACTTGAAATTACGACAGGGTGGATTTGATCAGGCCTTCTTTTCCTCCTTCAGCTCAAAAAGTAGGGGAGTTGTCATCCTTATTTGGAGAATCTCCCTTTCAAAATCCTACATCAGATAAAAGACTAATCTGGACGATATATTCTAATTAAAGTCCTTGTAAATGGAGAGGAATATGGGATCTTAAATCTGGCTCATCCTTTTAAATTTATAATGGAAGCCTTCTCCAAATTGATGGCTCTCGGTGCTTGTCAAACAATTATAGGGGGAGACTTTAATTGTATTATGGACCCGGAAATAGATAGGATTCCCAAGAGTACTGCGAGAGTATCCCCCAGATCCAGACAATTGGTGGATTTGAACGAAGAATTAGGACTAGTAGATGTGTGGAGATGCCTTCATCCACAGTGCAGAGATTTTTCTTTTTACTCCAATCCACATAAATGTCACACCAGAATTGATATGTTTTTTGTCCCCTCGATTTTTTAAAATTCCATATCAACCTGTAAAATAGGTAGTATAACAATTTCTGATCACGCTGCCTTATATATGGAAATCAGGGCGAGGAACAATGAGACATCCCCCCGGCATTGGCGTATGGATTCCTTCCAGCTGAAGGATAGTAAATTTGTAAAGTACTTCTCTCAAGAATTTAAAACTTTTTTAGAAATTAATTCAGGTACGGCTAGCAACCCATCAATGATGTGGGAGACCATCAAGGCTTATGCGTGAGGTTTGATCATCTCCTACTCAGCGACCCAGAAAAAATTAAAGGGAGAACAACAGCGTCTGCTTGAAGCTCACTTAAAAGCAGCTGAAACAGCATACGCTGATAGACCTTCTATTATCAAATTACAAAGGATTACGGCCCTTAGGACAGCCCTGAACACCACGCTTACCCAAACTGCTAAGAGGGAAATATTATTTGCAAAACAAAGGTTATATGAATTTGGCGATAAACCTGGTAGATACTTAGCATTTCTCACAAAGATAAAAAAGGCCCCTCAAACTATCACGTCTGTCAAGGAAAGTGCGGGTACTCTGACTCATGATCATAAAAGGATTAATGCAATCTTTAGAAAATTTCATTCTGACTTATATAAATCGCAGGATTGCGAAGATAGAGCTAGGAGGATGCAGTCATTTTTAAAAAACTTGACCTTTCCGGACCTAACCCTGGAACAGGTATCGGTCCTGAAAGTTCCCCTAACGCAATCAGGCAACTCCAGAGAGGTAAGGCACCTGGCCCAGATGGCTTTCAAGCTGAATTCTACAAAGAATTTACAGGAATACTGGCTGGCCCACTTATGGACATGTATAACTACACATGCAGTCAGGGCTGTCTCCTGCCTTTGCTGAAAGAAGCGAATATCTCTCTTATTCTCAAAAAAAAGGACCCAGGAGATTGCGCGTCATACAGACCAATATCCTTGCTAAATGTAGATTGTAAAATTCTTTTTAAAACATTAGCATTGAGGCTAGAAAGGGTATTGCTACACATCATAAAGGAGGATCAGACAGGATTTATCAAGGGCCGTAGATCATCCAATAATGTTAGAAGGGTTTTTAATGTGATTCAAGCCAGCCATCAGGGAAAAATACCAGGAGTAGTAGGCTTATTAGACACGGAAAAGGCACTTGACAGGGTTGAATGGTCATATTTGTTTTACACATTGGAAAAGTTTAGCATTAGAAAGGTGTTTGCCAAATGGGTCTCAACACAGTATAATGATCCCAAAGCAGTTATGATCATCAATGGATTAGGTTCGGATAGCTTCAGTGTGGGTAGGGGTTGCCATCAGGGATGTCCTTTCTCACCATTGCTATTTACGCTAATAATCGAGCCACCAGCAGAAGCTATACGGGCTGACCCTAATATAACGGCCCCGAGGATTGTACAGGTAAACATAAAATGACCCTTTATGCAGATGATGTTCTATTCCTCAGTAATCCCCTGATGTCCGTGCCTCGCTTAATCCAAGTTATTAATACATTTAGTGTATTCTCAGGCTATAAAATTAATTTTTCAAAATTGGAGGCTATGCCAATGGGCGGCCTCACTAATATATCCCACCTATCGGACAGATCCCACTTTCCCTGTCGGTGGTCCCTGGAGGGCTTCTTATATTTAGGCATTTTTATCACCCCAGCATTTGGCCAGCTATACAGGACTAACTTTGTGCATTTACTGGAGAGGATAAGGCAGGACCTCCAGCGATGGGGAGACCTTCCAATTTCCTGGTTAGGCAGAATAGCACTAATTAAAATGAATATCCTGCCCCGTCTCCTATGAGAATGCTTCCGGTGATGCTGCGAGGTTGGCACTACGCAAATTGTATGGCTGGCTGGCCCCTTGTTAGCCTGAGGAAGCTATAGCTTCCATAGTCAAGGGGAGGACTGGATTTCCCAGATTTTAGGAAATATCAGTTAAGTTCCCTATTAAGCTACATAGCTGATTGGGTCTTGTCTGATCCACAATCAATCTGGCTGGACATCGAGGCTTCTCAAGTAAAATGCCCACTTATTAACCTCTTATTTTCAGACAAGAGGAAAATCATCATGGATCACTGTAAAAATCCTATAATACTAAATACAATTAAAGCTTGGAATATAATGTGGCAAAATGAGGGCAATTCACATAAAACATCCCCTTATACTCTGGTAGTGGGGGTATAGGGGTTTCAACCGGGGCTTACAGATGCCACTTTCAAACTCTGGAGATCCAGGGGTATCTCCTGTTTCGGGGATCTGTTTAAGGAAGGGGTCCTGATGTCTTTTGAACAGCTGCATCAGAAATTTGGATTACCTAACAGTGATCTCTTTGGATACTTCCAAATTCAAGATTACATACAGAAGAAGACTACACTATTAGATAGTCTTTATAAATCAGACAGAGAATATAGAGTGTTATGGCCAATGGGGGACCTTTGGGTCAGCACTCTTTATCATTTAATACATGATGAAGTATCAGAAGATATGGACAATCTGCTTAAAACATGGGATCAGGATTTGGGACTGGAAATTTCTATAGAAATGTGGAATGACATTTGGGAAAGTGCCAGAAAAATCTCCATTGGCAACAGAACTCAGGCCATTCAGTTGAAGATACTTCACAGGGCCCATATAGCACCGGACCGATTGACAAAATTTAAGGCAGGAGCATCTCCAATGTGTCCCAAATGGAAAATAGAGGTGGGCACTCTTGTACATTGCCTATGGACCTGTCATAACATCCGTAGATATTGGATTAAAGTACCAAATGCTCTGACAGAAATCTTGGGAACGGAAATTAGAGTGGATCCAGTATCTCTCCTTTTGGGCTTTTTGAGCTTACTTTCCCTGGATGTGCACGGGAAGAGATTATTTTCCATTCTTTCTTTCTGTGCAAGGAAAAATGTTTTGGTAAACTGGGTGGCTGAGGGCCCTCCTGGACTTTTGAATTGGCACAGAATAATCATGGAATATATTCCCCTTGACTTCCTTACAAACATGATGCACCAAAAAACCGAATTATTCCATAAAATATGGCAGCCCTTCTTGAATTACACAAATACAGATATTTCAGCCATTCTAACAAGGGCTTTTATCTAATTGAAATAGCGACCCTGGCTGGTCCGGGGTCCCTTGGGAGAGGAACCCCGCACGGATTTTGTTACGATCTGATGTTAATGCATTCCGAGCATATACTTTGCTACTCAATTTCTGTGTTATCTGTCATTTATTTTTCTTTCCTTGAGTAATGTAAGAGATTTAATCATACACTCTGGTTAGTTATAGGTTAGATTAGCAGTTAGTTGAGTTTTGTCTTTTTTTTCTTGATATCTCTTTTTTGTTTGATAGATTTTGGTTATTATTTATTTAAGATTTAATTGTATATCAATGTTTATTCTTGGGGTGTTTTTTTATTTGTAAACTTGCAAAAACATGTTAAATTTTCAATTAAAATATCTATTGAAAAAAACAGCAGCTCCTTCCACTCGCTAATCTCTTAGTTCAGTCGTGCGAAGATTAGGTACAGCGTAAAGCTCTCTCTGCACTGTTGTAATGATGCAGGTCCTTGGACTCCTCCACCGGCCCCACTCGACCGAGGACATGCAGGTCCTTGGACTCCTCCACCGGTCCCACTCCACCGAGGACATGCAGGTCCTTGGACTCTTCCACCGGTCCCACTCCACCGAGGACATGCAGGTCCTTGGACTCCTCCACCGGCAAAACATAACAACACAACGGTTGGAGGAAGACCGCCTCATCTTCCGCCTGGGAACCCTCCAACCACAAGGGATGAACTCAGATTTCTCCAGTTTCCTCATTTCCCCTCCCCCCACCTTGTCTCAGTCGGTTCCCTCAACTTAGCACCGCCCTCCTAACCTGCAATCTTCTTCCTAACCTCTCCGCCCCCACCCCACTCCGGCCTATCACCCTCACCTTGACCTCCTTCCACCTATCACATCTCCACCGCCCCTCCCCCAAGTCCCTCCTCCCTACTTTTTATCTTAGCCTGCCTGGCACACTCTCCTCATTCCTGATGAAGGACTTATGCCTGAAACATCGAATTTCCTGTTCCTTGGATGCTGCCTGACCTGCTGTGCTTTAACCAGCAACACATGTTCAACTGTTGTAATGAACTCCAGCAGTCAGGTACATCACAGAGCTAAATGGACGTTAAAGATCATGCATTGTACATTCACTGAGATTTCTGTTGGCTGAGATCTGGATGGAGTGAGCTTATTAGTTCCGAATAAGTTCGGTGCCTGAGACCACACTGGCCAAACTGGGAATCCATGTGACACACAAGGGACATCTAATCTGTCATTATCAAAAGAACACTCAGGGTAAAACTATCTAATTCAACTGTTGTACCTCAATGATGTTTGGTCATGAAGATCTTTTATGTTTTCTTTTACAGACTGTGGTACCCCCTTGATATCGAACAGAATTGTTGGGGGCAACGAAGCTGCCTTTGGGGAAATTCCATGGCAAGTCAGTCTACATATAGTTGGCATTGGCTATGAATGTGGGGCCACAGTTGTGGGAAGCACATGGCTGATCTCGGCAGCTCATTGTTTTATGAGGTGAGCGGCGTCCTTTGGACTGATCACCGTTGATTGATTTAGACACACATCCAAGTCGGTGAGACCCAATCATTCTAGTCTGGTTCTTTTGACTAATATCTCAAATGGTACTTTGAGGCTTTGAGCTCAATGTTTAGCTGATAAAGTTCTCTGGTAATAGACCCATAACAGGTCATTCTGGAGTCTAATCCTGATCTGTATATTACTGAGCCAGAGACTAAGTTTTGATGAAAGTTCAAGAACCAAAAATGTTAGCTCTGTTTCTCCCCACGGATGTTGCTTGACTTACTGAAGTCTTCTCACACTTTTTGTTTCAGATTTCCAACATCCACGGTATTTCACATTAGTATGAGCAGTTAGAGAGTTTCTGGTTTTAATCACAGTGCCTGCTGATCTCAGCCAGCTGGCAGTAGAAACTGTAAATGGTCTCCATGCCTTGTGCTATTGGGAAGAAATTTGGAATTTATATTAAATGAAATTAATTACTGAGGGTAACTATACCTTGTGGGTGTCAGGATGCAAAACTCTAACCCAGTGCAAATAAATATCCAAGATATTGTCTTCCAGGGATAGTCAGTGAATGTCAGCACCCAGGAAACTGTACCACAGTGAGAGACAGCACCCAGGACACTGTACTTTATGGGTGTTAGGATCCAAATCTTTACCCATTGGGTGTCGGCACCCAGGAATCTGTAGGCCAGTAGGTGTCAGCACCCAGGGATCTGTCACCCAGTGGGAATTGACAGCCAGTAAATTGTACCTCAGTTGTTGGCAATCAACATTTACACAACCATAAGCCATTGACAGTCACTGACCTCAGAAGAATAATAAATCCTGTGATAAATCAGTAATGCAGACACAAGAATCATCTTTCTGTTTCGGTTCTTTGCAGCTTTGAATATCCAGATGATTGGGAGGCAGTCCTTGGAACTATCTACAGAAACGGTGAAGGTTCTACAACAGTAAAAAAGAAACTGAAGAGGATCATTATTCATCCATTATTTGACCCATCTATTTTTAACTATGATGTGGTTCTGCTGGAGTTAACTACTTCGATATCATTCTCCAGATTAATCCAGCCTGCGTGTTTACCATCTCCTGTTCATAACTTCCACGCAGGAAAGAACTGCACCATCTCAGGATGGGGAGCTCTGAATGAAAACAATGGTGTGGAGATAATTTATTTATAAAACTGTTCTTTTTTGTTCTTCAAAGAAAAATTCTAAAATTGCTAATGACCCTCAACCTTTCAGACCCCTTCAGGTGATCTTCCCGAAATCAGATATGGGTTGCGATATTGTTCAGTTGACCTTCAAAGTAGACATGCAATCAACTGTCCCTTGACTTGTACATGTGAAAGTTCCTTTCCTCCTTTGCTTCGACAGGAACTTAGCATATGGTGGATCTATTGTGCAGGGAGCTGGTTCTGTCCAACTGCAGTGTTGCCCTCTGAAATTGTTCATAATTTGCTGAGCTCCTTTTTTAATGTTGATACATTATACATTTTGCAACAATAGGAACTCCCCTTAATCATGACACTCATTAAGATGTATAATTGAATGATGCTTGTGCCACTCATTGGCAGATACAATAATAACTAACAAGGCACAACATCGTGTGACAAAGTCTGATCCTGACATGACGTTGGACTGTCAAGTTACCTTTTATCCGTCCAGACAAGTGGGCATTGCTGGCTGGGCCATCATTTGTTGCCCTTGAAAATATGGTCATGAACTGCCTTCTTGAACTGGTGAGGTCCATTTGCTACATCCAGTGTTGATAGAAAGGGTATCCCAGAATTTTGACCCAGCAATACTGAAGGAATGCTGATATTGTTCCAAGTCAGGATGGTGAGAAGCTTGGAGGGGAACTTGTAGATGGTAGTGTTCCCATGTATCAACTGCCCTTGTCCTTCTAGATGGTAATAGTCATGGCTTCAAAGAGTCTTGGTGAATTTCAGCAGTGTATCCTGTAGATGGCACACACTGTTGGCACTGTGCTTTAAGGGTGGAAGGATTGAATATTTGTGGATGTGGTGCCAATCAAGTTCATCCTGGATGGTGACAAGCTGCTTCACTGTTGAAGGTGCACCGACCAATGCAAGGGTTGACTATTTCATCATTTTCCTGATTTGTGTCTTGTCTAGTGGACAGGTTCTAACTCTGCTCCAGTTTCTGAAGTTGTTTGTTGGACTAAGGAGGGGATCTCACTCTCTCTCGGAACAGCCTACTCATTGTCCATTGGTGCTGCTTGCCAGCTGTCATCACTCAGTGTCATAACTGAAAGAATTCTATCACTATTTAAATGGGGCAGATCTTCACGGAATCCAGTTGGTCACTGCATTCAACAGACCTTGCCTATTCAGTAACAACTCACAATCTACTTAAAAATCTTTTTTTTTGCAAGAAGTAAATTCCCAATTGCAGTTTACAACTCCCAGTTTCCTTCCCTCATCTTTTGTCTGAATTAATCGAATTTTGGAAGGTTATGTCAGGGCGCCTGAAATGTTCTAAAACCCTGAGGTGACACCATCCTTTATTTTCCTTGTGTGCTGTTGTTTTCCTAATTGTTGTCCTCGGCTTTTGTTAATTTTAGCGAAGTCCTGTTCTCTACTTTAGTACTAGTTTCCTTGGTATGTATATCATTCTCTAGCTCAGCTCTGATAATTGAATCAAAGCAGTTATTTGGAATTAAAGCTATTTCTTTATTTTCATTTATAATCTAAATTTTAAGAGGCCTGCGTTAATTTTAACCACCACTTTTTTCAAATATAATTGCAAATATTTATTTGTGGCCAATTGGGCGGCACGGTGGCACAGTGGTTAGCACTGCTGCCTCACAGCGCCAGGGACCTAGGTTCAATTCCCGCCTCAGGCGACTGACTGTGTGGAGTTTGCACGTTCTCCCCGTGTCTGCGTGGGTTTCCTCCGGGTGCTCCGGTTTCCTCACACAGTCACAAAGATGTGCAGGTCAGGTGAATTGGCCATGCTAAATTGCCCGTAGTGTTAAGTAAGGGGTATATGTAGGGGTATGGGTGGGTTGTGCTTCGGCGGGTCGGTGTGGACTAGTTGGGCCAATGGGCCTGTTTCCACACTGTAAATAATCTAATCTAATTTAAAAGTCTCTGTGACATATTCCTACCTAATTGAGAAAATTAAGTGGCCCCTCTATGGTAACAAACACTGAAGTTTGGATTTTGTGGCCCAGAGCTTTGACTAGCTTCCAGCACATGATATAGAACATTGTGTCAATGAACTGCATTGATCATAGAAGCAGTGTTCCAAGTTCTGGTACAGGCATCAAATGTCATACTGTACACCAGCAGAATTCCTAGCCTTTAACCTCCTCAGATTTTGTTGATGATGCCTCAGAGTTGACCCTTTGCTCTTTCTTATTTCTGTCACAGTTTCTTTACCCAACATTCTACAAAAAGCTACTGTTCAGATATTCAATCAAAGTGAATGTGTCAAACTCTACAGTGAGCCAGTGACGCCGCAAATGATCTGTGCTGGATTTTTAAATGGCCAAGCGGATTCCTGTCAGGTCAGTATTGTGGCCCAGTTCAACAGATTTTCTCCCAAAGTCTGCTCCCAATCCAAAAGTAATTCATTTTTGTCAAGCCGCTGTAATTGTTGATCGAGGAGACTTTGCAGGGCAATAGTTTGTGCCCTTATGTCTAAACGAGAAGCTTCTGGTTTGATCCCACTTCAAGACTCAGTGGGAGTTGTGTTCGTAATGTGGCCAGACAATTCTGTCAATTCAATCTGTGAATCCTCCTAATATATCTGACAATAGGCGGTTAGAACAGGAGAGATTCCTGGTCAATTATAGTTCAGAAGGTAATAACTACTCACTACAGTGCTTTTGTTAAAACAATCATGGGCCAGCATTAATCAAATGGAAGTCTACGGTTGCCACCACCGTCTTAGGATATCGGACCTGAATAGAGTTGTTTTTATTTTCACATGTGAATTTATTAAACTAACACAGACCTCAGAATGAGTTGGATCAAAAATTGCCTTTAACCTTTGAGGCCAGGAGCTGAATCTAGCCCAGGTTGCCATGATGAACATTTCTCTCTGGTTGCAATAGTCCTGACATGATGAAAGGTTGAGTGTTATTTGCAATACATGTGTAACCAGCAACAAAATCCCATTTGTACAGATTTATAAACCAGTCTGATTTGTTTACCATTTCAATGTCATCACATTCATTTATTTTGGCAAGTACTGTAATATATCTTGCATCAGGTCCCTCCTAACATCCTTCCCCCCTTACTATCCTGCCACATTCACATCTTCTCACCCTTACCACTAATGGTCCTCTGCTATTATTTCCCCTCCTCCCCCACTACCATTTGCCTTCTCCCATCATTCATCCTCCTCCACCATCAATCGTTCCCTCCTGTCACCCTTTTATTTCCAGTCTTCCCTGTTACTCAGTGGGTAGCAATCTTGTCTCGGAGTCAGAAAGTTGTGGATTCACAAAATGTTTTTAAAACGCTGACAGTTTTGCAGTGAGTGCCGTACTGTCGAGATACCATCTTTCAGGTGAGACATTAAGCTGCAGCCCTGTTTGTCCTCTTGTGTGCAAAAGATCCACTGGCATTAATTTAGAGCAGAAGACAACTTGCCTGATGTTTCTCCCTCCAAAGTGCATTTTAAAAATAGATTGTCTGGTCTTTATTATATCGTTGTTTATCAGAGCTTGTTCTGTTCATACTGACATTTCCTACATTACAATGTTGATCACGGTTTAAAAGTACTTCATTGGCTTTACGACATCCTGGAATTGGAATGGGGATGCTCTATAAATATAGTGTTTTCTTTCACCTTTCCATCTCCTCCTTCTGACTATTTCTCAGCTATCTGAATTAGTTTCAAACCAAAGGGTGATTTTACTGTAGATGAATGATAGTTTAAAATGGATTACTTTAATACAGTGACTCTGTTTTCAATTACAGTGGCTCAGGGGTTAGCATTGCTGCCTCACAGCACTAGAGTCCTGGGTTCAATTCCACTCTTGGGTGACTGTCTGTGTGGAGTTTGCACATTTTCCTCAGGTCTGTGTGGGTTTCCTCCGGCTGATCTGGTTTACTCTCACAGTCCAAAGATGTGCAGGTGAGGTGGATTGGTCATGGTAAATTGTCCAGGAAAGTGCAGACATGGTGGATTAGCCATGGTAAATGCAGGGTTATGGGGATGAGGTAGGGGGTGAGTCTGGGTGGAATCCTTAATGAAGGGGCAGTATGGCCCTGATGGGCTAAATGGCCTGCTTCCACACTGCATGGAATTCTATGTTATATATCTCTTCATTCCCTATTTTAATTTTTATTGACAGTGATAGAAATGATGATCCGATATCACACTTTATCCTAGCTCACGATTGCCCTTGCAATCTCTTATCTGACATGATTGAGCTATAATCAGTTGTTATTTCTTTGAAATAAAAAGAATTCTCTTAAAAACTGTCTTTTGCAATAACATATTGAAAGCTTCAAACACACCTGGCGAAAATATGGTTCTTGGAAGTAGATAGTTCATGTATGACTCCTTTGTTTAAGTTGCCTTCACTGTGTGTGTGTATTTGTCATGCCCCAATGTCATTCATCCATGGCATTTTTTATTCAAGGTCTATTCCCTTGTTCACTTTAAAACCTTGTTGATACAACTGGTCTCATGCTTATTTATTCATATTTGTTTCTGATTCATGTATCCTGTAAAAGTTTGAAATATAAAAATGGAGAAGACAAAGAAGGCGGCTTGCATTTGTGGAGATACTGCCAGTCAGTTTCCGTCCAAGTGAAGAACATTTGTCTCATTCTGACATGCCTCACTCTCAGAAATGTATTTATCTTTGGATTATTTTTTTGCTGAGGTAGTCGGGGAAGGACACATGTATCTGTGACTTTAGCAGATTCAGTAGAAGTTGTTGAATTTTGAATCCAGCAGGTATGATTTTGCTGCGTTAAACACGTAGAATTAGCGCCCAGAAGAAAGGTTGAGGCAAAGCAGCTCAGTCCTGTCTAAAGTCACCAATGTTTGTAGGCAGTACAGATTATGCCAGGAGGTGGCGCCGTGAAGCTTAGTTTTCAACGTGATGTTAATTGAAAACGAGATGAGGGTAAGCCTCTGCAATTGCTGAGTTCAATGGTGTTAGAAGATCCTTATCACTTCTTATTGAAAGGTTATTGAAGTAAATTTGTAAGGTTTTGAACAATTTGTTGTTTGCCATTTTGTACACTTGATCTACGAACTATTCCCAGTGGCATCAACTTCCCTTCATTTGTGTCAAATGAATGATGCTGTTAGCTTTGTAACAGTGAGCTCCTGATCTTCTACCACATGCCTCTCTATATTCCTTATTCTTACCCATTTTCCTAGAACTCCTTCTCTCACTGGATAATGGATATTGTTCAATAATCAATCTCATCTTGAAACATTCAAATAGATGTCGAGAAGCTTTCTTCCTTAATCTTTGGTTGCCTGACTCTCCTGAAAATTCGGTGTACTGATAGGGGTTATTATAGAGTCATAGAGATGTACAGCACAGAAACAGATCCTTCAGTCCAATTCGTCCATGCCGACCAGCTATCCTAAATTAATCTAGTCCCATCTGCCAGTATTTGGCCCATTTCCCTCTCAGCCCTTCCATTCATATATTCATCCAGATGTCTCTTAAATGTTGTTATTGTACCAGCCTCCACCACTTTCTCTGGCAGCTCATTCCATACATGCACTACCCGCTGCATGGAAAAAGTTGCCCCTTAGGTCCTGTTTATATCTTTCCCCTCTCACCTTAAATCAATGCCATCTAGGTTTGGACTCCCCTACCCTGGGAAAAGGACCTTGCCTATTCACCCTATTCATGCTCCTCATGATTTTATAAACCTCTCTGAAGTCACCTTTCAGCTTCTAATATTCCAGGAAAAACAACCCCACCATATTCAGCATCTTGCTATAGCTGAAACCCTCCAACCCTGGCAACATGCTTACAAATTTTTCTGCACCCTTTCAAGTTTCATAACATTTTTCCTATGGGAGGGAGACCTGAATTGAATGCAGTATTCCAAAAGTGGCCTAATCAATGTTCTATACAGCTACAACATGACCTCCCAACTCCTATACTCAGTGCACTGACCAATAAAGGCTTGTGTTCCAAATACCTCATTCAGAATCCTGTCTACCTGTGACTCCATTATGTTGGCTGCTTACCTCACTTATATCTTACCAGCAACTCTGCTTCATAGATACTGACAACTTCACCAAAAGAGGAAGAGGGGTTGCTGACTGAGTCATTGAAGGTTTGGGGTGGGGGGAGGTGTTGGAAGAAGAGTTGGCGTGTGCGTGTGAAGGGGAGAGTAATGTTGGGAGGTTTGGTGTACGTGCAGGGTGGGATGTACAGGGATTGATTACAATGTAGCTGTGAGAATTGTTGGAGGGAAGGACATAATTGAGTTTGCTTAGACTAGGAAATATAGACAACCTGCCTGAAACCTATGAGTTCAAAGAATAACAATACTGTCATGAAGTTCTTTAAAATGTAGATTTTCACATTTATAAGATGTACTGTATGTTGATTGATAAAATGTGAATCTTATTGATTATTGATGGACTGTTACTATGCTGCTTTGTTTCTGTTCCATTTTTGCTGGTGTCTGAGATTACTTTAATTTTTTAGGTTTTAAAATTGGGGGGTGGTGGGGTGGTGAGCCGGGGCTAACATTGGAAAATTAAGGAGGTGTAATGATTCCTGGAACTGTGTTTCCTTCTGTCAGGGTGATTCTGGTGGACCATTGGTTTGTGAGGAGTCACCAGGCAAATGGTTCCTGGCTGGTATCATGAGCTGGGGAGAAGGCTGTGCCCAACCAAACAAACCTGGTGGCTACACACGAGTGACCGCAATCCGAGACTGGATCCAGAGCACAATGTTCCAGACCAACGTAATTACTGCTCCGGGAGAGAGCAATACAGAACAGACAGCTTCAGTACATACAAGCACTGTTGCCCCTAAAGCAATAGCAGGTGGGTGTTCCGAGAGTGTGTGTGTGTGTGTGTGTGTGTGTTGCTTAACAGTGTGTGAAGATCAGGTTACTACGAGGAATTAAGGGCTACGGGGAGAATGCGGGTAAGTGGAATTGAAATACCCATCAGCCATGATTGAATGGCGGAGTGGACTCGATGGGCCGAATGGCCTTACTTCCATTCCTATGTCTTATGGTCTTATGGTCTTACTGATCCAGTGCCTGTCATGCCTCACATTATTCCTCGTACTAATTTTCTGATTTCAAATGTGCAGCTTTCTTCTCCAAATTCCGTTGATAGTGTTACTGATTGCTATGCAGAGCAGGCTTGTGGGTCAAACTCAGTTGAAATAGTGCGCATGAACTGAAATCCTGATACTGGACACGGGTCACCTTCAACAAAAGTCATTCAAACAAACGGCAATAAAAGTTGGACTGGATTTTGCCTTTAAAACAGGTCCAACACATAAAACAGTACAGCAACAGGCCCTTCAGCTCACCAAGAAAATTTTAGTCTCAGTTGACAGCCAGCAACATTATGAGGATTGAGCTCATGTCCTTGGCATTATTAGCACCATGCTCTAACCGTTTGAGCTAACCCCCAGCCACAAACCAATTACTGGATCCATTGTCCTGCAATCTTGCAGGAAAGATTCCCAAGAATATTTCCAGGGATTGGGAACTTCAGTTATGAAGGTAGATTTCCTTTCTGTCCAAAAATATGCAGGTGAGCTGAATTGGCCATGCTAAATTGCCCATATAGTGTTCAGGGACGTGTAGGTTAGGTGCATTAGTCAGGGATATAGGGGAGGGGGAATGGGTCTGGGTGGGTTACTCTTCAGAATGTCGCTGTGGACTTGTTGGGCTGAAGGGCCTGTTTTCACACTGTGGGGATTCTATGAGATTAGAGAAGTTGGGACTGTTTTCCTGGGAGAAAAATGGGCTAGTGGGGATTTGGTAGAAATGTTCAAACTCGTGAGGGGTCTTGTCAGAATACAAAATGTGAAATTTCTCATTTCTGAAAGAGGTCTTATGTTCAAGATAATTGGCAAAAGAAGCGAAAAACAAACTTAGGAAAAAAAACTACAGTGATTGGTTAGGATTGGAATGTACTGCTGGAAAGGCAAGTTCAGTTGAGGCATTCAAAGCGGACGTAGATGATTATTTGAAAAGAAACAGGGTTCTGGGGAGAAGGCAGGAGAATGTTACTTAATGAAATGTGAAATAACTCACCAGAGACCAGTATTCCACCACCAAGTCACCTTTTCATTTAACAGTCTTTGACTTTAGTATTGCCTCATTCCAAGTCAGCTAACAGAATGGCTGACACTCCCTCTTTGTCTATCAGCCAGGGCTCCCTGATTGGACAATTAACAGTCCCATTTGGGGAACTCCTATTCTATGAGGTCGATCTGGCTGACCTCATTATGATCACTATATGAAATTTTCTTTTGAGGTGCTGGTGAAGTATCAGTGAATCGAATGTGGTGGCTCAGTGGTTAGCACTGTCACCTCACAGTGCCAGAGTCCTGGGTTTGATTCTGGCTTCGGTTGACTGTCTGTGTAGAGTTTGTACATTCTCCCCGTGTCTGCATGGGTTTCCTCCGGGTGCTCCGGTTTCCTCCCACATTTCAAAAAGATGTGCAGGTTGGGTGAATTGACCATGCTAAATTGCCCATAGGGTGACGTGCTTTAGTCAGGCGTAAATGTAGGGGAGTGGGTCTGGCTAGGTTACTCTTTGGAGGGTTGGTGTGGACATGTTGGGCCGAAGGGCCTGTTTCCATACTGTAATAATTTTATGATTCGGTAGCCTATTTGCAGTGTTTGGGGAACCCTGGTAGCTGTGTCAAATCAGCACTGAATAAATTTTAACATGCAAAGAAGCGTTCTGATCATGTTTAAAAGCTTTTCTGCAGAACAAGTAAAAAACTCGCAAGCACCTGAGTTGTGCAGTTATCATCAGGCCTTTTGAGTTCGACACTGAGTCATGAAGTTGCTCTGTATTCAGCTTTCTTGCATCACCTCCATGTAACAGAGATCCTGTTTGAGTGCAAGTGAAAATCCCTTGTCTCCATTCTCTCATTCCCCATTGATCCATCAGTGGAAACAATCTTCCACTGAATACTCTTCATGGTATCTCAGGTTTCGTCCACTCAGTTACTGACTGGTTGTCTCTCAGCACTGCTCCCATTCACCACATTGATAGCTCTGCAAAACCCAGTACTGGCCATCACGCCATCTCTTTCTCGACCAATCTCCAGTTTCTCTTCTCCAAACTTTCAGCCCCACCCTTGTCCTAGCCTCAATTTAAAGTGTGCACAATGCAGAAGGCTAAGATTAGGATCAACAGTGATAGCCACTCATGTGAGTGGAAGAATTAGGGTGGAGTGGATTGAGCTGGGGTGGGAGTGTTTTAAACTGAACCCCATCAAGAGTCAGTGCCTTCTGGAAAGGAGGAGAAAGGAGGAATTGGAAATCAGACAAAATCCATCAAAGAATAAAGAGACTGCTCTCATTCTCGCTCAACTGCCCCTCTTTTCTTGAAGTTTAAGTATGGAGGGAGAGTACCTGATTACGGACACAATGACTGGCAGTCAACAAAGGGAGTGATGAACATAGTGATTACATGTTGCATTAAACCTCAAACTAATAGTGTTCCCCCATCTTGTAGAAGTTCCCTGTACAGCCTCTACTTTCAAGTGTTCTACTGGCAGTTGCATCGATAAGCACAATGCAGAGTGTGATGGCGTCAAAGACTGTGTCACAGGATCTGATGAGGCAAACTGCAGTGAGTACAGTTACTTCCATCTCTGAGGAGAGGGAAAGTAATTATGATTTGGGGCCAGTGGTCTGTTTGTGATAACAAAGGCCCATCATTAAACCTGTCACACAATAGGTTTCCACGACTCTTGAGAAAGACTTATCAGGCTGCATTGACAACTGCTCACCCATGCACACTGTATTAACCACAACTGTGAAATTATTGGGAAACTCAGTCAATAACTCAATCATAAAATAAGACACCTGGATATTTATAATATGTTTGTTAGCATCAGAAGCAGGAAAGTTTAATGTTTTTAAAAACTCATCATTTTAATGTGTGGTTGAACGTTCGTACAGAAATTGTGCCCTCATGCCTGCTCATTTGATAAGATCATGGCTGGATCTGATTGTGGCCTCAAGACTACTTTCCCACTTGACCCAATAAACTTTGATTCCCTTTCTAGTCTAGAACCTATCTACCTCTGTCTTAAACATATTCAATGACCCTGCAAAATGCTTTCTGGGGAGGATAATTCCATATACTCATGACCCTCTGAAACGTTTCATCACCCTACTAGGTAACATCTTCAGTGGGCCTCAGGTGAAGCTGTGTACATGATTCCTGCTTTCTATTTATATGATTGGGTTTCTTTGGGTTGGTGATGTCATCTCCTGTGGTGATGTCATTTCCAGTTCTTTTTCTCAGGGCATGGTAGATGGGGTCTAACTCGTGTTAGTTGATAGAGTTCTGGTTGGAATGCCATGCTTCTCGGAATTCTCGTGCGTGTCTCTGTTTGGCTTATCTTAAGATGGATGTGTTGTATCCTAACCTTTTGTAATTCATTTAATAGGAATCTCAGGTCTCTCTGTACCTCTGAGAGCTACAATCTCACTCCACTTATAAAAAAAATGCTGTTTTCTTTCTGCTAATTCTGCCAATGTGGCCAAGTTCACACTTCCCATATTCTACTATCAATTTCCAAGTCTTTGCCCACTTACTTACCATCACAGTCCAAAGATGTGCGGGTCAGGTGAATTGGCCATGCTAAATTGCCCGTAGTGTTAGGTAAGGGGTAAATGTAGGGGTATGGGTGGGTTGCGCTTCGGCGGGTCGGTGTGGACTTGTTGGGCCGAAGGGCCTGTTTCCACACTGTAAGTAATCTAATCTATAGGCCTCCTCACAATGTACCTTTCTATTTATCTTTGTGAGATGAGCAACTACATTTCGTCCCCCCATCCAAGCCATCGTTGTAAATAAATGAAGCTACAGCACTGATCCTTGTAGCACTCCATTCATGACAACTTTCCCTTAACCCATTTATGCCTATTCTCTGTTTCCTGTTAGCTACTCAATCTTCTCTTCATGCTAATATCTCCTCCACCATGAACTTTTACTTTGTGCAGTGATCCTTGATATGGCACCTTGTCAAAAGCTTTTTGGAAATGTAATTACAAATGCCTCAAAGAATTCTAATAAATTAGCCAACATAATCTCTCTTTCACATAACCAGATTGATTCCACCTGATTGCATTGAGATTTTCTAAATAGTCTACTATAAACTCTTCATTGAGTCAAACATTTTCCTTATGGCATATTAAACTAACAAGTCTGAAGTGTCCTGCTTTCTGTCTTCATCTTCTTATGAATAGAGGGGCTACCTTTGCTTGTGATGTAATGATTGCCATGCTCTACTTTACCACACCTGCTCCCATTTTACATAATATACTGTAATTTCCTGTCAGACATGGCCGTCACTCAGTCTTTTACATAGTATAATGTTTAAAGCCTGAACCCAATTGGAACATGAAAGCCACCATGAAAAAATGTACATTTTGAACATAACCAACAATAGAGTGACAATTAAGTTTCACAAGGTGAATGTCATTGCCATTAACACGACATCAACAGCAGAATGAACACTGATAGTACCAATGTACAGCTATACAGATTATCGACACACTACTATGTACATCTCAAAATAAATTAACATTCTCAAGTACACCACTGTGCCCATCAGCAGGCATACAACCAAGCATAATGCCCACGCATATCATTGGGTATATCACCTGACATGCCACAGCACTGATCATGATATGTATTAGCAACAGAGATTCTCTCATGCAATTGCCTAAAGGTTTAACAAACTGGTAAAATCAGTGGACCTTGTTTTGATATTTGATTCAACCTGACTGGTACTAAATGTTTCAGTTGAGGTTTATAGTTCATTGATCTCTGTAACTGAGCCCAGTTTTGTTTATAGATTGTGGAACTGCACCCCTGATGGTCGGAAGTAGGATTGTGGGAGGAGTGAACAGTGCCGCTGGAGAATTTCCTTGGCAGATCAGTTTGCAGATACTGCACAACGGACATGTGTGTGGTGGAACCCTAATATCACCCAACTGGGTGGTCACTGCTGCTCATTGCTTTTTATTGTACGTGAACAGCTTTCAGCCAGTAACAGGGGACTGTGTGTACTAATTGATTCAGACAGGATGATATCACTTTTTTAAGTGACTTGAATGCATGCAAACACATGATAATGGTCAACACATCCATAGCAGTGAGCACATTCATCCATAGCATGAGCAAATCCAATGATAGCCATGTGCACACACTCAGCAATCCACACACTCTCTGTAAACATTGTGTTCTGCATGCACACAGATCTGTGTGCATTGGCACTCATTATAGTGTATACTCACAGCCACCTAGTGAAACATACACATTCAGAAGAACAGAATATGCACAGCTTCTCATTGTAATAGGCAAACATATACATACAGACTCGTCTATGATTACAGTATTGTTGAGTTGCTGTCTAACTCCATTATATTGGTATTTGCTTTACATGGTTTGTTTAAATTGTTAAAAAGTGTCACATTTCATAGATTGAATACCAAGCAGCATTGTTAACACAACAAAGATGCAGACTGATAATAGATACGTTGAGTGAGTGGGCAAAAATCTAGCAGTTACAACATAATGTGGGAAAATGTGAGGTTTGGTCGGAACAATAAAAAAAAGCAGAGTGTTACCTAAACTGTGCATAGCTGCAGAATTATGAGGTACAGAAGGATCTAGGTTTTGTCTGGTCACCAAACATTTGGTGTTTAGGTACAGCAAGTGATTAATAAGGCTAATGGAATGATAAACCTTAATACAAGGGGAATTAAAAATAAAGGGATGATATGCTTCAGTTATACAGGGCATAGGTGAAACCACATCTTGAACAGTATGTAGTTTTGACTTATTTAAATATGTAAGGATGTAAATGCATTGGAAGCAGTCATAGGTTTATGAGGTTGATACTTAGAAAGATCACTTTGAATTTGAAGAAAGATGGACAGGCAGGGCTTGCTTACACTAGAGTTTAGAAGATCAAGGAGTGATTTGATTGAAGTTTATAAGATCCAGAGTGCTTCTGACAAAGTGACTGTGGAAAGGACGATCAGTGAGTGAGAACATTGTTTGATGCTCAGCCCTTTGATTATAGGAGTTGGGAAGTCATGTTAAGGTTGTACAGGACATTGGTGATACTTCTTCTGGAGTACTCTGTCAAGTTCTGGTCACCTCGTTATAGGAAGAATATTATAAAGCTAGAAAGGGTTCAAAATTGATTTACCACGATGTTGCCAGGTCAGGAAGCTTGGGTTATAAAGAAAGGCTGGGACTTTTTCACTGAAGCATGGGAGGTTGAGAGGTGACCTTATAAAAGTTTATAAAATAATGAGAGATGTAGATAGGGTTAATGGTAGTTGTCTTTTCCTGAGTATGGGAGATTTCAAAATATTTTTAAGGTGAGAGAAGAGATTTAAAAAAGATGTGAGGGAATTTTTTTTATACAGCAATTAGTTTGTATAAGGAATGAACCTCCTCAGGGAATGATGGATGTGGGCACAATTACTTTAAAAGACACTTGGATAAGTACTTGAATAAGAAAGGTTTGGAGAAATATGGGCCAGGAGCAGGCAGGTGGGACTAGTTTAGTTTGGGATTATGTTCGGCATAGACCAGTTGAACTGAAGGGTCTGTTTCCATGCTCTATGACTCTATGACTAGGAGACACAGTCACAGAATTAGGGGTTGCTCTTTTAGGAAAAAGATTAGGAATTTAGTTTTCTCCCAGTTTTATGACTGAAACTGCCTTAGAAAGCAATGGTGGTGGAGTCGTTGAATTTTGTTAAAGTTGAAGCAAATAGATTCTTTTTAGGTCAGGACATTACAAGTTATTGTGTATTGATGGGAATCTGAAATTGGGAACACAAACAGATCAGCAGGAGTAAGCAATTCAGCCCTTTGAGCTTGCTTCATCATTGAAGAATATCATGACTCATCCTGGTTTTGATCTCAGAACCACTTTTCTGTCTGCCACCTATTGACCTTAATACATTGTCCATCAAAATATTAACTAGCTGAGCCTGAAATAAATTCAATAACTCAGCTTCCACTGTTTTCTGGGAAGGATAATTCCATTGACTAATGATTCTGAGAGAACAAAAATTCTACTAATCTCTGTCTTAAATGGGAGATATCTTATTTTTAAACCTGTGTCTCCTAATTCTGGTCTCTCCTATAAAGGGAAACATTCTCTCAGCATCCATTCTGTCAAGTCCCCTCAGGACATTATAGGCACGGTGGCTGAGTGGTTAGCACCCTTGCCTTACAGTGTCAGGAATTTGGGTTTGATTCTAGCTTCGGGTGACTGTCTGTCTGTGTGGGTTTTCTCTGGGTGCTCTGGTTTCCTCCCACAATCCAAAGATGTGCAGGTTAGGTGAATTGGCCTTGCTAAATTGCCTATAGTATTCAGGGATGTGTAGGTTAGGTGTATTAGTCAGGGATAAATGTAGAGTATTGGGTAGAGGAATGAGTCTGGGTGGGATACTCTTTGGAGATTCCGTACGGACTTGTTGGGCCAATGGCTTGTTTCCACACTGTAGAGATTTTATATTTCAATAAGATCATCTCTCAATCTTCTAAA
Organism: Hemiscyllium ocellatum; assembly: GCF_020745735.1. Classification (NCBI taxonomy): domain Eukaryota; kingdom Metazoa; phylum Chordata; class Chondrichthyes; order Orectolobiformes; family Hemiscylliidae; genus Hemiscyllium; species Hemiscyllium ocellatum. The sequence goes on along the minus strand of NC_083428.1, from coordinate 29,070,343 downwards.
CTCTGAAAGGTAAAGATCCCAACCTATTAAGAGAGGTATAGAGAGGAACCAAAGATACAATGGAAGTATGAAATATTTAAAATAATTAGGTTTTCTATAAGGTGTGAATGTTTACTTAACCATAAACAGACGTTTGATTTAACTTTCCTTTCAAAGTCAGAAGAATGTGCATCGTTGGTTCGGTTACCTAGGAACACTCTATCGCATGGGATTTCGAGGCACTAAAGTGACCTTTAAACGCCTCATCACCCACCCCTCCTTCAATACTTACAGTCTGGATTATGATATTGCCCTACTGGAACTGTCTCAGCCTGTGGCCTTTACTGAAGTCATTCAGCCTGCCTGTGTACCAACACCTGCCCACAGATTCTCAGAGGGAATGAAATGTTATGTAACAGGCTGGGGCACCACAGCAGTAGGGGGTAAGTGGCAAAGCAAAATTACATCAAACTGTTTGCCTGAGCTTTATATTACATTGTATGCAATTATTGCTCGCAAATGGCTCATAAATTCACAGTTTAAAACAGAGAAACAGTGTCATTCAATTCTGAGACAAACAGAGAGGTGAGCGAGGAAAACAGAGGCACCAGAAGCAAGAGTAGTGAGGCTTGGAAGGGAGCAAAACACAGATCATGAAACAGAACAAAAAAAACAAGTTAATTTAAGAGAGGAATTTTGTTTTAAAACTTGTACATGAATAGAGAGAAAGTGAAAGTAGAAGAAATATGCAGAAGAATAGTAGGAATGAGAGTTAGGGATCAAGAGGAAAAGGGTAGATATGAGAGGGAAGCAGAGAGCAAGAGAAAGGAATAAGCCCGAGAGAGAGAGAGAGAGAGAGAGAGAGAGAAAGGAAGATTATTGTAGCAGGCTATGAGCAAAGGGAAAATACATCAGCAGAAGTAATTGCTAAAGCACACATGCAGAATGGTGAACTCCGTGGGAGGAGGGATCAACAATGGGAGAAGGGAGCAGAGAGTGGGAAGAGGAGGAAGACAGTTTGACGATTCTGTAGCCTGGAGGAAGAGAAAGTTGATAGTGACAGAAAATTCAGATGATTGAGTGCAAGCCAAACACTACAGGATGTTGTAAATCAACAGATATTTATATTTATACAGCACTCTTAAGGAATGAAATGTTCCAAAGTGCTTCTTGGTAAAAGTATAAAACAAATTATGACATGGAACCACACAAAGAGATATTAAGGCTGATAACCAAAAGCTTAGTTATAGGATAGGTTTTAAGGAGAATATTAAAGGATGTAAACAAAGTAAAGAGGTGTAGGAAGGGTGTTCAAGAACTGGAAGCCATGGAAGAACTGGGAACTTGGAATAATTAAAGGTGGAGATACATCAGAGGCCAGAGTTTGATTAGTGCTGATTATTCGGAGATTATGGGACTGGAGGAGGTTAAAGAGATAGGGAGGGATGAGGCCATGGAGAGATTTGAACACGTGGACAAGAAGTTTAATATCAAGATGTTTCTTGACAAAAGCCAATATGGTCAGTGACCAAAGGGTGAGAGTGAGACGGGAATAAGTAAATTCCAAAATGTATACTGCTTGCTGTTACAAGTGAAACATCTAGTGAAATGTTCATAAATGGGTACTTCCATTAAATGTTATGATGGGTTGTAATAAATGTGGCATTGCCCTTCTTACTGTAAAAATGCTGTAGTGTGAAGTTCTGCAAAAAGACCCTTAATCACTTAATTTATGGTCCAGAAATTTTTTGTTACAAATCACTGCATTCTCTGCTCCATACAGGCTTATTGTCTTATTTAATGCAGAAAGCTGAAGTAAATCTGTTCAGCGACAATTTATGTCTGGAACTGTATGGCAGACAGATCACTCCCAGAATGTTATGTGCTGGGAGACTGAATGGAGGAGTGGATACCTGCCAGGTAAGCTGTCAAGGATCTAACAATTTGAGAAATGTAGCAGCTTAGGGTAATGATGGAATTCACAGAGTTGGCAAAGATAACAAATGACCTGGACTGTACAGGTTGTTCCACATGCTTCACTAATTTTTGGTGCTGAATCTGATGTATTTTTTTATATTGTAGACTTTTGAACAGTGTAAATTTGTAGTCTGCAGATAATGCAGAAGGGCATTGGATGTCCATCCCTCTAGCTGTATGAGGAATGTAAGGGAGATCAGTGACTGAGTGTACAACAAGAACAAAAATAAATAACATTATCAATCCTGGACACGCTTTACCTTTTTTTCATGGGTTAACAGTGAAGCATTGATTTTAACTAATTGTTGGATACTGTATCAATGGAGCATAATATCATGCGTAGAGAAAGGAACCATGTTCATCCTGGGAACATTAGATTAATATTGAGACTCAAATAATATTTGGTAATCCAGAGATTTAAATTAAAAGTGAGGACATTAGTCATAAGAAGGAACGGAAAGAAAGAATTAATTTATATTAATGTACTCCAGATTTCTTAACAGCAAATCACAGCCGTTGCTGAAAGGTCATTATCTGTTCCTTCAGGCTGTGTGTAGAAAGTAAAGAAAGGACAGTTAATAAATATTATATGTTGTTGTAAACAATGTTTGTGCACTGAGTTTAGGTCAGAGTGGTGCTGGAAAAGTACAGCAGGTCAGGCAGCATCTGAGGAGCAGGAAAATCAACATTATGGGCAAAAGCCCTTAATCAAGAATGGAGGCAGGGAGCCTTCACCCTGGAGGCTCCCTGCCTCTATTCCTGATGAAGGGCTTTTGCCTGTATCATCGATTTTCCTGCTCCTCAGATGCTGCCCTACCTGCTGTGCTTTTCCAGCACCACTCTGATCTAAACTCTGGTTTCCAGCATCTGCAGTCCTCACTTTTGTCTTGTGTTTGTGTACTGTCAGTGATATGCACATGATGAATCACATTTGCACAACAATGATGTGTTTTAATTATACAAACACAAAATGCCAGCCTGTGCATTATTGCCCTTGGTCACCTTTTGCCATAGGCCAATAGCATCACACAAAGAAAAGGGTCATGAATTATTTTGAAGTATCATTATTGTTGTTGCTGCATCTGCCTACATAATTTTTGCCCAGTCAAGATCCCTCAATTGACAAATGAATATTTAAACAGATGATCTGTTTTAATTATTGGCAAAGTGATAATAGCTAACCTGGAAAAACAGAACTGTCTGTACCTCTTTCAATAAAGCCATGGGAATTTTATTTTTATTACATCCTGAACAGAACATCAGTTTCACATCTGAAAAGTCAGAGAAACATTTATACCTAGCACTGCTGCCTCACAACACCAGTGTCCCAGGTCGATTTCAGCCTCGGGCGATTGTCTGTGTGGAGTTTGCACATTCTCCCTGTGTCTGTGTGGGTTTCCTCCGGGTGTCCTGGTTTCCTCACACAGTCACAAAGATGTGCAGGGGTCAGGTGAATTGGCCATGCTAAATTGCCCATAGTGTTAGGTGCATTAGTCAGAGGGAAATGGGTCTGGGTGGGTTACTCTTCAGAGGGTCGGTGGGGACTAGTTGGGCCAAAAGGCCTGTTTCCACACTGTAGGGAATCTAACCTAAATCTAAATCAGAGAATTACAATGAAACAAATGAGACTAGGACTGTTTCTAGAGAGAGAGGAAAAGCAAGAGATGGTAGGATGTAAATGTTTTGAGGTTTATGGTGAAAAGATGGAAAGGTTAGGATGAGGAATTTGGTGAATGGACGTGTCAATGGAACTGCGGGATTAAGTGAGAATGTTGGTATGTGGGCTATTAGATATGATGTTGTTTATTCATGACTGTCAACAGAATTAGTGCTAACTTATCGGACTTCAGGCCTTATTTGAGCCCCTTTAAGTCAAACATAGAACTTTGATATTGTGTATCTTCATAGTCACAATCAGGTGACTCAGATAAATGGCTAAATGGTTAGTTTAACATGATTAAAGTTGTGTATTTTAACAGCAACATACAGGACTGGTTCAATTTTAACAGTATTGTATTCAGTGAATGATGCAAAGACAATATTCCATTGGCAGTTACTCTCCAAATCAATATCCAGTGCCCCTTAATGACTTGGTCACTTGTTAAAAAGCATCAAGATGTTGAAGCAGCTCCTGACTGTAGGTGTTAAAATGAGGTAAAAACCCAGCATGTGAGCAGTGATTGACATTTTCTCCTACATTTTGTGTAGTAATAATGGCTTTGTCTTTACAGGGTGATTCAGGTGGCTCATTGGTTTGCAAAGAATCCTCAGGGAAGTGGTTCCTTGTTGGAATTACAAGCTGGGGTATCGGCTGTGCAAAAGCGAATGCACCTGGAGTCTACAGCAGAGTTACAACTCTTCAGAGTTTTATTGTACAACATGTTTTCTGAAAAATGAAAGGATCAACATCATTCTTGATTTAATCAAATACTGTAATACATGCATTGGGACTCAATCACAATGGGTGGGCCTCACTGGGACCATTAATTCTTTCCATAGTCTGTGAGAAGATTTGTAGCGCGGGTGCTCGTTGTTGTGGTTCTGTTTGCCGAGCTGGGAATTTGTGTTGCAGACGTTTCATCCCCTGTCTAGGTGACATCCTCAGTGCTTGGGAGCCTCCTGTGAAGCACTTCTGTGAAGTTTCCTCCGACATTTATCGTGGTTTGAATCTGCCACTTCCGGTTGTCAGTTCCAGCTGTCCGCTGCAGTGGCCGGTATATTGGGTCCAGGTCGATGTGCTTGTTGATTGAATCTGTGGATGAGTGCCATGCTTCTAGGAATTCCCTGACTGTTCTCTGGCTTGTCCTATAATAGTAGTGTTGTCCCAGTCGAACTCATGTTGCTTGTCATCTGCGTGTGTGGCTACTAAGGATAGCTGATCGTGTCGTTTCGTGGCTAGTTGGTGTTCATGGATACGGATCGTTAGCTGTCTTCCTGTAGTGTTTTGTGTAGTCCTTGCATGGGATTTTGTACACTACATTGGTTTTGCTCATGCTGGGTATTGGGTCCTTCATTCTGGTGAGTTGTTGTCTGAGAGTGGCTGTTGGTTTGTGTGCTGTTATGAGTCCTAGTGGTTGCAGCAGTCTGGCTATCGGAGGAAACATCACAGAAGTGCTTCACAGGAGGCTCCCAAGCACTGAGGATGTCACCTAGACAGGGGACGAAACGTCTGCAATATTCCCAGCTCGGCGAACAGAACCACAACAATTCTCTCCATTTCAAACACCCTATGATGTGCTCTCAACCTTCAACAGAATTTCTACAATTGCTTTATTTGTGCAGTAATATATATTTTAATCAATTACAAATATGATTGATTGAGATTTTTCAAAAACATCCTTACTTCGTGGTTCTTCATTCTGACAAACCAATAAGATATCATGCTTTATGTTATCGTAATCTCAGTCCTACCTGATGTCAATATCTCACCTAAAATATCTGCAAGACATTGAAGCTAAGCAGGGCCCAGTTTGTTGAAGGGATAACATTAGGGAACTTGAATTTAAGCTATTCTTTGCAGAGTACCAAAATTGCTTTGCCAAATTATGGAATTCAATAACATCAGAGTGGGATTATATAAAATCTGCTTAAATCAGCTCTTAAATACTGAAAAATGGATTTTATTTTTGCTGATTTTATTGAATGGACTTTTAATATGTTCATACAAGTTGTTAACCCATCAGAAACAGAAATGTGTGCATAATTTGCACTTGTATAACATCGAGGGCAGTAACTGCAGGCTTGTTCGAATTTCATTATTGCAAGGTACAATTGTACTGAGGGTTTTGTCATATAGAGTGTACACTATTGTTCAAGTGAGGGTACACATTGACAAATGGTAATTTACTGGTATATTAGATTAATCACTTTGATTTAATTATTCCTCTGAACTGAAACAATTATTTTTCTGTAAGTTTCTAAATCATTAACACAAGCTAGGTGTTTATATTTTCCACAATATTTAACATTGTAATGTATTAGTGCATTTTTTTTCAGCATTGTTTCTGTGCACGAAAGTATTGCTAACGGATCAGGAAACTACTACTTCAGAGATGGTAACAATGCTGGTTCTTACAAATTATAGGGTTTGATCAGATAATGATTATGTTTGACTCCCTTCTTGAAAGCAGTAATATGTCCGTAGTGTTTTCCTTCTTCCATGGTATGTAGGTGTTATTGCCAGGGCCAGTGTTTGTTGCCTATCCCTAAATGACCTGGAGAAGGTGGTGGTGAGCCACTTTCTTCAACCACCACGGTCCCTTTCGGATGAATGTGTACCAACAGTGCTGTTAGAAAGGGAGATCCAAGATTTTAATCCTGCAACAGCAAAGGGTTGTCATGTCCCTGAATTCCCCAAAATCCAGGTTAAAGTTCCAATTCTGGATGATGTGTGGCTTGGAGGGGGACTTGCAGGTGCTGGTGTTCCATGCATTTGTTACCCTCGATCTTTTAGGTGATAGAAATCCCAGGTTTGGAGGATGATGTCGAGCAAACTTTGGTGAGTTGCCACAGTCCGTCGTGATACGTACTTCTGTCTCTGTGCATTGGTGGTTGAAGGAGTGAAGTTAGAAGATGAGATGCTGATCAAAGTGGGATTTTTTGTCACGGATATTTTATCAGAAACTTAAACAGTAGCAAACAGGCCCTTCGGCCCAACAAGTCCACACCGACCCGCCACCCACCCATACCCCTACATTTACTCCTTACCTAACACTACGGGCAATTTAGAATGGCCAAGTCACCTGACCCACACATTTTTGTGACTGTGGGAGGAAACCGGAGCACCCGGAGGAAACCCACGCAGACACAGGGAGAATATGCAAACTCCACACAGTCAGTTCCCTGAGTCGGGAATTGAACCCAGGTCTCAGGCGCTGTGAGGCAGCAGTGCTAACCACTGTGCCACCATGGGCGGCACGGTGGCACAGTGGTTAGCACTGCTGCCTCACAGCGCCTGAGACCTGGGTTCAATTCCTGACTCAGGCGACTGACTGTGTGGAGTTTGCACGTTCTCCCCGTGTCTGCTTGGGTTTCCTACGGGTGCTCCGGTTTCCTCCCACAGTCACAAAGATGTGCAGGTCAGGTGACTTGGCCATTCTAAATTGCCCGTAGTGTTAGGTTAGGGGTATGGGTGGGTGGCGGGTCGGTGTGGACTTGTTGGGCCGAAGGGCCTGTTTCCACACTGTAAGTAATCTAATCTAATCTAATCTAGCCAAAAAAAACACAGTTGTGTTTATTGAAAAAAAAACAACAGGCAAGATATTCCTGGTCAGCGGGTGATTGTAATAAAGTTGGAACCATCATGATCACTATCAATGGGGGTCCCTTTCGTGGTGCATTAATAACTTCCCTACCCCTGGACCAAGAGGCCTGAGTTCAAGTTCCATCTGCTCCAGAGATGTATAACATCTCTGAACAGGTTAATTAAAAAAAATACTATCACTATTCATAAAGCTCCAGAATGTAACATGTATATAATGCTGCACTTTGATACAGCAACACAGACTCCCACAGAATTGGTAATGATGGGATATAGAAGAAAAGTGGGGAGCAGCACCTGCAAAAGCACTAGCATGATACGACGAATATCAAAATCCGTATAGTGTGGAAGCAGGCCGTTTGGCCCATTGAGTCCACATCGACCCTCCAAACACCATCCAGATGCACCATGTCCCAGTAATCCTGTATTTCTCATGGCTAACCCACCTAGCCTGCACATCCCTGAACACTATTAGCAATTTCACCTAACCTGCACAGCTTTGGACTGTGGGAGGAAACCCAAGCAGATAGGGAGTGAGTGTATAAGTCCATACAGACTGTCACCCAAGGTTGGAATCAAACCTAGGTCCCTGGCGTTTTGAGAGAACAGTGCTAACCACTGAGCCACCATGCCACTCCGAAAAACAAGGAATAATTTGATGTATCTGTTTGCAGAATGAAACGCTTGTGTACTATCAGAACAAGTCAAGACTGATCTCATTCATTTTATCTTGTGTTTTCTTGTTGAAAATCAGTTTAAAAACACAACACTGCAGTGGCCAGAAATCAAATCCAGGTCAACTGCTTAGAAGGCAGCTATGGTCACCACAATGGCACCATTCCTATGCCATAGAGATTCTGGCAGAGCAAAGTGTCTTAACGGAGTAAGCACATTTAACTACATGTGCAGATCACTGTGTATGTAGAAAATAATAAAGGGAGATTTACCAACACAAGAATGGGAATTCATTTATCTAATATATGCAGGATCAAGTAATAATTTAGTGCATCATTAACAGAACATGTGAACCTTAATGCAGGTACAAGTAACAAATTAGGAGTAAAGATTAGCTAATAAAACATTTCAGTAATTCTTACACATTTCAGTCTGGCGTAGATATTTCTCAGTATATTCTGCCAAGCAGTTTACAGAAACTACCACCCATCATGTAGTTGTACAATTATCCAGAGGTGTGCCCCTTTTGACCTTTACAGGATGTTGTGCTTTCTGCTAATGCCACCACACTCCCATCTTCAGCTTGTTGAAAAAGTTAAATATTCAGTGCAGAAAGCGTTAGACTGCAGCATTTCACCATATATGGATGTACAAGATAACAATTAAAGAAAACTCATCTACTTAAGTCAATCTTACTCCTTTCCTCACAAACATGAACTTTAATAACCGAGTACTACATCCAGTTTGACTTACTTATTGCACCCAATTCAAGTTAAGGATAACTCAAGTCATTTAAACTTTTAAAATACGTTAGTGAGACTTGGAACAAGGACAGAGTCCAAGTTACACAAAAAAATTAGAAAAAACTGGAGGAAGTTAGCTGTGCTAGGCACAACATAGTGGGCCAAAGGGCCTTTTCTATGTTCAAAGGGCCTGTGCTGTACTTTTCTATGTTTATCTGTGGAAAGAAAACCAGAATTACATTTCCAGTTTTCTTCAAAACTTAGGAAATACAGAAACATGAGAGCAGAATAACCTAGCTAGACAAATGACACCAGGATAACACCACCAGTGAAACCCAACAAGGATAACAAGACCAGGGTAGCCCTAATGAATATCCTGATGAAGGGCTTATGCCCTACAGATCGACTCTCCTGCTCCTTGGATGCTGCCTGACAAGCTGTGTCGTGCTTTTCTTGCGCCACACTTTTTGACTCTGGTCACCAGCATCTACAGTCCTCACTTTCTCCCTCTCCCCTAACAAAACGCAGGCAGTGGAATGAGAGTATTATATAGGTGACTGTTGAAGGGCTTTTGCCCGAAACGTCGATTTTCCTGCTCCTCGGATGCTGCCTGACCTGCTGTGCTTTTCCAGCACCACACTGACCTAGACTCTGGTTGCCAGCATCTGCAGTCTTATTTTGCCTAATAAGTAACTGGGACCATGCTGATAGACAAGGTCATGTGACTGAACGGATGTGGCGGTGCAGTCTGGGAGTTGTAGTTCTCAAATCTCAGCCTGCACTCAGCGCGCACGCGCCGATCCGCCATTCTCGCGCTCCGTCCGTTGCTGCAGCAGGGTTCGCGGGGCCTCGCTAGAATGGACAGCTTCTCGTCGGACTTCTCTTCAGGAGGGCCTGGCGGAGGGAAGGTGGACTCCGGGATGATCATGGAGCAGGTGAAGCTACAAATCGCCGTCGCAAACGCCCAGGAACTTTTACAGGTTGGTAGGCGCTAAATATTATCCAACAGTAGCACCCGGCTCCATGGAGCTCCACCCTCCAGTTACCTTCCTCGTCAACGTACAGCATCCCGCGACATGATTGACAGGGGGGTCTGACCAATGGGAATCCATGGCGTCGTGGGGCGGGTCTTCGTGTTGTGTATGTCGTAATACACGCGGTGTCGTGAGGGCAGAGGTCATTCCTGGGTTATCGCACGTGGGGGACAAGGACATTAAAAACCCCAACAGAAGCTAAATCAAGATGAGTGTGGTGCTGGGAAAGCAAGTCAGGCAGCATCCGGGGAGTAGGAAAATCGACATCTCGGGCAAAAGCCCTTGTCATCAGGACCTTGACTCTAATCTGCAGTAAAAAATGATGTCTGCAGATGCTGGAGATCACAGCTGAAAATGTGTTGCTGGTCAAAGCACAGCAGGCCAGGCAGCATCTCAGGAATCTGCATATTGAATGGTGGTGCAGGCTCGAAGGGCAGAATGGCCTACTCCTGTACCTATTGTCTATATACTTTCGCCTTCGAACAGAAGTTGGCAACCAGGAAGTGAGGGGAAAGGTTGCAGGCGTTTTTTCTTTATTTTGACGAGTGGAACTTTCAATTTCGTAATACTGTGATGTCCCGAAAAATTCATCAGATTGTCCTTTATTAGGCTCTCTAATGGAGTAACAATTGTTAAAGAGCTTCACAGGTATAGCAAAGAACATGTGACTTTGAGTCAAGTAAAACATACGAAGGTCAATGAACTACAGCAAGGTCAAAAAAGGTAAAATATAAGGAGTGAAATAAAACAAGGAGCTGCAGATGCTGAAGATCTGAAACGAAAATATAAATTGCTTGAGAAACTCAGCAAATCTGACTGTGGAGAGAAAATAGTGTTAACGTTTTGAGACTAGTGATCCTTCTTCAGAAGGATATAAAATGTGTCTGAAAGGAGGAAAGAGTGCCAATGAAGGAACTCGAGAGTTACAACCATAGCAGCAGAAGGCATGCCTAACATACTTGCATAATTAGTACCAGAACCAAATATTACTGGTTAATTTGGTTTCTTACACCAAAAATGTCTTGTGTCCCTTTAAGAAAGGTGCAAACTTTGAGTTGTGAATGGCATTATCAAAATTATTTTTTAAATGGCATATGGATCTCACAATCAAGTTCAGTATTGTTCCCCATCTTTAGTTGCTAGGCCAATTAATCACAGCACTGCACAAGCATATAAATTAGAAGCAGAAGTAGTCAAATTGGCCTCTGCATGCCTGTTCCAGCATTCTGTATGTGTTTAGAATTCCATATTTGCATACACTCCAGATAGTATTTGAATCCCTTGCTTAACAGGAATTTGTCGGTAATTCTGCCTGAAAAGTGCTTAATGAATCTGTCTCCACCATCTTCTGAGGCAGAAAGTTCCACAAGTCACAACCTCATGAGAGAAAAGTTTTCATCTTTTCTGAAAAACCATTCAGGCTCTTGGAGATCCTTTCTAATAACCTGGTCAGAGATGTTTTTAGATTAGATTAGAGCGGAAACAGGTCTTTTGGCCCAACAAGTCCACACTGACCCTCCAAAGGATAACCCACCCAGACCCGTTCCCCTACTCCCTACTAATACACCTGTCACTATGGGCATGGCCAATTCACCTGACCTGCAGGTCTTTGGACTGTGGGAGGAAACAGAAGCACCTGGAGGAAACCCACGCAGACACTGGGAGAATGTGCAAACACCACGCAGACAGTTACCCAAGGCTGGAATCGAATCAGGGTCCCTGGTGCTGCAAGGCAGCAGTGCTAACCACTGAGCCACTATGCAGTCCTGCTATTAAACACTTCTGGAGCAGGTGATACTTGAACTTGGGACTAGTGGTCCAGAGGTAGGAATGTCACCACCATCTCACAGAAGCCTCTATTCAGAGACTTTGACTTCAGAGAAGTGCTTCTCACCCTTCTAAACTCCCACTGAATCAAGCCTAGGCTGTCTACCCTTTCCTCATGAGACAACCCTCAGTCAAGTAAACGTAAGAAGTGTCTTCCATGTGTTTACATCCTTAAGTAAGTAGTTCACACTTCACAGTATTCAAGGTGTCTCACCAATGCTGTATATAACTGAGGAATACCTTTTGTAATAGCATTCCTTTAGCCTTAGTTACTTGTTGTACTTGCATGCTAACATTTTGTGACTTACGTACTGGAACGCCTAAATCTCCTTGCATCTCAGAATTGTGCAGTCTTTTACCATTCAACTAATTTTTCTATTCTTCCTGCCAAAGTGAATAACTTCAAATTTCCTCATATTATATTCCATCTACCATATTTTTGCCTACTGACTCAACTGATCCATATTCATCTGCAACTTCAATGTGTCCTGTTCACAACATACCTTCATATTTTTACAAACTTTTCATAACAATTGATTCTAGTTTCATTTTCAGGATTACCGAGACTAGCTTTTTAATCGCCAGATTTTATTAATTACGTTTTTATTACATTTAAAGTTTGGGCCTGTGGACTCCTGGACCAGTGATATTACCACCATGCCACAGTCTCTGTTTTGAGTGGAAGGAGGTGGATATTGTGGTTAATTAATGCAGAGAGTTAGAACCATTGGTATAAGTGAGGGTTAAGAAGTATAGATGTAAAGGGGGCTTTGAGGATTTTAGCAGCATTTAAGCTGAGGCAGAGTGCAGTGTGGCATTGTGTAAGTAAACGATCTTAGAGATGGCTGGATGTGTGACATCAGATATTATACCATGATTACAAACAGCCATTTACTTTGCTGGGATGGAATCGGTGATAGGCAGGGCCAGGAGCAAGTCACAGACCCAGTGCTGCTCCCAACCCAAGCTCAGATGGTTCCCTAGAATTCCGGTTCCCAGTTGGTGGGCACTGATGTAACCCTGTCCTGGTGGACAGTGAATATGCAGGGTGGGAAATTAAGATAATGTCTTTGTCTCTTTAACATATATTATGTCGAAACAATTTTGAATGTCAGGCATGCACTGTAAGAATTTAGAGACAGTGGTGGTGCTGAGCTACTATATATATCAGGATGAATGTTGTGTTGTTGGATAATGTTGCTGACAGCCAGCATGCAGTAGAAATAGGCAGAGGCTAAGATTAGGTGCAGACATAAAGTTTTGGAGCAAGAAGAGAACTACAGGCAATTCTCTCGTGTGAATCGTAAGACAAGAATGGAACCAGATATTTGCAGTCCCACCACGCTGTGTAACGCTAGAGGAAAGGCCATGGAGGTGGATGTTGTGGCAAGCTATGTCAATGTCTGCAAAAGGATGAGGAGGAATGGTTTATCTCATTCACATAGGATGTCATCAATTAGCTATGACCTTTATACAGGCAAAAGGAACTCATTTATACATGATATTGTTTTGCATTGGTAAAAGAGGGGTCATGGTGACTACCAGTCTTTTAATTTCCATGGAAACACCGTGACCAATCAAAGTTTATTTTCTCATGCTGCATAAATTTGTGATTCTTTTTAAATTGTTTCTTGTGTCCTATTCCTAATGAGTACATGATGAAAAGCTTTGAGTTATTGATTCCTTTTAGCAAAGTTCAAATTAAATACTACCAAATGAGATTGAAGTCGAAATCTGCAGAAATCATACCAGTCTGGAAAGATTGTCGAACCACCTGTATATTGTATAGACTCCTGGATTTTTAAATCACTCATTGTTTCTACATAAATAATTTTGCAACTACACTAATGTATATATATTTTCGCTCAATGTATGTAATTGTATTTTGGAAGTTGAGGGTGAAGGGGATGTAATCTTGTTGCTTTAGAAGTTCAAAGCTGATAAACCAAGGACCAAGATGAAACCATGTGTGTAATTGCCATGTGCAGAAACGTGCTAGCAGGAGATTGCATACATAATTATTTGTAGTAGACTGAGCTATATGTGATTTTCAAGAAAGCTAAATTTGTCTTACTTAATCTGCATCACTTATCAATAATACAAGAAATGACAACAGTGGCCTCTTTTGGACAAGATGAATTTGGAAAGGGCATCAGAAAAAATAAAATAAAAACTAACAAAAGGTGTGTGTTGCAAAATATTTTCATCCATGAATCATAGCCACACCAAAAGTCTATTATTATGTCTTTGAGGCACCAAATCTACATCAAAATAAGCTAGTATAACGAGAGTCTAGACAATGATTGTGGAAGACTATTCAATCCCAAACTGATACTGACTCACACATGATCCACACCTACTTAACTTCCCGTGACAATCAAAGGATCAAGATTGAGAGCAGTAACTGCAGTGATTTACTGTTCCCTATTACAAAACTGTTGAGACAATTACAGCCCTGCAGTGGCCATCCTGGCTGAGATTAGACAATGGTTATTTATTGTATATGGCATCTTCAACAGAAATATTACCCCAGGCATTTCACTCATCTGGTTCAGTAATATCCTTTAGGAAGAAGAATCTGCCCATTTTGACCTGGTCTGGTTTACATGTGACTCCAGCTCCACAATTTGGTTGACTCCCAACCACCGTCCTGGGCCATAAGGGATAGGCAATAAATGCCCTAGCCAGTGATCCCATAAATGAATAAAACAAACCTAGTATAAGTATGATAGATGCTGAACTAGTGAACAAGGGATTTAAAGAATAGGCCAAAAAGGTGGACTGAGATGCATTTTTTTTAAGGGAACAAGGAAGTGGAGAGATCTGGTACTTTTGGACGGTCAAGCTTTTGATCTTTCTTCCTCTGATCTTAAGCAATGTTTTCCTGCTCCTCGGATGCTGCCTGAACTGCTGTGCTTTTCCAGCACCACTCTAATCTAGAATATGATTTCCAGCATCTGCCATCCTTATTTTTACCTTGAGCAATGTTATCAGGCTTCAGTTTCAGAATCGTACGTGGGGATATCTTTGTAAGCAAACTATTAAGAGTACATAGACACTTGCGTCACTGTGGAATTGAAACACAGAGTAAGGATGTTTTGTTTTGTGTCATTTCAGCGAATGACTGATAAATGTTTCAGAAAGTGTATCGGCAAGCCAGGAAGTTCACTGGACAATTCTGAACAGGTAATACTTTATGACTTATACAAAAAATAATATAGAACATGAACAGACCTTTCAGCCCACAAAGGCTGCGCCGACAAATGAAGTCTTTCTAAACTAAAACTTTTTGCCTTTACACAGTCTGGAGCCCTCTTATTTCCTGTCTATTCATAATTAAAAATCACACAATACCAGGTTATAGTCCAGCAGGTTTATTTGGAAGCACTAGCTTTTGAAGTGCTGCTTCTTCATTAGGTGGTTGTGAAGTAGGTCCATAAGACACAGAATTTATAGCAAAAGATTACAGTGTCACACAGCTGAAATGATAAACCTAGATTAAGTTTTTCATCTTTTAGAATGGGTTTGCTTGTTTCGTATCTTTAATATGTAAATCCCAGAACTTCTTTTAAGTCTCATTCTCAAGATAACTTCAGGTTTTCTAACAGAAGGTGTCATCTCCGCTCAGATGATGTATTAAAGTTGTGAGGTTAAAGTCTGTCTTTGTCCCAACTTTGAGTCAGATTGGTTCTATTTCTAAAGTGAGGTTTATAGAATATTACATGGATTGACTGTAGGTTATGCATTTTTTTTTAAGCAAAATAGAACGAATCTGCAAATATAATTCTGTGGTTACAAATTCACCTCATAAACTTATATGAGTATGCGTGCAGGAGAGACAAAGTGTGTGTGCATTTGGATAAGTGCATGTGAGAGAGTGAGAGTTTGCATGTGTGTAAGCTTAGTAAAGTATGTGTGTAAATATAGGGGCAGTGGGTGTGTATGTGTTTGGATAAGAGAGAGAGAGAGAGAGAGAGTGTGTATGTGTGTGTGTGTTTGCGCGTGCGTGCGCGCGCGCGCGCAGTGGGGTCACCTGTAGTGTGACATGAACCAAAGTCCTCATTGAGGCCATTCTCATGGGTACTGAACTTTGCTATTAGCCTCTGGTCAGCCACTTTGTGTTGCTACCTGTCCAAAAGTCTGCCTTGGAGAATGGTCACCCGAAGATCCGAGGCCGAATGTCCCTGACCGGTGAAATGTTCCCCGATTGGGAGGGAACACACCTGCCTGGTGATTGTTGTGGGGTGTCCATTCATCCGTTGTTGTAGCATCTGCTTGGTCTCGCCAATTTACCATGCCTCAGGGCATACTTCTCTGCAGCATATGAGATGGACAACGTTGGCCAAGTCACATGAGTAACTGTTGCGTACATGGTGTTCCTACATGTAAAGGTGGAATCCGTGTTGACATTCTGATTCACTTTGCAGCGGTTGCCGTGACAGGGTTGTACCATATTGTGATCGATGTTGTCCTGAAGGCTGGTCACCAGGTCAACTCATCGACTGCCAGTTCTGACTTGGTGAGAAATGGTAATGACCACCTCAGGAGACAAATATGGGTCGCAACCCATAGGGTACCCTTCGATGTCCAGGTTTTCCCGGGAGCCGAAAAGCTGCACCATGTTATTCTCAGCCTGCAACACGTTATCGATGAGAATGAGCACCTCGCCAAGGCCTTCCCTACACCTCCACTTCTCACCTTCAAACAATCAATAAATTTTAACCAGATCATAGTTTGCAGCAAAGTGCCCAGCCTTAAGGATAGCACATGCACACACTCACTCTGTCTCTCCTGAACGCGCAGCCGTATAAGTTTATGGGGTGAATTTGCACCTGCAGAATTATATTTGCAGATTCGTTCTATTTTGCTCAAAGAATGCATAACCTACAGTCAATCCATGTAGTATTCTATAAACCCCACTTTAGAAATAAAACCAGTCTGACTCAAAGTTGGGACAAAGACAGACCTTAACCTCACTCCTTTAATGCATCGTCTGAGCGGATATGGCACCTTCTGTTAGAAAACCTGAAGTTACCTTGAGAAAGTGACTTAGACGCTCTGGGATTTACATATTAAAGATAAAAAACAAGCAAACCCATTCTAAAAGATGAAAGACTTAATCTAGGTTTATCATTTCAGCTGTGTGACACTGTAATCTTTTGCTATAAATTCTGTGTCTTATGGACCTGCTTCACAACCACCTGATGAAGAAGCAGCACTTAATAAGCTAGTGCAACCAAAGAAACCTGTTGGACTATAACCTGGTGTTGTGATTTTTAACTTTGTCCACCTCAGTCCAACACCGGCTCCTCCAAATCGTGGCTGCCTATTCATGTAACTGTCAATTTGCCTCTTAAATATCCTTGAACTTTTTCTATACTATTCCTTGTTCTGTTCAGGTGCAATCCTGGTTTCTACCTGACCTGGAAGTGTTCCTGGTGCCCCAGGAAGCTAAAGCCACTCTTGTTCACCATTTCTCCATTCATATCCTCACCATATTATTTTCTTGTTTCTGTGCATTAACAGTACTCCAAAAATGAATACCTTTAATCTTGCTCTTATTCCTGAGAGTCTACTTGTAAGACAAACCTTTTCCTTATCTATGTTAGTTCCAATGTGGACTGTAATTTCTGGCTGTGTCCTTACTTATTATCAGAACAACCTGCACCTATTCAGTGATATCTCTTGCCTTGGCATCATTGAAATGGGAACTCATCCCTGTGGTTACTTCTGTGATTAAGTCACTTGTAACAATTGCAGATCTGTACTTCATTTTACTCCCCTGTGAAGCCAAGTCATCCAGAGATTTATGAATTTGCTTCTGATTGTACCTCCATGCACCCTCGCTAATATTCAACACTGAGGACAGATTTGTGTGTACCACATTCCCAGGGAACAGTCTGTCACGTGCTCCTTCACCTCTAGAATTATTTTAATTTTAGTAACATCAAGCACCACTATTTGTAATTAGTGAGACAAAAGCTGTAAAAAAATTTTTAAAGTATTTGGTGATATCAATGACAACGTTTGCCTGATATAAATCAAATTAAAACTCATGGCATTCACGAACCCATCCAAACGTGAGAGCATTGGTCATTTCTCTAACAACCTTGACCCTCCCTCGTATTCCCATGATTTCACTTCTGGGTTACTCATTACAGAGAAAACATACCTTTCTGCTATTTATCAATGGGAGATTTTGAGCCTGTGGTGAGTTAGTTTGTTAAATCCGTGTAATGGAACTGAACCTTTCTCCCTTTTGAACTTACATGTTAAATTGGGAAGTAATAAAAGTTGAAAATGTGTTGCTGGTCAAAGCACAGCAGGTTAGGCAGCATCTCCGGAAGCATCTACAGACCTCATTTTTTACTCAAAGTAATAAGGAAATGCCAGTAAATTTGGATTAAAGAGCTTTAATATTAATTAATATTAATTTTAAAAAATCAGTTTGACTGCTTTTGTCCTGTAAGGATAACATTTTTAACTGAACTATTCAGGAAGCTGTATTCTGGTGAACCTGATATTTTCTTACATTGGGATCATTCATGGAGACTCAATATTATAAAAATTCTTAGATGATTTAACATGATTTGACATCACTCAATAGCTCAAAATGTTTAAACCAAAAACTGAAGAACATTTTTCATGCCAGAATATGTGGAATATTACAACCAAACCTGTTTGGAATCCTGAAAACAGTCAAATATTTAATGATGTAAAATGTCAGGCAATAAAACTTTCACTGTGATTTGTGTAACTACAGCAAGAATAATCAATTTTAATGCAACTGGTCTTGCATGCAACTGATTGATAGCATCAAAATAAGCATCGTCAACTATAAATCTCTTTCAAAGAGATTTAATGAATATAACTTGTCAGTTTTTAAGAAAACATGTAAAACCCTGACATCTACATTATATTGTTTTGATACGAATGGATTAAATCAGTAAATCTCTCAGGAGAGGGTTCAGAAGAGATGTTGCCAAGTATGGAAGGTTCGAGTTATAAAGAAAGGCTGGGACGTTTTTCACTGAAGCATGGGTGGTGGAGAGGTGACCGATTGAAGTTTATAAAATAATGCGAGATATAGATAGAGTTAATGGTAGTTGTCTTTTCCCTAGGATGGGGGATTTCAAGACTGGGGACACATTTTAAGGTGAGAGGAGAGACAATTAAAAAAGACATCAGGGGCAAATGTTTTACACGGAGGGTGGTTTGCGTGTGGAATGAACTTCCTGAGGAAGTGGTGGATGTGGGTACAAGTACAATGCTTAAAAGACATTTGGATAAGTACATGAATAGGAAAGGTTTGGAGGAATATGAGCCAGGAGCAGACAAGCAGGAATAGTTTAATTTAGGATTATGTTCAGCATGGACTGGTTGGACCGATGGGTTTGTTTCCGTGCTGAATGATCATATGACTCTAAATGTTGCTATTGTATCCCTTCCCAACACCACCTTCGGCAGCGTATTCCAGGCACTTATCACCCTCTTTGTAAAAAAAAAAAATTGCCTCTTATGACTCCTTTAAATTAACCCCTTTTTACCTTAAGCCTGTGTTCCCTGTAATTGATATTTCTATCCTGGGAAAAAGACTCTGACTATCCATTCTATCCATGCCTGTCATAATTTTGTAAGCTTCTATCAGGTCGCCCCTCATCCTTTGATATTCAAGTGAAAACAAACCAAGACTGTCCAGTCTCTCCTCATAGCTAGTACCTTCCATGCCAGGCAGCATCCTGGTAAATCATTTTGATGCCCTGTCCAAAGCTTCCACATCCTTCTGGTAATTTGGCAATCAGAACTATACACTATGTTCCAAATATAGCCTAACTAGAGTTCTGTACAGCTGCAATATGGTCTGCCATTTTCTTTATGCCCTGACTGATGAAGACAAGCATGCCACATGTCTTCTTGACCACCTTGTGTTGGCATTTTAAGGAAACCAAGGACTTGTATGCCTTGACCCATCTACATTGATGCTACTAAGCATCCTGCCAATTACAGTATACTTCCCTCCTGCATTACATCTTCCAAAATGCATCAACTCACATTTGTCCAGGTTGAACTAAATCTGCCGTTTATCTGCCCAAGTCTCCAATCTGTCCATTTGGCTGCTGATTCCTGCGGCAATCATCCTCACTATCTGCAGCTCCACTACCTCTTTGTGTTGTCTGCAAAAGTTATTAATAAGGCCACCTATGTTCTCCAAATCAATTGTATATTACAAATAGCAGGAGTCCCAGCACTGATCCCTGCTGAACATCACTGGTCACAAATCTCCAGTCACAAAATGCCCTTCCACTGTTACTCTTTGTCTTCTGTGAGTAAGCCTGTTCTATATCCATCTTAGCAGATCCCATGTGATTTCATCTTTTGTATCAGCCTGCCATGAGGGACCTTGTCAACAGCTTTGCTAAAGTCCATATAGACATTACCACCCTGCCCTCATGAGTCATCTTTGTTTCTTCCTCAAAAAAATTCCCATCAAGTATGTCAAGAAGTGTTCTACAACAGGCACTGTCTTGCATTTGAATTTGTTAATTGTGAAATATGGAAAAGAAAGTAGGATCTGATTCTTGTCTGATAACAATGTCACGTTTCTCATTGTACATATAACATAAAAGATGTTTGTATTCATAACTTTCATAAAAGCACAGAAATAGCTAAGTCTGTTGACAGTGAAGAAGTTTAATTAATATTAGTTTTTTTTTTAAAAAAGAGACGTTAGCAGAAGTGGAAACTGAGAATTCACTTGAACCAACTGGTCAACATCCTAGAGCCCTAAAAGAGGCAACTGTAAAGATAGGAGATGGATTTGATATGATCTTCCAAAATTTGCCAAGTTCTGACTGCTTCAGTGGATAGGCAGGTAGTAAATGTAATGCTTCTTGAACAAAAGAGGGAGAGAGAAAATATGGCAGTACAAGCCATTCAGTTATTGAGATAATGCTGGAATTCAATACAAGGGAAGTGGTAACAGGGCACATTTAAAATCAAATGGTTGTGCAGAGTCAACGCAGATTTATGAAATGACAACAAATCTGACAGTTTGTTTTGAGGACAAAAATAGCAGGGTATATAATTGGGATCCAGTGGGTGTACAGTATGTTTGAATTTTCAGAGACTATCTGATAAGATCCATGAGAAGTTGTTGCACAAATAAAGATTCATGAGGTTAGAGTAACATATCAGCACGAAAGGAGGATTAATTAAAGGACAGAAAGAGGTTGGAATAGGCAGGTTATTTTTATGTTGGTATATTTTCTACCAATGGATATTGCACAGATTAGTGCTGACCTTGGCTATTTACAGTCTATAACATGACTTGAAGGGACTGCATGTAACACATCCATGTTTTCTGATGATTATTTAAAAAGTGGTGGAAAAACCAATAAAACATGCCCAGATCTCGAGCTCCAAGGAACGACATGCAAATATTCAATCCATAAGAAGCAAGTGTACACTCAAATTAGACCACAGAGTTCATCTTTCCGCCAGCTTCCGTCCTGTCTCTCCCTTTCTCTCTGTGTCCCTTTAATCCTTCAGTCAGTGAATGTAATTTACTGAAGAGTGTAGTCTCTCTCTCTCTCTCTCTCTCTCTCTCGCGCACACACACACACACGAATATCTTCCACCTTTCTTACTATGTCAGTTTCAGCCTTTGTGTTTTTCTAGTTTGTAAGGGTAATGAGACATTCACATTCCAGAACACTTAAGATTAGGGAACTGAGCTCCATAAGTTCAAATCTGCTCAGTGTGGTATACATGAAAATGTAACAGGATTGTTCTATTACATGCATACTCCACTCAGCTTATTAAATTACAAATTCTTTTCCTATTGAGTATTTGTTTTGTTAAGAGTCTTCAATATAAAGCAGAAGTTCAGTTATCCAACATCCAACTGTGAAATATGCGAAGCTTCCAGCCCTCGTGGTAAAAAGGAAATACCGCTACCCATTCCACAAGTGAACGAATGTTATAGAACTTAGAAAAGTACAGCACAGAACAGGCCCTTCAGCCCACGATCTTGTGCCGAGGATTAATCTTAAAGTAAAATAAAATAATATAAAATAACCTAACCGGCGCACCCCTCAATTCACTGCTGTCCATGTGCATGTCCAGCAGTCGCTTAAATGTCCCTAATGACTCTGCTTCCGCCACCACTGCTGGCAACTCATTCCATGCATGTGCAACTATCTGCGTAAAGAGCCTACCCCTGACGTCTCCTGTATACCTTCCTCCTACTATCTTAAAACTATGACCCCTCATGCCAGTCAGTCCTGCCCTGGGGAAAGGTCTCTGGCTATTGACT
The DNA here is from genome assembly GCF_020745735.1 of Hemiscyllium ocellatum. Classification (NCBI taxonomy): domain Eukaryota; kingdom Metazoa; phylum Chordata; class Chondrichthyes; order Orectolobiformes; family Hemiscylliidae; genus Hemiscyllium; species Hemiscyllium ocellatum. The sequence goes on along the minus strand of NC_083428.1, from coordinate 29,048,533 downwards.
CTATCCATGCCTCTCATTACCTTGCATACCTTGATCAGGTCACCTCTCTTCCTCCTTCTCTCCGGAGAGTTTAGTCAATGTCTCTTCATAAAACACGCCCTCCAGTCCAGGCAGCATCCTGGTACACCTTCTTTGCACCCTCTCCAAAGCCTCTGTATTTTTCCTATAGTAGAGCAACCAGAACTGGACACAAAATTCCAAGTGTGGTCTCACCAGGGACTTGTAGAACTGTAACAAAACCTTGCAGCTTTTAAACTCGATCCCCCTGTTAATAAAAGCCAAAAAACCATATGCTTTCTGAACAACCTTTCCACTCGAGTGGCAACTTTGAGGGATCTATGTTCTTGAACACTAAGATCCCTCTGCTCTTGCACACTGCCAAGAATCCTGTCTTTAATCCTATATTCAGCATTCAAGTTTGCCCTCCAAAAGGCATCACTTCACATTTATCCAGGTTGAACTCCACCTGCCATTTCTCAGCCTGGCTGGGCATCATGTCTATGTCACGCTGCAACCTGCAATACTCCTCGATACTATCAACGGCCCCTCCAACCTTTGTGTCATATGTAAATTTACTAACCTGCCCCTCAACCTCCTCATCCAAGTCACTTATAAAAACTACAAAGAGTAGAGGCCCAAGAACAGCCCTGCGGGACACCACTCAACACTAACCTGCAGGCAGAATACCTTCCATCTACAACCGCTCTCTATCTTCTGTCAGCCAACCAATTCTGAACCCACACAGCCACATTTCCCTGTATCCCATACCTTCTGACTTTATGAATGAGCCTGTCATAGGGAACCTTATCAAATGCCTTGCTGAAGTCCATATACACCACATCCACTACTCAACCTTCATCGACCTGTCTTGTCACCCCAAAGAACTCAATAAGATTTGAGAGACATGACCTGCCTCTTACAAAGCCATGCTGAATGCCTTTAATCACATTGTTTTTCCAAATAGTCATAAATCCTGTCTCTCAGAATTCTTTTCAAAATCTTGCTGACCACAGATGTAAGACTGACTGGTCTGTAATTGCCCAGGATTTTCCTATTGCCTCGCTTGAAATGAGAAAAAACATTTGCCTCCTTCTAATCCTTCAGTACGACTCCCGTGGAGAGTGAGGAAGCAATGATCTTCGCCAGCGGCTTAGCAACCTCCTTTCTTGCTTCCTGGAGCAGCCTGGGATAAATCTGGTCTGGCCCTGGGGACCTATCAACCTTAATGTTTGCCAACACTTCCAATGCGGCAACTTCATCAATCTTGACCTGTTCAAGCCTGAATCCCAGCTCCTCAAAGTTCTCATTCACAATAACGTCCCTTTCCTTAATGAAAACTGAAGCAAAAAACTCATTTAGGGCCTGCCCTATCTGCTCCGACTCCATACACAAGTTCCCTATGCTATCCCTGATCGGTTCTACCTTCTCCCTGGTCATTCCCTTATTCCTCACATATGAGTAAAATACCTTTGGGTTCTCCCTAATCCTTCCTGACAAGCCTTTCTCGTGCCCCCTCCTGGCTCTCCTCAGTCCATTTCTGAGCTCATTTCTCGCAAACCTATAATCGTCTAAAGCTGTGCTAGACCCTTGTTACCTCCACCTTACATGAGCTGCCTTTTTCCTTTCGATGAGAAACTCCTCTGTTCTTGTCATCCAAGGCTCCTTAATCTTACCCCTTCTTACCTGTTGCAGAGGGACAAATTCATGCATCACTTACAACAATTGCTTCATAAACAGTCTCCACATGTCTACTGTTTCCTTCCTGTGGAACAATTGCTCCCAAACTGTACTTCCCAACTCCTGTCTGATAGCGTCAGATTTTCCTTTTTCCCAATTAAATATCTGCCCTTGGTAACTGCTTCTTGTCCTCTCCAAGGCTATGGTAAATGTGAGGAAGTTGTGGTCACTGTCACCAAAGTGTTTTCCCACTGCAAGACCTGACACCTCTCCTGGCTCATTGCCAAGCACCAAATCCAAAATGACCTCTCTCCTCATTGGCCTGTCTATGTACTAATTAAGGAAACCCTCCTGAGCACACCTGACAAAAACCGCTCCATTCAAACCATCTGCACTAAGGAGGTTCCAGTCAATATTGGGAAAGTTGAAGTCACCCATAATAACAACCCTACTCCATCTACATTTTTCCAAAATCTGCCGGCCTATCAGTTCTTCAATCTCTCAACTGCTATTAGTGGGTCTGTAGAAAACCCCCATTGAGGTGCCTGCTCCCTTGCTGTTCCTAACTTCCACCCATACTGACTCAGAAGACAAACCTTCCTCAACAACCTTCATTTCTGTAGCTGTGATGCACCCTCTGATTAGCAATGCTCATGTTTTTCTACCCCCTCTGTTCTTTTTAAACCTTTTAAACCCTGGAATATCTAGAACCATTCCTGCCCGTGTGAAACCCATGTCTCTGTTATGGCCACAACATCATAGCCCTAAGTACTGATCCATGCTCTAGATTCATCACTTTTATTTCTGACACTCCTTGCGTTAAAAACAGGCACACTTTAACCGATCCCTTTGTTTCATGATGTGAGAAATTTTCCCAATAGATTCACTACATCCTGTCACTGCCCCATCTACAACTACCCTCCATCTCAGATGTGTAGCTCTGATTCCCGCCCCCTTGCCAAACTAATTTAAACCCTCCCGAACCACATGAGCAAATCTCCCACCCAGGACACCTCCAGTTCAGGTGCAACCTGTCCTTCAAGTATAGGTCCCACCTTCCTCAGAAGGCATCCCAATGGTCTAGGTATTTGAAGCCCTCCCTCCTACACCAGCCTCACAGCCACGTGTTAAGCTGCACTCGCTGAATGTTCCTCTCCTCACTATCTCATGGCATCGGTAGCAAACCTGAGATCACTATTCTATCCATCTTGTTCTTCAGCTTCCAACCTAGCTCTCTGCAATCACTTTTCAGGTCTTCAGTCCTTTTTCTGGTTATATCGTTGGGGCCAATATGTACCACAATTTTTGGCTGCTCACCCTCCCCCTTCAGAATCCTGTAAACCTGATCGGCGACATCCGGATCCTGGCAGTGGGGCGGCAACATAGCTTCCGGGATTCCCATTCCTGACTACAAAATCTCTTGTCAATCTGTCTAACTATTGAGTCCCCTACCACTAGCGCTTTTCTATTCTCTCCCTTCCCTTCTGAGCCACAGTGCCAGAGACCTGACAACAGTGGCTTTCCCCTGGTAGGCCGTCCCCACCAGCAGTATCCAAAACGTTATACATATTGCTGAGGGGAATGGCCACAGAAAGAGCTGCCATGCATTGGCCAGGAATGCGGTTATCACCTTATTGACACTGATCCATTGACACTAAGAACAGATGTTCCTAATTCTCCTGAACAAATGCCAAACTGGAAGCATTTACTGCGACCTGTTCACTTTGTATTTTCTACAGCAGCTAACTCCTGGAATTTTCAGCTTGTAATAATATCACACATACTCTGCCTAGTGATGGTTATGAATTATTTAAGTAAGTGATGGAAGTCTGGAGAAATAGTTTTTATTCTGAGGTCTCTTGCTTTCATGGAAGAAAATGATAAGCATTCATTAAATTCACATAACATTGTTCTTGAAAATATAATTTTCTTGCTTTGTACAGTATAGGATTGGGTGGCTGTCCGGTGACTTTTAGATTGTAATGGAATTGTTCCAGCACACACCATGGACCTGACATGATCTTAGTCTTATGTCTTCTGGTGTAAGTTGGTCTAATAGGAAATGGGATCTTGTGTGTCGATCTTGTCAGCCTCAGCATATACAATTGGAGCCACTTGCTATCCCTGTGCATTGAATTGGATTAATACTTTTCTTTGAACCATGTCTTTCAGAAATGTATAGCAATGTGTATGGATCGATACATGGATGCCTGGAACACAGTATCACGGACATATAACTCCAGACTACAACGGGAACGAGCACAAATGTAGCTGCACAGCAAAAGAGGAAAGGGCAGCTTGGACTGTATTCATATGGGGAGAGAAGACCTCAAGTAAATGAGGGATGTATAAGGCAAAGTACTGTGTATGTCTGAGAAAAAGTGGCTAAACTGCCTAGGTTATAACATGATTGTGTCTGCCTATATTCTGTGGACTTGATTATAATAAAAGTACATGATTGTGAACGTTAATTTTCTTTATGCTTCTGTCATACCCGAGTAATGAGTTCATACTTAGAAGGTGTTTCATCTCTTTGTGACAGCGTTCACTTATGCAGCACCATGGTGTTAGAGAATATTCTCAGGATGATTTGCAACTATGTTCTTTCAGGATAAGTACTTAGTAAAACACCCTGATGGTTCATTGGGTTGTTACAATGCAAAGTGTTTCTATAAGGGATGCAGTATGAAAGATTCTATCAGTACTCTCTGCATCGTGTGCTCATACTTCAAGGAGTTGTTATAATTGGCCTTAGCCCACCTGCATAAGGAAAAGGCAAAAGCAGCCAAGTTGTACGCTTTATATTCTCTACTCAGTAACTTTTGTGGCTACCTTTTAGGGACAGGATGGGCTAAGTTGTTATTTCCCTGCATTCAGTTACTTTGCCACATAGTAAGTGGGTTATTGGGTGTATGCTGGGAACCTGTAATTAGTAAATCAGCATTTTAAAAAATTGTATGCTTACAAAAATGACTGAATTGCTTACTGTTGTCTGTGTTATAATTACATGTTATAATTACATTATTATACTTGTAAAGATGAACAGGTTCTTTCTCTTAAATACCAGTTGTGAAGTGAAATCTTGATTTTAGGATGTGAATATTGCTAGCTAGGCCAGAATGTATTATCCATCCCTAATTGCTCTTGAGTAGGTGGTGGTGAGCTGTCTTCTTTAACTGCTGCAGTCCAAATGATGTGGGTACACCTACAATGCTATTTGGAAAAGAGTTCCAGAATTTTGATGCAGTGACTGAAGGAGTAACAAAAACCATTCCAACTAAGAATGGCGTGTGACTTGCATGGGAACTTGATATTGCGCAGTGTTCCCAAGGATCTGCTGTCCTCCTTCTGGGTGATCGAAGCCATGGGTTTGGAAGGTGCTGTCAGGGAACCCTTAATGAGCAGTGTGCCTTGCAGATAGTGCTCACTGGACCACTTCGTAGAGAAGGGAACGAATGCTGTAGGTGTTGGATGGTGTGTTGATCAGTGGGCTTCTTTGTCTAGGATATTATAGCTCACCCAGGCAAGTGGAGAATATTCCATCACATTTCTTTTTGTGCAGTAACATCAAGAGTCTTATCAAACTCTACCCCATACCCTAAAAGTTTCTCCTACTGAAGGATGACTGGATGTGGATCTTATTGCCTTCAATGGCTTTCTCATAGGTGATGGTGTGGATTCTGGTGCTGTGACCTTTCTACTGAGAATGTGCAGTTTCTGTGATATGACTGCTAAATTGTACATGTAATTTTACAAGTTCCTTGTGACAGTTTGTTTTAAGAAAGCGTATTATGTTTCATAAACCTTTGCATTATGGGGTATAACCTGAGCAACGTTTATGCAGCACGATTCTGTCAATTCTCATTTGACAGTGGAGCCCAAGCATCTAAGGTGAGTTTTAATTACTCAGGTTTTGCATCGATTCATGAAGAAACAGTCATGGAGTAATATTGTAGGAATGGTGGAGCTGTGAAAATTTAATAACTTTTTATTTTCTAGAATGCTTTTTAAAAATCTGATCAGCGTGCGCTTGTGATAACATAGTGTGCCTGACGTAAAAATCTGGCTAAACCTGTACTGAAAGCAGTGAAACTCAAACAGAAAACAATGGATAATACAGTACAATGAAACACTATTTCAAATATGGGACCCAAAATTTGCATAGAACTAAAAAGCTCCAAATGTACGGCTAAAGTGGGCAATATCAGGCTAAATGATGCCTGTTGTGGAAAATGGAACAATATCACGTACGTGCAACGTACAAATGCTGGAACCGACGTTACTGGGGCAGAAAATTTACTTTTGTAACCCATGCTGTGCCTGACCTGGGAGGATTGGAAGCTTTATTCTACATCGTGCTTTAACTGATTTGGGTATCAAGTTACAGCACTCCTATGTCTGAAAAAGAATGTGCCCTTCCACCCCCCCCCCTTTCCGGATATTGTATGCAATGCAAATCATTTTAATAATTATTGCGGCTGATTGGAAGGAAATTCCATTCACGTTTTAAGGCGCACAATTTTGTCAGTTCAATTCACAGTGATGAGAGTTGGTTAATCCAGGATCATAGAATCCCTACACTGCGGGAAAGTTATGAAGAGCATCCCACCCGGACCCAGACTCCCGCCCTATCCCTGTCACCCACCTAGCGTGCGCATCTCTGGATACTGTGGACAATTTAGCATGGCCAATCCACCTAACGTGCACATGTCTGCGGGAGGAAACCAGAGCGCCCCGAGGAAACCCAGGTAGACATGGAGAGAATGTTCAAACTCCACACAGACAGACAGTCATCCAAAAATGGAATCGAAGGCCCCTGCCTCTATGAGCCAGCAGTGCTAACCACTGATTCAATTAATCCTCATTTTCAATTAAAGTTCATGCATCCAAAAATATTCACTGTTCCATCGTTTGTATCTTTCTCATCTTGGAGCAGCTGCTGATTTATCATTGGGTTAGTAAGGAATGTGGCAAGACATAATTGACCACTCTTTCCCAGGTATGCTCACCAAGTGGTGGGAGGGAGGTGTGTTCTTAAAATACTTGCTGCAGCCTTTCTGGTTGGATTGGAACCTGGAGTTGCATCCTGGAATGTTCTGGGGATGAGAAAGGTAAGTGCTTGTTTAGGTGACCGGTGTGCTGAGATTGGAATAACAAAAAAAAAGCGAGCTGGAGAAACTCAACGGGTCTGGCAGCATCTGTGGAGGGAGAAATTCAGTGAAGAGCCAAAGGGGACTGGGCACATTAATCTGTTCCTCTCGTCACAAATGTTGCCGAGTTTCTTCAGCATTCCCTGTTCCAGAATGACTTCTTGGGAAGACCTGCTGAGTTTCGCCAGCAATTTGTTTTTAGTTCAGAGTTCCAGCATCCTCAGCATGTTGTTTTTGTTTAGTTAGATCTGAGTCCATTTTGGTTAGGATTAGACTGGCTTTCAACTAAATTGAGGTTCTGTTAGGCTAGTCTAGGGCTTATGCCCTAAAGGTCGGATTTCCCCTGCTCCTCGGATGCTCCCTGATCTTCTGTGCTTTTCCAGCGCCACCCTCTCGACTCTGATCTCCAGCATCTGCAGTTCCCCAAGTCTCAATTTATGGCAAGATTACAGCAAAATAATTTGTACAAACTTTTTTTTGTCGAATGTTTAGCTGTTGGGATTGGGAGTTGCTAGTGTTGACCGTGTTGCAGCTTTTAGATTGTGAGCAAGCTATGTGAGGTATATCAGCAATGGGAAATGAACGATTAAAAATCACGCAACACCAGGTTATAGTCCAACAGGTTTAATTGGAAGCACTAGCTTTCGGAGGGAGCGCTGTTCCTTGGAGTATGGAGTACAGTCCCCAACCACCTGATCAAGGAGTAGTGCTTCCAACTAAACCTGTTGAGCTGTTACCTGGTGTTGTATGATTTTTTTTGTCCACCCCAGTCCAACACCGGCATCTCCAAATCAGGAAATGAAAGGAATCTGGTTGTGCGTGTCACGAACTGGTTGTTCTTGTTTCGATGACAGCTCTAGGTCTTTCTAGCCAATTCTGTCAACCTGCTCCCAAAACAGCCAAGAAATGAGGGGCTTGACTCTGTCCCATTGGTGCCCGTTGCCCTCTCTCTCGGCTAGTTGAATGCGCCTCTCCCTGCAGTGGCTCCTCCTACCCCCGGGTACTCTGAGCAGGTTCCTGTGTCAGACCGCTGGAGCAGAGGAGCTTGGTCCCGGACAACCTGCGGAGGATTGGGCATACCCTGAGGATTATGGCTTCCTTCACCTTCGGGGAAAGGCAACAGTATCTGCAGCTGGGGAGCAGGTGAGAGGGCAGTGCCCATGAGCTGAGATTGGAGACTGGTGATGGGTCATGCCCCTAAGAGTGCAGTGGAGTAGTGGTATTGACCGCCGACAGTACAACCCCTCGAGTTCCAGCCAGTATTTGATTTTCATCCACCGCTCACTGAGCTCAAAGCGGTCATCCTTTCTGATCCACGATTTTATTGGGTAGAGATCCCCTTTCACCGTTTTCAGTTGCATTTGAAGAGAAAAGAAGTCTCTAGGTGGGGGATTGTGCTCCTTTCACAAACCCAGCAGGTGTCATTGGAACAGTTACAAACTTCCACAATTGGAGTTCCGCTTTCACCTGCTGTCTTCATATTTTAAAGCATGAAGCAATACTGGAAATTATCTTGGGAGACGTGATGCCTAAACTCCAGATCGCATTGAATATTGTTTTCCTTTCACATCTTGACTAAACTATGTTTTAGGGTAAAACCTATGCAATTTAAAGATGCGCCCGAAATAACCCTGTACAATGTGTGTAAGTACTGCAGATTGACTAAAGGGACACGCTGCCATATCGTTTCTCGGTACGAGCCAGTCGTAGACCAATGACAATTCAATCAAGTCCCAAATTTGGGACGAAATAGTCAACATGATGCAGGAATCTAGCGGTGCATTTGGAGAGGGAAATGACTGGTGGCCTGATGTTGGGGCTGAGGTACATTATTGGAGCTCATTTACAAATAACCTTACTGTACAACTTGCATGAGAGTGTGATTATACACTGTAGAGAGAGGTTTACTCAGTATATACCTAATACTGTACCACACCTAATGGTGCAATGTGGACAGAGCTTTATTTTTGACTTTAGTTAACCTGATTTGAGAAAATAGAATCCTTTAACTAGATCTAACTTATGCAGTGCCTAATCAGTAAGTACAATATGCTGACATTTAATTGTCTTCCCATTTGGCCTCATACATATTTCTGTTCCCTTTACTCCAACATTGGTTGCTGTGCCTTCAGTTTTTAGAGAATTATTACAGTGCCGAAGGAGGCTATTCAACCCATCATGTGTGTGATGCTCTTGGAATTAGAATTTCACTGTCATTCTTCTGTCGTCTCCCACACCCTGCCCATTGTTCCCTTCAAACAATTATCTTATTCGCTTTTGAATGCCTTAATTGAATCCACCTCCTCCACACTCTCAGACAAAGTATTCCATACCCTAAGCATGTGTGGGCAAAAGCTTTTCCTCCTCTCATTTTTGCTGCATTTACTAATCACTTTAAGTCAGTACCCTTGTGTTTTAGATTGTTGCACAAATGGGAGCACTTTCTTCCAATTTACTTTGTCCAGCTCTATTATGATTTTGAAAATTTTGATTTATATCTCATCTGAGCTTTCTCTTCATTCCTGATGAAGGGCTTTTGCCCGAAACGTCGGTTTTCCTGCTCCTCTGATGCTGCCTGACCTGCTGTGCTTTTCCAGCACCACTCTAATCTAGACTCTAATCTCCAGCATCTGCAGTACCCACTTTCACCTGAGCTTTCTCTTCACTAAGGGGAACAGTCCCAGATTCATTACTGACATTCTTCAACCCTGAAAATACTCTTATAAACCTCTTTTGCACTCTGTCTAATGTTTTCACATCCCTCTGAAAGTGTGATACAGAGTTGGATGCAATACTCCAGTTGAGGCCAACCTTACATTAGTATCTTATATAAATTCAGCTTAACTTCCTTGCTTTTCACTCTGCACCCTGAGTTTTATTAATAGGGGTACAATTTGTTCTGCCACCTTTATTTGTGCTCTTATACCCCGATCACTCTACTCCTGTACAGTCTTTACAGTTATCCTATGTATTAAATCCTCTCCATGTTCTTCCCTCCAAATTGTATCACCACCCTTCTTTGCATTGGATTTCATCTGCCATCTAGCCACACTTTCCACCAACTTGTCCATGCCCTTTTGAATCTCTATTCTGTCCTCCTGCAAAGTTTACATGCTTCCAACTGTCATTATTATTTACAAATTTTTAAACTGTACCCTTTTAAACCAAACTCTACATCATTAATATATAACAGGAAAAGTAAACTGAAAATGCACTACAAGTCTTCCCTGTGTGGACATTACTTATGTTTCTTGTCACTCAGCAAATTTTGTATCCATGTTGTTACTGTCCCTTTTGTTCTATGAATTCTAACTTTGTTCAAAAATCTTTCATGTAGCACTGTATCAAATGCCTTTTAGAAGACTGTGTGCACACCACATCTACAGCACAGCTCCATGTTACCTCATTAAAACACTCCAACAAAATGAATTCATTTTGTCTTAAGAATTTCATACTGGCTTTCCTTTAAATGAAACTCTATTTGACAATGATTCATTTAGTCTAGAAGTATTGTCCATGTCCTCAACTTTGGGATTTCTTCCATAAAACTCCATCTCTCCATCTCCTCCTCCCTCTGATATGAACCACGTTACAAGCTTCTCCCTGACTGAACATTAGCTTAAATTGTCCTCTTACCAGCTCTGGGTCCTACTCTGACAGTTGAATCTGGATTTACCTTAACTGGAATTCTGGATTTAACTTTTGTATACTGTGTACCATCATACTTCTATATGATCCCCCTATTTAAGGAAGGCTGTAATGCATTGGACACAGTTCAAAGTAGGTTTACTGGATCAATACTTGGAATGGATGGGACGTTTGTTGAGAAAAGGCTGGACAGACTGGACCTGTATCTGCTGAAGTATAAATGCATAAAGGGTGATTTGATTGATTGAAGTATGAAAGATCCAGAGGGAACTTCATGGGTTGCATCTAGAAAGGCTGGTTTCTTTGTGGGAGAACTAGTTGTCATTGCGTTTTAAAATCAAAATAGGTAACTCATTTAAACAGAGATAAGGAGAATTTATTTATGTCTGGGTGTTGTGTTTCTTTGAAACTTACTTCCTCAAAAGATGATGAAGGCAGAATCTTTGAAGGTTTTTAAGGCTAAGTGAGGTAGGTAGATTCTTCATAAGCAAAAGGGTGAGATGTCATCATCGGTCACAGAACCGTAGAGTTGAGGTTAAAATCAAATGAGCTGAGGACTCAGCAAGATGGTGGCGATTCTGTACATCTGCTGTGGACAAGCTCTGCCTAACAGCCAAGGCATACCGGTGTTTTTTGCCATCCCTGGCCAACTTATGTGGTGGAAATATTGGTTTAAAATCTTACAGAACACATATTTGTTAATATTTGGGAGTGGGAAAGATGCCAAAGGGAAAAGGAGCAAGCAAACAGCAGCAGGGAGGACATTCCCCTGAGCACCAGGCATACCAGAGACTGCAGCAGCAACAGTGGCAGTACTTATCCAGAAAAATCTTCCGTTCACATTATTACAGCTGGTGAAAGATGAGCAGGGATGGTTCGTGATACTTAAAGCCCTGATACATGGGGAGGAACATGGCATTTTAAATGATTACTGTTCTCTAGTGCATCCCCTCAAATTTTTGATTAGTGCTTTCTCTAAGTTGAGTGCTTTTGGAACACGGCACATTATTATATGGGGGGGGGGATTTTAATTGTCTTTTGGATCCGACAGTAGACAGGATGTTTTGTGGGCCCTCCACTATTTCTTTGCAGGCCAAGCAGGTGGCTGACTTATGCGAGGAGTTGGGGGCTGGTGGATATTTGGAGATGTCTTCACCCTACCGGCAGGGACTTCACCTTTTTTTCAAACCCACATAAATGTCACACGAAGATTGACCTCTTTCTGGCTCCCTCAGCCCTTCTGGATTCAATTATGGGTTGTAAAATTGGGAATATAACTATCTCTGGTCATGCAGCGGCATATTTGGAGGTTAAGGTCAAGTGTGAAAGGCTAGGTTTGTGGCACTGGCATTTGGAACCTTTTCTCTTTAAGGATTCCAGATAGGTGGAATACATTTTGAAGGAGTTTCAGGAATTCTTGACTATCAACTCAGGCATGGCTAGTAGTCCGTCTATGCTGTGGGAGACTGCTAAGGCCTTTGCGCTAGGGGATTAGCTATTTCCAATTTGGCTAGCTGGAAACTACAGAAGGAGGAACAGCAGCGTCTACTTGAGATGCAGTTGAAAGCCGTGGAGGCAGCCCATTTTGCACGGCCTTCAGTGACTAAGCTACAGCGGATCACGTCCCTTCGGGTTACCTTGAATTCAATACTGACACAAAATGCAAAGAAAGAACTTGCTTTTGCTAGACAGAGGATGTTCGAATATGGGGATAGCCAGGGAAGTATTTAGCGTACCTGACTAGGAAAAATCGTGCTCCCCAATCCATTACTGCAATCAGAGACAGCGCCAGGGTCCTTACATACGATGCTAAAAAGATTAATGAGGCTTTTCGGAGCTTTTGCTCTGAATTGTATCAGTCTGAAGGTTGCAAAGACAGGAGTGCTAAAATGGAGACCTTTTTTAAGAACCTGGACCTCCCAGGGGTAACCTTGGAACAGGCCTCTTTCCTTAATGTCCCCTTGACAGTTCAGGAAATACAGGAGGCAGCTAGGCAACTTCAGAGTGGGAAAGCGCCTGGCCTTGATGGTCTTCCAGGTGAGTTTTATAAGGAGTTTATAGAGATTCTGTCAGGGCTGATGTTGGAGATTTACAATCACTCCTATATGCATGAACGCCTACCACCATCTTTGAAAGAAGCTAATATTTCCTTAATTCTTAAGAAGGGGAAGGTTCCTGAGGATTGTGCCTCATACAGGCCCATCTCTCTATTGAATTCAGATTTCAAGATTCTGTCCAAGATCCTGGTGCTGAGATTGGAAAGGGTGTTGCCCCAAATTATTGAAGAGAACCAGACAGGCTTTATAAGGGGCTGTAGGTCCTGTAATAATATTAGGAGGTTGCTGAATGTGGTCCAAGTTTGTCAGCAACAATCAATTCAGGGGTTGGTGATTTCCTTAGATGCAGAGAAAACATTTGACCTGGTGGAATGGCCATATCTTTTTTATGTCTTAGAACAGTTTGGGTTGGGTGGAGTCTTTGCTAGGTGGGTGGGTGATGATGACTATGGCCACCCTCTGGCCGCGGTCATCACCAACGGGGTGAAGTCTGGGAATTTTACGATTGGTAGGGGCAGTCGGCAAGGCTGCCCCCTCTCACCATTGTTGTTTACGTTGGTGATAGAGCTGCTGGCAAAGGCCATTCGTCAGAACATCCACATAACCGCTCTGGAAGTGGGATCGAGGGCACACAAGATTACACTGTACGCGGATGATGCCTTCTGTTTTTATCCAACCCAATGACCTCCGTACCCTATTTGATACAATGTATCAATTCATTTGGGGCTATTTCAGGATATAAGATTAACTTTGCAAACTCGGAGGCTACGCCTTTGGGGAAACTTAAGGATGTGCCAGAAGTTGAAGGCGGCTCTAAGTTCCCTTTTAAGTGATCATGGGCAAGGTTCCAATACCTAGGCATTTTTATTACCCCCAAGTTTTATCTGTTATTTCAGACTAACTTTGCTCATTTGCTCGACAATATTAGGCGAGATCTCCAGAGATGGGAGGTTCTTCCAATTTCATGGCTGGGCCGAATATCTCTCATTAAGATGAATGTTCTTCTTCATTTGCTTTATCCCATGCATATGCTCCCTATAATGTTTCCCAGGTCAATGCTGCGGAAGCTTATGGGGTGGTTTGGTTCCTTTGTCTGGCATCGTGGATGGCCCCTCATCAAACTTACTAAATTGCAGTTGCCTCAAGGAGGGGGAGGAGTTGATTTCCCAGACATCAGGAGGTATCAATTGAGTTCCCTGCTGCCCTTTGTCTGTGATTGGGTAGGTAACGATCCAAACTCAATATGGCAGCCCTACTTGAGTTATTTGGATATAGATTTATCAGTTATCATAACTAGGGCATTTGTTTAACCAGGATGGTTAGATTTGTCAAGCCCTGGGCCCTGGAAGGGGTCTCCCGAGTTAATACGGTTATGTATACAATGCTCCCATTCCTTTGTTTGGGAGCCTTGCGCCGAGCATTGCTGTTCTCATATTTTGTGTGTTTTTTTGGTTTTTTTGCTTTTTTTTTGGTGTTGCTTTGCACAGTGTTAGGGTTTGTTTTGTATTACAGAGTAGGTTAATAGTTAGTAGTTGTATTGTAATTTGTGTTTTTTTTCTTTTTATTATACTGATATTTGTGATTGATTTTTTTCAATAATTTTATATGTTTGTAAAGTTTAAAAAATTGCTAATAAATATATTTACAATAAAAAATCAAATGAGCCATGATCTAATTGAATGGAAGAGAAGGCTTGTAGGACCAATGCCCTACTCCCACTCCTAAATTGTAGGTATGTACATTCATATATTGCTTCTCTTGCACTTTTTTTAAAGGCACAAAGCCCTTTTTTGTTGCTGAAACCTGTGAGATGAAGTCTCATCCCATAGCTCCTCTATCTCGTCTCAAAACTGGAATGTCTTCCTTATGTCTCAGTGACTGGAACTGGCCAGAGCTTTCAAGCAGTAACTTGTTTTATGAATTGTGCATTCCATTGGCTTCGTTAATTGCTGCTCTACCATTAGCTGAGGAATGTGGAGACTATATCATTAGATATTGCAACATTATTTGTGGAGATGTCTACTTTTGCTTCATTTGTGCAATATTCATATTGCATTTCATTTGCTATTGTAATACTCATGTAAATAGTAAACATTTGTATAGTGCCATTTAGTTCAGATAAATGTCTCAATATGCTTTTCAGAAGGGTAGTCTTTTGCCCAGTTCATTTCTGAGTTTCCTCCATTGGTGCTGCTTCAGTATCTTCTGAAAAGATAACTAGTTTTCTTTCCATTTTTTTAGTTGTGAGTATCTAGTTCCATAGGTCATATGTTTTAATATATATTTGTAGTTTTGGGAATTCAATTTCAATAGTATTATACATAACATGGTTGGGGTCTGTTGCTTTAACAGTTTACAAGATAGATTCAAAGAGATTACTGGTTACAGACAGGTAAGATTGTGAAACAGCAGGTGGATTTGCTGAGGTGAAAAGCTGGTGTCCTGTTGTCTACGTTTACAAAGGAGTGCAATTCAGAGAGATGTTTGATTGTTAGAGCTAAAACATATTAAAAACATTCAGTAAATGCTGAAGGACTGGAAACCCATTTATCAGGGATCATGTCGCTGCTAAATCCAAGTCATTGATATAAATCTATAGATAACTGGGCTCCCCAACTACTCGCCTTACCCACCCTGACATAATTCCTTCAACAACCTTCCTTTGTGGTCTACATCACCACCAATTTCTTATCCAGGCTCACAATTTAACTTTAATTATCACAGCTTTGAGAGTAAGAATCATTTTTCATATGGAACTTTAACTGTGTTTTAGGAGTCTTGGTACAACATGCTATTGGGCTTTGTACAGATCCTATGAGATGTCATTTCCTAGTGAGGCCAAGAAGATGGTTCAGGCAGGATCGTCCTCTTCTGAATTTCTCCCAGTTTACCTGATTATTATTAGGCACGTACTTAAGTTTACACCTGCTAATTTCACAGTGGTGAGCCAAATTGTCATTGCCACTGGTGGACCATGCATCGTTTGTTTCCCCTCCATTTTTGAATGTGGACATATGTGCCTTTTTCCTATCCATGCCCATGTTATTCTCTCCCTCATAACAACAACTGTTAATCACTTGCAAATCTCCTCCATTAGTCTTTCTCAGCTTCTGGAATAAATACCATTTTACCCACCAAGGGTTTGTTTGTTTTGAACCCCTTTAGTCTGTCTAGTATTTAAATTGATGCCTTTGTTGTTTGACTTGCTTCTTCTTTGTGGAGATGATGTCTGTCCTCCACCTGCTTTGGATGAAGTAATCATTGAGAATTGTTCAGCTAATTTGTACTCCTCCTCAGTTTAAAGCCTCTTTAAACTTTCTTTTGACTGGCCCTCTTAGGATTAAAACAGGAAGCAGCTTCTTACTGTTGTGTTTTGTGGAATTGCTTTTATACAGATCCCCTGTGCTATCGTAACACTCATTTAACTCACCTCTGCATCTTTTGGTATTTATTCTCATTAACGTTTCTCTCATCCTATTATTCCTTTCCACTTGCAGGATTTTTGGTGGTCATTTTTCCCTCTTCACTTTGGTTTTAAGGTCAAACTGGTTTGGCATGATTTTGCTGGTTTCTGTTTTGTATTTATTCTGCTGTTTCATTATCATTTCTACATGTCCTCTTGAATGTTATTGAATGGCTATCTATAATCAGTAAGTTGTTTGCAGGCTGGTTTGAGCTGAGAATGTTTTAAAGTTAGATACATGAAGCTCAATATCTCTCCCTTCACACAGTCCTACCACCTCCCCTCACGGTACTGCAAAAAAATAAGCTCCCTCATGCAGGGGCATGTTTGAAGTGAAACTCTTTTAATAGGCACGAAAGTGTTGGATATCACTGTGTGCAGCATGGTATTTTATTCAAAATAATGCAAATTCTGAGTCAATTTGAATGAGTTTGGCCGATACTTTCGTGCTATTTACTTGCCAGTGCCTCCCTACTAGCCTGTTACTGCTGATGCTTTCAGAATTCCCAGGGTAGGTATGCAGAGGTGGGAAAAAATCCAGACCTGTAAAAGTGGCTGTCAAGCTTCCTTTCAGTCTGTGGGTGAATGGGGAAGGTGGTGATGAGACAGGTAACCCTGGAAGGAGCAACAGGAATAAAGAGTTCCAGGCTAATGGTAAGATGTTTGGCAGTGTAGATGAGCAGTGAGATCTCTGTGTCCATGTATGTAGATCCCAGAAAGTTGCCAGCCAGGTTGATAGGGTTGTTAAGAAGGCATTCGGTGTGTTAGCTTTTAGAAGGTAGAGGGATTGAGTTTGGAACCAAGAGGTCATGTTGCAGCTGTACAATGCTCTGGTGTGGCTGCACTTGAAATATTGCATACAGTTTGGGTCACTGCATTATAGGGAGTATATGGAAACTTTGGAAAGGGTTCAGAGGCGATTTACTAGGATGTTGCCTGGTATGGAGGGAAGGTCTTATGAGTAAAGGTTGAGGAAATTGAGGCTGTTTTCATTAGAGAGAAGAAGGTTGAGAGGTGACTTAATTGAGACATATAAGATAATCAGAGGGTTAGATAGAGTGGACAGTGAGAGCCTTTTTCCTCGGATGGTGATAGCTAGCATGAGGGGCCATAGCTTTAAACTGAGGAGTGGTAGATATAGGACTGATGTCAGAGGTAGCTTCTTTACTCGGAGAGTAATAGGGGCATGGAATGCCCTACCAACAACAGTAGTAGACTCGCCAATTTAAGGGCATTTAAATAGTCATTGGATAAACATATGAATGAAAATGGAATAATGTAGGATAGATAGGCTTCAGATTGGTTCCACAGGTCTGTGCAACATCGAGGGCCAAAGGGTCTGTACAATGATGTAATATTCTATGTTCTGTATGAAGGGCAAAGGTACCTGTTTGGTAGAAAGCTTTCCTGAGGGCTCTGGCATTGTGTTCAACATTCAAAGCTAAATTTTAGAAATAATACTTCTGTTCTCTTCCTCTCCCTCCTCTCATTCTCCATTCCCATGCATGCCTAGCAATGCTCCTGTCTCTACCTCATGATCCATCATGACTCCTGTGCCAACCTATGTCCTTTATCACAATCCTTATGAACCGCCACACTCCGCTATCACCCTATGCCTATCTATCCATTCCGTGACCCCCTGATACTTCTGCATCAAACTACACATCTCTCATGATCCAACATACACCATATGCACCTAACCATGGCCCTTTATAATTCCTATACCACTTCAGTGCCAATTCGTACCTTCCATGACACTTTGCCCTTCCTCTCCTTGCCAATGTGCCCATTATTCAGCATGGAGGAGACTGGTGGACACAGTTATCAGTCTACTGATGATGTCACTTTTGAAAAAAGTTTCTAATTGATGCAAAAAACATTCACTACATTGGTCCTTTATCTAACCAATCTGTAAACAGGAATTTCACTTAAGTGCTCAATGCCTCAGGTAAACAAACATTTACATTCAAATATTAGTTAAAACTATCCAGAAAAATGTACACTTGATAAGACACTCCCATTATAAAAATTATAGCTTGGGCAATTGGCCTTATTTCACAAACCCAATAATACACAGGCACTTTGAAATACATAGTACTGTTTTTAAAACTCGACATTTTCTTCTAAGCTTCCTTGACAACTCTGGCTGATTCAATGAGTTTATGCACTTTTTATACACTAACATTCCTCTCCACAATCCAAAAGGTCCTCGGTCACCTTTATTCCTCCAAAGGTGACCGAGGACAAAATCCAAACATACCTCTTCAAAACAGGAGAAATATAAACAGCCCTCACTCTCCTTCACCCCTCAGACTTTCCGTGCCTCATCCATTCAGCCTAATGTCCGCAATACATCAGCTGCCATCTCCTCATGACCCTGTAACACTGTAATATCTGCATGGCCCTCTCATACACCTATGTCAATGTAGTGCCTCTTTCCACCACACCCTTTTTCTTCCTTTACCTGCCATACCATGTTGAATATCATCAATGTATTTAGGAGCAAAACTGTATTACTATTACTTAACATTCAATATTGCAGGCTGCATTGTAATGCTAAAAGTGTTCTTGTTCATAAAGAACACAGATTGACACTTTTGCCAGTTTGACTTTTCTTGACAGATCCTGACAGTTCCAAGCGGTTTATGCACTGTTTTTTCCACTGTTAACAGTCCCAAAGGGCACGAAACAGCAACCCGACCAAAGGATACTTGAGTTTCCTCCCTCTCCATTCCCTACCCACAAAGAATGCCTAATCCCAACTCAAAATTACCATGGCATGATAACTGCCCCACATGTGTGGGGCTACTTCAGCTCTCAAAAAGAGTATGCTGATTATTAAAAAGAAATGCACTGAGAATGGACCTGCCCTGACCTAGTCTAAGCTCCACACTCTGGGTTCCAAATGCCAGGGATTTCAAACTTTGATGTCAGTGAGAGGGCTGGTCATTGGAATAGTCTCCATGAACCAAGCATTATGAACTGCCCCGCTAAAGTGGGAGATATTGGGTTTAGGTGGGATTCCCACCTTCTGGAATTTCTGTTGCTATGGAGATGCATTGCGTTATGACAAAAGAATGTTTTCCACTGGGTCTGGCATAAACCCAGGCCCGGGAATCTAACTAAAACCAACCTGAAAGACTGGCACATGCTGAAAACCAGAAACAAAAACAGAAATCGTTGGAAAATTTCAGCAGGTGTGGCAGCATCTGTGGAAAGAAATCAGAATTAATGTTTCGGTCGAGTGACCCTTCTTCAGAACTGAGGAACTGAGAAAGGGTAACTCAACCCAACACGTTAACTCTGATTTCTCTCTACAGATGCTGCCACACCTGCTGAGATTTTCCAGCAATTTCTGTGTTTGTTTCAGAGAATCTAACTTTCATTTTTTTGATTCCTGCAACATGTGCAGAATTCATGAAAAAGCAACTGACGTGTGAGCAATACAATTCATGTTAATTGAATGGAACATTGAGGTGAGTAAGGAGGAGGTGTTATCAATTCTAGCAGGTGTGAAAGTATCTGGGTCAGGTGGGATTAATCCGAGGATTCTCTGGGAAGCGAGGGAGGACATGGCAGAGCCTTTGGCCTTGATCTTTGGGTCGTCATTGCCTACAGATTTAGTACCAGAGTACTGGAGGATTGCAAATGTTGTGCCCTTGTTCAAGAAGGACAGTAGAGATGACCCAGGTAATTATAGACCCGTGAGCCTTACATCTGTTGTAGGAAAAGACTTGGAAAGGAT
The DNA here is from genome assembly GCF_020745735.1 of Hemiscyllium ocellatum. Lineage (NCBI taxonomy): Eukaryota > Metazoa > Chordata > Chondrichthyes > Orectolobiformes > Hemiscylliidae > Hemiscyllium > Hemiscyllium ocellatum. The sequence continues at coordinate 29,028,793 of NC_083428.1, read as the reverse complement.
TATAAGAGATAGGATTTATAATCATCTAGCAAGCAAGAATTTGATTGGAGATGGTCAACATGGTTTTGTCAAGGGCAGGTCATGTCTTACAAGCCTCATTGAGTTTTTTGAGAAGGTGACCAAGCATATGAATGAGGGTAGGGCAGTTGACGTGGTGTATGTGGACTTCAGTAAAGCCTTTGATAAGGTTCCAAATGGTAGGCTTTTGGAGAAACTGTGGAGGCATGGGATTGGAGGTGATTTACCAGTTTTGATTAGAAACTGACTTTCTGAAAGGCAGCGAGTGGTGGTTGATGGAAAATATTCAGCCTGGAGTCCAGTTACTAGTGGTGTGGCACAAGGACCTGTTTTGGAACCACTGCTGTTTGTTATTTTTATAAGTGGCTTGGATGGAGGCATAGGTGGATGGGTTAGTAAGTTTGCAGATGACATTAAAGTTGGTGGAGTGGTGGACAGTGTGGAAGATTGTTGCAGGGGGATTTGGATAAACTGCAGAATTGGGCTGAGAGGTGGCAAACAGAGTTCAATGCAGATAAATGTGGGGTGATTCACTTTGGGAAGAATAACAGGAAGGCAGAGTACTGGGTCAATGGAAAGATTCTTGGTAGTGTGAATGTGCAGAGGGATCTTGGTGTCCATATACGTAGATCCCTAAAAGTTGCCACCCAGGTTGAGAGTGCTGTTAAGAAGGCTCACGATGTGTTAGGCTTTATTGGGATTGAGTTCTGGAGCCGTAATGTCATGCTGCAACTGTCCAAAATGCTAGTGTGGCCTCACTTGGAATATTGTGTACGTTTCTGGTCGTCCATTACAGAAAGGATGTGGAAGCATTGGAAAAGATGCAGAGGAGATTTACCAGGATGTTGCCTGGTCTGGAGGGAAGACCTTATGAGGAAAGGCTGAGGGATGTGGGTCTGTTCTTATTGGAGAGACGAAGGCTAAGAGGGGATTTAATAGAGACATACAAGATGATCAGAGGATTAGATAGGGTGGACAGTGAGAGTCTTTTTCCTAGGATGATGACATGGGCTTGTACAAGCAGGCATAGATAGATTTAAGATGTCAGAGGCAAGTTCTTTGCTCAGAGAGTGGTAAGGGTGTGGAATGCCCTGCCTGCCAATGTAGTTAACTCAGCCACATTAGGGGCATTTAAACGGTACTTGGATAACATATGGATGATGACGGGATAATGTAGGGAAGAGCTTAGATTAGTTCACAGATAGGTGCAACGTCAAGGGTGAAAGGGCCTGTTCTGTACTGTATTGTTCTGTGTTCATTGATAAGTTTTTTTTAGAAAAGCTTGTAGTTATATAGTGCCTTCAACCTGATGGCAATTCTTGGTGCTTCATAGGAGCAAAAATCCAATGAAATTTAATTGCAAGGCATGTAATAAGGTTTTATGACAGTTGATCAAAGCCTTGCTCAAATTGATAGGCTTTTAGGAAAGTTTGAAGAGAAAGAGAAAGAGAGAGAGAGAGAGATTGAGAGGCGTTTGGAGGGATTTATAGAGCTTGGTACCCAGGCAGGAGAAGATGTAGCCTCTATAACTGGTGATGTGGAAGAAGTTAGAATTCTTAGCATGTGGAGCAGAGACACGGGTTGTGTGTAGGGCTGGAGAGATGGGGGTTGAGAGGGTGACACATGTTTCTCCCACAGTGAGGTCAGTTCAGTATTTTCCCCTCTGTAGTTTACCCTGACTCATTCCTGAAATCAGGTAGAGGTGCATTGATCAGGACAACTAATCTTGGGGCCCAGCTGCTCAATTTGGATTTGGTTGCTTGGATACCAGTGAACTTGAGACTCAGAATCAAACTTTTGTGTTTGTTTCTCAATAACCATTTGACCTGCCAATATCTATTATGTGACATTCCTATTTGAGTGTAACAAGTAAGATGCCCTGACCCATCTCCAAGTGTAAGGTCGCAGTCCTGTGTTCATTTCCATCCCGATATTCTTTAAAAAGCACTATTGTTTTGCTGTCATCCTTTTCAGTAAATGGTTTACATATTTGTCTGTAAATTTTCTTCTTTGTTTTTTCACGATGGCTCTAGCTGATGTGTGCAATCCATGGCTCCTAGCTGCCTTCTGATAGCTCTTTCGGATAGTTGATCATGTTCGACAGTGGTTACCAGAGTTATTAGGAGAGGCAACATCTTTCTGTCCATCCAGCTTCCCTTTCCAACAGCTGTCATTAGCCTTGGCTGAATTTGTAACACCTTTACTGTTCCCCTGAGTTAGGTCGCTTACCTTAGCACAGCTCAACAGTCAAATTTGAATTAAATGTTTTTACAGATTAAGTCAGTGAATAAATTTGAAGTATGTACTTGCCCAGAATTCCTAGTTACTTAGTATGTGGTAATTATTAGGGTTGAACATTTGCTGTTGTTGCGTGCAATGTCCAATTTGCTGTGACTGTTCGCATAAACTCTTTCCGTGTCTCTGTAGCTCTTTCCCCTTCTCTATGACTCTGTTTCTTTCTCTATGTTTGTTTGTCTTGCTCCTTGTCTCACTGTCTTGAAGTCTGGCTTTATACGTGTCTATTTTGTTATTAGGAGTGAGCGCTTGCTGGTCAGTGATGAGTGAATTTTAATGACCATTTACACCATGTGTAATTCTGATGCATGGAGATTTTTGGTTCACTCTGAACCTGGCTTCAGGGAGTGTGTTACTTCCCTTCCCCTTTTGGTCTTTGTGGTTCAATGTGTTTAGAGTCTGTTGCAGGTTCCCTAAGAGTAACTGATAATTTTAGACCATGTAAATCAACTTTTGGTATGTTTCCTTATTACATAGGGCTGAATTTCACTTTTATTTGGTTAAGACAAAGTTGTGTTAAGTTTTGTTGGAGGAGTTTTTGCCACGAGGCCTAGTGAGTTCTCTCCCATAACTTACTAACTTCATTTCATTTATTATCCAGCCCACATCTATACCATCTCTCACATCTGATTCTAGCTCCATCTTACCATGTGTCATTCTCAGGACATCTAGCCACTCTGTAGATATCCCAAATGCACCAACATTCACCCGTGCTATCTTTGAGTGCCCATTGTGCACCTGGACAAGCACAGTCAGTCCAGAGCTGCCCTGCACGGTTCCTGACCTCTGCCCTAAACATGACAGATGGGGGTTGGGGGTGAGGTCTGGAATTGCCCCTCTGCTTTGTGGGCAGGATCCTGGAGATCCTGCTGAATGAAGTGGTGCACAGGTCTCTTGCTCTTCCATCAGGACGAGCAGACCATGCCAACTTGGTTCAAGGTTGCCATCTGGGTTAAAGCAGACTTTGCCCTCTGGAGGAATGTGCAGCATCGTGGGAAGATGGTCAATGACCTTCTCCATTTCATCAACATAAGTACCGTCTTCTCTCTGAACATCTCACACTCACCTTTTCTCACCTACCATACAGACTTCCCACCAAAGCTTATACTTTACCCTTCTCACTAATCACTCGTCTGTCTCCAACCCTCCCAACACCACTAATCCTGTAAGCTCTTTTTGCTATCTATTCGCTCACTCAAGTCAGCCTCCTGCCTGCACCAAAAGTAACAGCTATGCCACCCACTTTTGTCTCCCTTCATACACGCTTCTCTTTCATTCCATGAGTGAAACAGACCACAAGAGGGCAAAAAGAGTAAAGATGGGTGGTGAATTGTCTGATGTTCACTTCCTCACTTCTTATGTAGAGAAAATCTTGACTTTTGGTGCCTTGAGTGGCCCTGGACTGGTTTCAGAGACTGCCCTGGCTTGCTGGACGTCTTCAGCAAAGGCTATCCCCCTTGACTCAAGTTGAGACCATGACCAGTTTCCTGGTTTTGTGCCTGTGTTGGGTAAGACAGAAGTAATACAAACCTGATATCTCTGGCAGGGGGGTTTAAAGCATGAAAAATCAGGGCAAAGGCAAAGATGGTGTGAGCATCCAGATAGGCTCAAAGTGAGTGTGTGCTATGGCAGCATCTGGGGATGCAGCCTGGCCCAGTCCCTGAGCTGGGTATGTGTCCCTGGACACAGAGTGCCCTTGCTGCAGCATTACCATGTGAGTTTCTGGAACAGCCTAAGATGCAGTATTAGAATGCAGAAGCATACTGCACATGGAGATGTGCCACAAAGGTTCTTAAGAGGCTGATACATATTAATGCCAGTGTCCATGGAGTGTATCCTGAAATATTATTATTGCCGAGTGTGCAACATGGAGATTGTTGGGAACAAGCAGCAAGCTGAATTCACAAGGTGAATGCTTTGAATTCCAAGTCAGAATTTTCCCAACATCTGACTTGTTTGGTGTGTCTTATAAAGTAGGAAGCTGAATACTAATGAGGCAAGTTGGGCCATCAATGAGGTATTTAACATGCATTAATCCCTCAAATGAGCAACATGTTATGCATAGCAAGAAACTCACCTCATTGCTTGTGAAGTGCACGAAAGATGGAGGGAGATTTCATGATTGACCTTGGTGGACAGCCCATCTGATTCTGCCTCCCATCTGACTGTAGCCCACATCACTTTACACCCTATGGGATTCATTGCTTCAAGGGTATGTACATTTCAAAAGGTAGTTATGGAACATTTAAATTGCATTCCTACATCAATGAAACTTGAAGATTTCTTTTGGGAGAATAAACAACATAGAAGAACTAAGGAAAGAACAGAAATACCAAAATATAAAAACCAATCATAGGGACCATGTTCAGGAGCTAAAAGATGTGACGTAAATGCTACTTTATACCTTGAAGTTACTCGGAATTTAAACCGAATGGGTTTTCCTCTAGCCATTGAGTTTAAGTCTCTCTCATTAAAAAAACCCATGTTCTAATTGCCATGTTGTTTCTCCTACAGTTTTTATATTCTCCCTGGCATCTCACTCATGTGTCATCACCATTTTTTAGCCCGTGGGCAGCAATTATGTTTAGTACAAGATGCATGATTACACACGTTGGAATGCATAGGGATGAAGATACAATTAAGATTTTTCTGATTAGTCACAATGTTAAAGAATACTGTGCCTTTTTCGTGCCCTTGATTACATCCTTCACCAGATAGCTATCTTAAAGTGCTGCCTCATTTGTCAACTCTTGTAGGACTGTAGCTCATACCTGATGCAATGGAGTCAAACTGATGAAAAGGGGATTGTGCAGTCCATACAAGAAACCAGACTCTTTGGGTCAGATGGATGATTGTTACATAATGTTGAACCGAATTACAGGCATAAATCTAAACTATAGAGTTTTGGCTGCCCAGCCCTTTGGCATAGTTGAAAATAAGCTCTGCGCCATATGTGTACCCACCCGGTTATACAGTCATTTCCAGGGGAAGGTTGTGACAGGTTAGTGTGGATTCCTGGGCTTTCCTGGATGGCACTGCACATTTTAAATGTGGAAACCAAGAAGTAAAACCATCAGCCTAGGTGGGGTAGAGGGGTTGTGGTGAGCTTGTATAGAGAAGGGACTAGTTATAGTACAGGGAAATGGATACTGGTGGAAGTGCACATGCCATCTCACTATGCTTTTTTAGTGTGACCAAATGAAACACAAGATGCGCTGATTTAAATCTAAATTTACCCTTTCTTATTATTACACCAAGACTTTTAGTGTAAGCCCTACACTGTAGATACTTGGCGTTAGCCTCTGGACTGTAACTGTTTGTCTGTCCCGTGTTTGCCATATCAAACACTGGTGATCACGGATTGACTACCCAGGCTTGTGCAATTCCTTCACACCAACCTGAGGCATTTGGTCAGGAATAATTTACACTTGGCATTTGGGGGTTACACGTTGGCACATGCCGCTTACTGCTCGCAGACTGGGATGTGCCAACCAACCGGTGGGTGACATTTGCCATCTGGTGGTCATGGGCTGTCCTCACTGATAGTCCCCGGTGTGTTTTTGGGCTGGCTATTCACCTTTGGACCAGATGCAGAAAATGGTGGAGAAACTCAGCACGTCTGGCATCATCTGTGGATAGAGAAACAGTTAATTTTTTGAATCTCGTTTGACACAAATTCAGAATCTTGCTTTTATCATTTAACACTTGGCCTTGGTCATCTGCCGCTCATTGGCTGGTACATAGGAACAGGAGTAGGCTATTCAGCCCCTTGAATAGGTTCTATCATTCAGTGAGATCATGGCTGATCTGTGCCTAATCTAACTTTGGCCTATATCTCTTAATACCTCCGTTTAACAAAAAATTATCTCTCTCAGATTGAACATTATTTCCCAGTCACGATCAGATTCAACGTTGACAGTATGTAACTTTTCCCATAAATAAGAGGTTGTGTTGATGTTTACAGAGCTGGAACATCAGCCTGAGTTATCTGACATGTTCCATTGATGTAGCAATTTTCTTAAATTTAGCTTGTTGGTGTTACTTTGTTGAAACATTTGGATCATATTCCAGTTATAGCAGTTTGTCCCAAGACACTGGGATCAGAAGAAAATATCCAACTGCAGCTTTTAATCCTCTCATTATAAAGGCTAACATTCTCATTTGCTGTTCTTGATTATTTTTAATCATATAGCCTAGTGGACGCCAGAGGGTTTGATTTCTGGACTATTATCTTCTACTGAGATATGGAACTATTCCAATTTATTAAGGAAATAAGATGGCCTAAAGTGGTCATTGTCAATGAACCCAAACAAATGTTAACTCCAGGCCTATGGTTAACTGCAGGACTGTGGTTACCCTGTTATCTCTTCACTTGTGCTTGATCTACTGTGGACTCAGTGACAGTATGGGATGGTGTGGGATGAGGGGGTGGTGGGGAAGGATGAATGTTCCCTTTGAAAATGGCAGCTCGGTGATTAAGTATGTTTGGATAGTTCTGGATCCTATTCCACTGGGGAAGACACAAAACTTGTCGCTGTACTCTTGCTGGAAAGTTTCTGAGGGAGGAAATGAGGGTTTTGGAAAATGTGTAGTTTTTCCTGTACTTGGAAGTATACAAATTCTGAGCTTTGGAGAGATCTGGAATCTCTGTAATATTATGTCTCATGGTTATTATGATATGATTAGATTAGATTAGATTCCCTACAGTGTGGAAACCGGCCCTTCGGCCCAACCAGTTCACACCGACCCTCCGAAGAGTAACCCACCCAGACCCATTTCCCTCTGACTAATGCACCTAACACTATGGGCAATTTAGCATGGCCAATTCACCTGACCTGCACATCTTTGGACTGTGGGAGGAAACCGGAGCACCCGGAGGAAACCCACGCAGACACGGGGAGAATGTGAAAACTCCACACAGACAGTATATATATGTTGAAAAAAAATCTGCTTGTGACATCATCACTGTATCGTACTTTGCGACCAGAGGGTATTAAATCTCAAGGTCCGTGTTCCCTCAGATCATTTGATGCATGACACTCCACTGGAAGCATAGTCCTCTTATGTAACCAAACCACTTAATGTTAGCCCAGTCACTCAAACGTGCCTAAGGAATGTAATTATGGTATATAATAGGTAGCTTTAAGTAAGATCTGTTGGGTTCTTCAATACCACAATATGTGTGCCAGTTTCTAACATTGCAGCAGATCAATAAGTATGCTATATCAGGTAAAACATCCTGCTGGAGGTAAATGTTCTTCCCATTGGTAATACTTGTGTTATATCTCGCAACAGATAAGCAACATATGTTTAAGGGACATGTTCATTATGAAATCACTGTATCATGCCATGTAACCTAATAGTACAATGCTATCAGTCTCCATCTTACAGAGATCTGTCTTCATGCAACGTGACATGCTGAAGGAACTGTGCTACAGTGCATCTAAATTACTTGCACTCAGACACACAAGTACCTGTGATTGTAGTGTACAATGTAAATACCAAGAACTGTAATAAAAATTCATTAAATTCTGCAGGTACGATGTGATCTATTTATGATCGTCAGCTTATTCTCACATCAACACCTTGGTCAGAAAGATAACACATCCTATTTCATGTCCTGAGGTTCCACACGCCACATGACATTAGATTTCTGCCTGAATATGAGATCTAAAGGAATAGCTAGCTATGGCTGTCTGATGACATCTATATGGACTTCAGCAAGGCTTTCAACAAGGTTCTGTAGGGTAGACTGGTTAGCAAGGTTAAATCACATGGAATCTAGGGGAAGCTAGCCAACTGAATACAAAATTGGTTTGAAGGTAGGATACAAAGTGGTGGTGGAGGGTTGTTTTTCAGACTGGAGAACTGTGACCAGCAGTGTGCCATAAGAATCAGTACTGAGTTGCCACGGTATGGGGTAAGTCAGGGATTTGGATACAGTTATTAACAGATATTAATGACTGTTATGCACATTGAGCAGTTTCTTCCTCACTTTGTGTCAGACCTGTAATTGGAGTTTGGGGTTATTTCCTTTTAAGATTTAACAAAACGCTTGCTACTAATGGTTAGTGTTTGCAATGATGGGAAACAAGATTATTGGCAAAATGTACCTACTTCCCTGTGACATTTTTCATTTCCCAATTTTGCAAACCACTGTAAAGTAATTTGGCTGTGAGTAGTAAAACGTTGTGTTCAGAGTTTAACTGTGGAGAGCTTCCTACATTTCTTGTTTATCAAATGCTCCAGTTTTCTCCAATATATTGGTTTCTTTCGGTAATTCAACTTTGTTATGACAACTGGTTATATATCTCCACCTCCACTTTTTGAAGTTTTACCCTTACTCACTGAATCAAATGATATTCATTCAATCTCAAACATCCCTTGTGTTTCTCCAGTCTTGTTGAGTTCTACAGCTTGTCCTCTGAGCTCATATTACGTCCTTTAACCTTATTGGTTATAAAGTTAAAACTCTTTTTTTGGTTTATTGTATCCTCTCATGGGATGTGTGTGTCACTGTCAAGTCCAGCAGTTATTGTCCATCCTTAATTGCCATTGCGATTGTGGTAGTGAGCTGCCTTCTTGAACTGCTGCAGACCAACTGGTGAAAATACATCCTCGGTGCTTAAAAAGGGGGGTTCCAGGATTTTTGATTCATTGACAATAAAGGAACAAAGATGCATTTCCAACTCAGGATGGTGAGTGGTTTGTAGGGGTAACTTGCTCACCGGGCCTGCCTAGTGGTGCTCCCATCTATCTGCTGCCTCCTTGATGGTAGATATCGTGGGATTAGAAGGTGTTGTTGAAAAAACCTCAGTAAGCTGCTGTAGTGCATCTTGTGGATAGTACACATGTGCGATTGTGTGTTGGTGGTGGAGACAGTAAATGTGTAGGCTGGTGAATGGGATACAGATCAAGTAGGTTATTTTGTCACGGATGGTGTTGAGTCTGCTGAGTGTTGCTGGAGCTGCATTGGTTCAGGTAAGTGGAGGGTATTCCATCGTATCCCTGACTTGTGCCTTATGGATGGTAATCTTGGGGTGTCAGGAAACAAGTCACTTGCGACAGGATTCCTAGCCTCTGACCTGCCCTTGTAGCTGCAGTATTTAAATACTGTCTTTGTGCTGCCTGTTATTGACATCTTCTGAAGACAATTACGCACCTTCCCCATGTACAGTGGTAGCACAAAGATCCACTTTGCCATCACTTCTCCTCACCACCCTACCGTGATGTTGAATTGGTTTCTTGGTGTCTATTATTGGGTAAGTTGCCACTTCCTGCAGCTAATCATTGAGATGGTTAGAACCAGTTTTTAGCATTAGCCACAACTGCTTACCCTCAGCTGCGATTTCATTCTTCTGGCTGGTTGAATTAGTTAAATGGCATCCATTTGGGCCAAGTAGATTTTCTTATGTTGTAGCTTCTCCATCAACATTCACCTCTGTATCATTGCCTTCCTTATTTCCTGTTTCAACGCAGCTTCAGTTGAAATCCTCGCCCATGCCGCTAACACTATCAGATTTGACCATTGAACACCTTGCTTTACCCTATAAAAATTTTAGTCGGAAAGGGTGGCACTGGAAAAACACAGCAGGTTAGGCAGTGTCTAAGGAGCAGGAGAGTCGACGTTTTGGGCATAAGCCCTTTATCAGGAATGTGGAGGATGAAGAGGGATAAGAGATAAATAGGGAGGTGGGGATGGGGCTGCAGGAAGGTGGGTGGGATGGTGATGGGTGGATGCAGATGGGAGGTACATGTGACAAGTCGGTGAGAAAGGTGGTGCGGACAGGTGGAAACAAAGATGGACAGGTCAAGAGGGCAGTGCAAAGTTGGAGGTTGGATCTGGGATGCGATGGGGAAGGGAGATTTGGAAACTAGTGAAGTCAGTGTTGGTGCCGTGTGGTTGATGGCTCTCAAGGCAGAAGCTGAATCATTCAAAAATGACTCTCCTGCTCCTCGGATGCGACCTGACCTGCTGTACTTTTCCTGCACTACCCTTTTTGACTGACTCCAGCATCTGCAGTTTTCACTTTCTCCTATAAAAATTTTAGTTCATTCAAGAATCTTCTGTCCATTATGAAAATTCCAGACCAGACTCTCTTATTTTGTGGATATGACCCTCATATTCTAAGATTCAATTCAGGACCAAGTAATTATGTTTTAAAGTATATGACATTAGAAATTCTAGTTACTCACAAAGAGATTAAAATTATGAGGTTTTACTATTTTAAATAAACAGAAGAATTGTCGCTATTCAAGTGTCAACAGTGCACGGTTAACAGCCAATGCTCTTCATCTTATATTTTAACAAAAGCATTAACATGAGGCAAAAATGAATTAAGAGCCAAACTATGATTGAAATACCACAAACTGCACATTAAATATCGGACAACCAAGATGAGTACCCCCAAATTTCTCAGTAACCCAAAGAGAGATCACCGAGTCCTGGAAAAATCTTTAAACTTGGTCTTTCGTAAAAAGAGATTTCAGTTTCCTGCTTCTGAAGATGGATCCTCTGATATCTTTCAATATCTGCTCATAGTCAGCCTGGAGACTACCCTGTTCTTTTCTCTGCAAATAGTTGTCAGGCAATAGGACTCAACATTAGAAGGCCTCAAACACTGATCACCACCCAATTGCTCAGACTCCTCTTTTGACACTGTAACTCACTGAATTCACAAGGTTGCACCCCACCATTTAGCTACCAACACTATTTCTAGCTGCCCTCTGCTCACTGGCTTTCCGTTGTCCTAGTTGCCTGTATCTGGAACAGGACTTCACATGGATTTCTTTGAGTCTCAGTCTCCCCTCACAGAACAAAGCTAACAATCTTCTGATGTCTCCTTCTCCCCAAATTAAACTAATCTAGTGTCCTGTTAAATCTAACAATAGAGTCAACCCTCTTCTGACATAAGGTCTGATGTATCTGCTTCAATACATTCTGTACCTTAAAAGTTCCAAAATCCAGTCAATCAAAGGTCACTGCTCTAGGTGCCAATCCACAAGAGTTCCACACCAAAAAAAACGACAAAGGTGTAGACTTGCTCACATCATATCCTCACGGTGATGCTGTAATGTATCATTCCCGCATTCCCTTATCTCCGTTCAGTGCAGCCCTCCTGGCATCTCAGATTAAAAAATTGTATCCTGGTATATTGTGTTCATTTGTAGGCACCTTACTTTTAGGAAAGATAGCATGACTTTATAAAGAAAGCAGAAGAGATTTACTAGAATCATCCCAGTAGTGAGGAGTTTCAGTTATGCTGACATTAGAGATGTTAGGATTGTTGTCTGTTTGGAACAGAGAAGGTGAAAAGGAAATTTGCTAAATCTGTTTGAAATCGTGTAGGGTTTTAGATTAAGTGTCAGAGCAGCTGGTAATCAGAGGGCACACAAGTGGCATACGAACATCACGAGTGATGTGAAATATTTAGTTATACAACCAGTTAGAGTCAATTCAATAGTAACATTCAAGAAGGAATTGGATAAGTACACAAAGTGAAACGAAAATGCATGATTATGGGAGGGAACTGGAGAATGGCACCAGCTGGGCAGTTCTTTCAAAGAGCCAGCACCAATATGAAGGGCCAAGTGGCCTCTTCCTGTGCTGTAGATATTTTTAAACACTTGTTCAGATGGGTTATGACTGGAGCAGGTAGGACCTGAACCCAGGCCTCCAATCTCTGAGACAGATACACTACCACTGCACCACAAGAGTTTTTTTTCTGCGTTGTATCGTTCTGTGATTCTGTTGTCGAATCCCTTCATTGTCTCGCTAATTGCTATAATCTCCTCCAATTATACAACTCCATGTCTCATTCCTTCTGGTTTCATATCTTTCTGATTCTGATCTCCTGTATGGCGTACTCACTGCTTCCACTATTAGCTTTTGGCTGTGAAAATCCCCAGGCATCACTGTTTTCTCCCTCACTTTTCTCCTTTAAGATCCTCCTTAAAAACTTATGTAGGGGATCCAAGATGGCGGCGACCCAGCAAGACTGAGTCCACAGTGCTCTACCCAAAACTTGGGCAAAGTGGGCTATCCACCCCCACCACACTCACTAAACCATTTATAATAGTTGTTAACCTTAAATAGTTACCTATTAGTACATTTAAATAGTCTAATACTAGCTGGAAAATGAGTAAAGGGAAGGGAACAGGCGGCTCTAAGAAAGCAGGGACCCCTCCCCCACCCTCTCCCTCTTCAGCTGCAACAAAGGTGTCTTCAGCTACTTCAGGAGATTTACCAATGAAGATGAGCTTTGAGGAGATGTTTGCCAGGTGGGAGGCGAAGATTGATGCTTTTATCGATGAGTCTCGGCAGAGCAGAGAAGCACTATCAGCCGAGCTGCAGAAGCAGGGCAGAGACATTCAGGAATTGGAGTGCCGAGTCAGAGAGGTGGAGTCGAAGGCCGCAGCCTCAGAGACTGGGATAAAATCAACAGCCGACCACATCCGTTTTCTCGAGAATCGAGTCCAGAACCTAGAAAACCACATTGATGACCTCGAAAATCGATGTCGTAGAAAAAGTATTCGGTTGTTGGGCCTGCCCGAGCAGGAAGAGGGAGGTCAGCTGACAGCATTCTTAGAGCATTGGTTGCCACAACTTTTAAATCTGCATAATGGATCAGGCCAGGTAAGGGTAGAATGGGCCTACCGGGTCACAGTACGTGGGCCCGGCTCAACCCAGCGCCCACGCCCGGTCCTGTTCCAGCTGCAGAGCTATAGGGAGAGGCAGATGCTCCTGGAAGCCTCAAGAAATCTGGGAAAAGATCCCCAAGCTATGACCCACAAAGGATCCAGGATCATGCTGTTCCAGGACTTCTCCCCAGCTTTGGTCCGAAAGAGGAAGGCATTCGATGAGGCGAAGAAGCGTTTAAGGGACTTAAATATCCAGTACTCCTTACGATATCCAGCGACGCTACGCCTTAGCCACGAAGGATCCATACATAACATCGGATCACCGGAGAAGGCTAAGGAATTCTTGGACTCTCTTAAATAAACTGTAAGAGATTGTGGACGCTGGTCTGCCTTTCCCATTATTTTGGTTTACATCCCTTCATCTTTTCTTTTCTTTCCCCCTATGTGTGTATGTATATATATATATATATATATGTTGGGGCGTTTGGTTAATGTTGATGGGGAGAGGTGGTTACCTTATTCTATTTTACTTCTGTTTTTAGGAGCGGGGTTGTTTTTCTTTCCCCTGTTATTTTGTGGTATTATATTTAAGTATTACATGTTGAGATTGTAATCTTATATTTTCATATATGGTATTAATATTCCCAAATATATTTAGATGTGGGTGTGGGTGGGGGTGGGGTGTTCACTGTTAACTCTAGCTTTATATTATATTTGAATTCTCCTCATTTTATTGAGGAAGACCTGGGTCAAGGGTGGGGCACTGGTTGGAAGAGGGTAAGATGGACTGTGGGAGAGGAAGTGACGCTCCCTGGGAACAAGGGAGAAAATCTCCAATTCGGAATGTTTTATATTTTTTATACTTAGAAAGAGTTTTTTGTTATATTGTTTTGAGTGTATCAGAGAGTCTTTACTTTTGTAAATCTTGTATGCTCCATGCTCGGGATGTTCTAGATAGGGTTTCCCCTCCCGAGGGGTCTCGGATCTGTCCAGATGATTATGGCTGAACAGTCGGTTAAATGGTGCACCTGGAATGTCAGGGGGAGTAATTCGCCAGTTAAAAGGAAGAAAATATTATCAAATCTTAAGAAGGAGAGAGTTGATATAGCTCTCCTACAGGAGACACACCTGTTGGATAAAGAACACTTAAAATTACGACAGGGCGGATTTGATCAGGCCTTTTTTTCCTCTTTTAATTCAAAAAGCAGGGGAGTCGTTATCCTTGTCCGGAAGAACTTCCCTTTGAAAATTCTAAATCAGATAAAAGACGAATCTGGACGATATATTTTGATTAAAGCCCTCATAAATGGAGAGGAATATGGGATCTTAAATGTGTACTGTCCCCCGGCACACCCCTTTAAATTCATAACGGAAGCTTTTTCAAAACTGATGGCCTTTGGTGCCCGTCATACAATTATAGGGGGAGACTTTAATTGTATTATGGATCCGGAAATAGACAGGATTCCCAAGAGTGCCACTGGAGTATCTCCCAGATCTAGACAACTGGCGGACCTGAATAAAGAATTAGGATTGGTAGATGTATGGAGATGTCTCCATCCACAGGGTAGAGATTTTTCTTTCTACTCTAATCCACATAAATGTCACACAAGAATTGATATGTTTTTTGCCCCATCGATTTTTCTAAACTCTATAGCAACCTGTAAAATAGGTACTATAGCAATCTCTGACCATGCCGCTGTATACATGGAAACTAAGGTAAAGAACAATGGGACATCTGCTCGGCATTGGCGTATGGACCCCTTCCTGATAAAAGATAGTAAATTTTTAAAGTACTTCTCCCAAGAACTTAAAACTTTTTTAGAAATTAATACTGGTACGGCTAGCAATCCGTCAATGATGTGGGAGACCATCAAAGCTTATGCACGAGGTTTGATCATCTCCTATTCAGCGACCCAGAGGAAAATGAAGGGAGAGCAACAGCGTCTGCTCGAAGCTCGCCTAAAAGCAGCCGAAACAGCATACGCTGATAGACCTTCTATCACAAAATTGCAGAGGATTACAGCTCTTAGGACAGCTTTAAACACCGCTTACTGAAACGGCTAAAAGGGAAATATTATTTGCGAAACAAAGATTATATGAATATGGCGACAAACCGGGTAGATACTTAGCATTTCTTGCAAAGAAAAAGAAAGCCCCTCAAACTATTCCGACCATCAAGGAAAGTACAGGTACCCTGACTCATGATCATAAAAAGATCAATGCGACCTTTAAAGAATTTTATTCTGAACTATATAGATCACAGGATTGTGAAGATAGGATTAGGAGGATGCAGTCATTTTTAAAAAATTTGACCTTCCCGGGCCTGACTCCGGAACAGGTGTCGGCCCTAAATACCCCTTTAACAGTCCAAGAAATACTTGAGGCAATTAGGCAACTTCAGAGCGGAAAAGCACCGGGCCCGGATGGTTTTCAAGCTGAATTCTATAAAGAATTTACAGGAATATTGGTTGACCCACTTATGGATATGCATAATTTTGCACATAGTCAGGTCTGTCTCCCGCCCACGCTGAAAGAAGCAAATATTTCTCTTATCCTCAAAAAAGGAAAAGACCCAGAAGATTGTGCATCTTACAGACCAATATCCTTACTAAATGTAGACTTTAAAATTCTCTCAAAAATGTTAGCACTAAGACTAGAAAGGGTACTGCCATATATTATAAAGGAGGACCAGACGGGATTTATTAAGGGCCGCAGATCATCCAATAATATCAGAAGGGTCTTGAATATGATCCAAGCCTGTCATCAGGGAAAGATACCAGGAGTAGTAATTTCATTGGATGCGGAAAAGGCATTTGATAGGGTTGAATGGTCATATTTATTTTACACATTGGAAAGGTTTGGCGTTGGACAGGTGTTTACCAAATGGGTTTCAACATTGTATAATGACCCCAAAGCAGCTGTTATTACTAATGGGTTAAGATCGGATGGCTTCAGTGTGGGTAGGGGCTGCCGTCAAGGATGTCCTCTCTCACCATTGTTGTTTACACTGATAATCGAACCATTAGCAGAAGCCATCCGGACTGATCCTAATATAACGGCCCCGAGGATTGGTACAGGTAAACACAAAATTACCCTCTATGCAGATGACGTTCTCTTATTCCTCAGTAATCCTTTAATGTCAGTGCCTCGTCTAATTCAAGTTATTAATACATTTAGTGCATTCTCAGGCTATAAAATTAATTTTTCAAAATCGGAAGCCATGCCAATGGGTGGTCTGGCTATGATACCCCACTTAATGGACGGATCCCCTTTTCCCTTCCGTTGGTCCCTGGAGGGCTTCTTATATTTAGGTATTTTTATCACGCCAGTATTTGATCAGCTGTATAGGGCTAATTTTGTACAATTAATGGAAAGGATAAGGCAGGACCTCCAGCGATGGAGAGACCTTCTGATTTCCTGGCTAGGGAGAATGGCATTAATTAAAATGAATGTTCTGCCCCGTCTCTTATATCCTATGAGAATGCTCCCGCTGATGCTGCCAAGGCTAGCCCTATGTAAATTATATGGCTGCTTGGGCTCCTTTATTTGGAACCATAGACGGCCCCTTATTAAGCTGAAGAAGCTACAGCTTCCACAGGCAAGGGGAGGACTGGACTTCCCAGACTTTAGGAAATATCAGTTAAGCTCCCTACTAAGTTACATAGCTGATTGGGTTTCATCTGATCCACAATCAATTTGGCTGGATATCGAAGCCTCCCAAGTAAAATACCTACTTATTAACCTTTTATTTTCAGATAAGAGGAAAATCATTACAGACCACTGTGAAAATCCCATAATATTAAACACAATTAAGGCCTGGAATATAATGCGGCAAAATGAGGGTAACTCACATAAAACATCCCCCCATGCACCAATAGTAGGCGCATGGGGATTCCAACCGGGGATTACAGATGCCACCTTTAAACTCTGGAGATCCAGGGGCATCTCATGCTTAGGGGACCTATTTAAAGATGGGATCCTGATGTCCTTTGAGCAGCTGCGTCTGAAATTCGGAATACCTAATGGGGATCTCTTTCGATACTTCCAAGTTCGAGATTATATACAGAGGAAGACTACATTAATAGATAGTCTTTATAAATCAGACAGAGAACGTAATGTCTTACGACCAGCGGGGGCATCCTCCGTTAGTACTATATACCATTTGCTACATGATGGAGTCTCAGGAGACATGGATGACCTGCTTAAAACATGGGAGCAGGACTTGGGGCTAGAAATCTCTGAGGATATGTGGAATGACATTTGGGAAAATGCTAGAAGAATTGCTATCTGTAACAGAACTCAGGCTATCCAACTAAAGATACTTCATAGGGCCCATATAGCTCCGGCTCGACTGGCAAAATTTAAGGCAGGAGCATCTCCAATGTGTCCTAAATGCAAAATAGAGGTGGGTACTCTTGTACATTGTCTGTGGACTTGTCAGAAAATCCGCAGATACTGGACTAAAGTGGCAAATACCCTGACAGAAATTTTAGGAACGGAAATTAGGGTGGACCCTGTATCTCTCCTTTTGGGCTTTTCGAACCTCTCATCTCTGGATATGCATGGGAAGAGACTATTTTCTATTCTCTCTTTCTGTGCAAGGAAAAATATTTTGGTGAACTGGGTGGCTGAGGGCCCCCCTGGACTTTCAAATTGGCACAGATTAATTATGGAATATATCCCCCTTGACTTCCTCTCAAATATGGTGCACCGAAAGACTGAATTATTTTATAAAATATGGCAGCCCTTTTTGAATTATATAAATGCAGATATTTCGGCTATCCTAACAAGGGCTTTTATTTAGTGAAGATTTCAGACCGGGCTGCTCCGGGGCCCCTTGGGAGAGGAATCCTGCGCGAATACGGGTTTTATTATATTTGATGTTTATACATTCCGAGCATGTAAGAGACTTAGGTATACACTCTGGTTAGTTATAGGTCAGATTAGTAGAAAGTTGAGTTTTTTTTTCTTTCTTTTTTCGTTTCTTTTTTTTTCTTTTTTTTGTTTTCTTTCTTTCTCTTTTCTTTGTTAAATTATGACTATTGTATATATGATTTAATTGTACATCAATGTTTGTATTTGAGAGTTTTGTTTATTTTTGTAAATTTGCAAAAATGTTAAATTTCAATAAAAATATCTACAAAAAAAACTTACGTAACATGTCCAACAGCTCTGTTTTGACTCTGCATTCATTTTTTTTGACTAAGCTTCTGTAAAGAAATCTGCATAATTTTCCAACATGATATAAATGCAAGTTGGTGCTACTGAAATTCACCAGCTGGGCTCATTGACAAATGTTCAGTAAACGCCCCTCCATACCCACGGGGGATATGTTCCAAGACCTACCGTGGACCCCGAAACCACGCACAGGTGTGAATCCAATCATTTAAATGGGAAATTTACCTTCCCAGCAGCCCCCTGGAACCTGGTTCTGGAACGTTCCCTGTAATATGTTTGGGCCGCAGTAAACTGTGGGTAGCTGAAACCGCAGAATCCAACTCAGTGGTCGCCCTGTATATAGCTGGAGATACACACAGAAAAGTAACCTGTAAAAGTTGGAACTTTTGGGGGAGAGAAGAAAAGAAACCAAAGGATGGGGTAAGACAATGAGCTCCAATCTGTCTCACCTTTGGCTCAATTGGTCAAAGCGTGATGGATTGAAGACCTATCCAGGACCTGAGCATGTATTCCATTGAAACCTCAGTGCAGTGTGAGAGATTGCTGTGTCCTGTGCACTAACTGAGATCTGTTTGCCCCTTTGGTTAGACATCCCATGATTCTATTGGTGGTGCAGCAGGGAATATCCCCTGAGTCTTGGCCAACATTTGTCCCTCATCAGACACTACCTTCTTCTTTAATCATCTCGTGCTGTTGTGCGATCTTGCTGTACCTGTGCTTCAAAGCAAACTAAAGGCTGGGGGACTTCACAAAGGCCTGGAAGATGCTGTATAACTGCACATTCTGGCTTGAAGAGCTGTTTGTCTGTCTGTCTGTTTTACAGCGAAGCTGCCACTGGCAAGTTGAAGCCATTTACACCACACTTCAGAAGGACTTCATTGACAGATGTGCAAGAATTCAGCCCATCCGCAGTACCATCCTGTGACATTGTGAGTATCTCCAGTGGCTGATAAGTGGAGTGTTTGACATCTGATAAAGATGTCTGGAGTTCATCAATAAATGGCAGTAATTTGGTTGCCATGTTTTTCCCATATTACAATAATATCCAAATTTAGAGACACAAACTGCCAGTGTTTGTGTCAAATGGGGAAAGTGAAAACTGTGGCTTGTTGGTTTCCACTTAGCTATTAGCAGGGTTTCCAAAGCTGTGTGTCAAGTGCTGAGCACTTTGGAAGACCCTGTGGTATTGTTTAAATTCTTTCTTCCCAACTACTGTCATTTATCTCTGTTTTTTAAGCCTTTCAGTCCTGATCCTGTGGACCCCTTAGATTTTGAGGTGCATATAGCCAATCAGATGGAGAATTCTGAGCTGGGATCACTAACGAATCTCGTGGATTTCCCCAAAGATGATATTGAGGTCACATTATCACCTCGAGCACACCGGACTGTTAACCCTGCTGTGCCAGACGATTGGTAAGAAGAATGATCTGGAATAAGATACACCGTGGAGTTACATTAGAACTTCAATTTTTATGATTTGTAATTGTTTATTTAAAAACAAATTAAGTAAATAATCTAATCTAATCTAAGGTTAGGATGAGTACAAATGTTTGTTTATTGTGTGCTGGTTGCAGGCTGGTATGTACACATCAATGTCTTGGCATTGTAATACATTGCTGTATGTATCAGCATTTTGCTATTGTTGCACGTGAATAGTTTTACTATGTAATCCGCAGCTGTATTTTTCTTTGTGTTGTTACTGTATGTGGCTGTCACTCACTCCTGTACATGGCTACACCTCTCCATTTTACACTTTGCACCACTGAGTACAGGCAGGAACCATCTCCAACAGTGGCCTAACCAATGTCCTGTGCAGCAGCAACATGACCTCCCAACTCCTGTACTCAATACTCTGACCAATAAAGGAAAGCATACCAAACGCCTTCTTCACTATCCTATCTACCTGTGACTCCACTTTAAAGGAGCTATAAACCTGCACTGCAAGGTCTCTTTGTTCAGCAACACTCCCTAGGACCTTACCATTAAGTGTATAAGTCCTACAAACCGACCGACTCTCACAGCTACCTGGATTACACCTCCTCCCACCCTGCCCCCTGCAAAAACGCCATCCCATATTCCCAATTCCTCCGCCTCTGCCGCATCTGCTCCCAGGAGGACCAATTCCACTACTGAACAACTCAAATGGCCTCCTTCTTCAAAGACCGCAATTTCCCCTCCGATGTGGTCGACGACGCTCTCCACTGCATCTCCTCCACTTCCCGCACCTCCGCCCTAGAACCCCGCCCCTCCAATTGCCACCAGAACAGAACCTGTTGGTTCTCACCTACCACCCCTTCAACCTCCGGATACATCGTATCATCCTCCGTCATTTCCTCCACCTCCAGAAAGACCCCACCACCAGGGATATATTTCCCTCTCCACCCATCAGCATTCAGGAGAGACCACTTCCTCCGTGACTCCCTCGTCTGGTCCACACCCCCCACCAACCCAATCTCCACTCCCAGCACCTTCCCCTGCAACCACAAGAAGTGCAAAACTTGCGCCCACACCTCCCGCCTCACCTCCCTCCAAGGCCCCAATGGATCCTTCTATATCCGTCGCAAATTCACCTGCACCTCCACACACATCACTTACTGAATCTGTTGCACCTGATGTGGTCTCCTCTACATTGGGGAGACAGGCCACCTACTTGCTCAACGTTTCAGGGAACACCTCTGGGACACCCGCACCAACCAACCCAACCGCCCTGTGGCTGAACACTTTAGCTCCTCCTACCACTCCCCCAAGGACATGCAGGTCCTTGGCTTCTGCCATCGCCAGACCCTGGCCACATGATGTCTGGAGGAAGAGCGCCTCAGCTTCCGCCTAGGAACCCTCCAACCACACAGGATGAATGTAGATTACTCCAGCTTCCTCATTTCCCCTGCCCCCACCTTATTTCAGTCCCACCCCTGAGATTCAGCACTGCCCTCTTGACCTGCAATCTTCTTCCTGACCTCTCCGTCCCCACCCCCTCTCCGGCCTATCACCCTCACTTCCTTCCACCTATCGTATTCCCAACGCCCCTCCCCCAAATTCCCTGCCCCATACCTTTTATCTCAGCCCGCTTGGAACACCAGCCTCATTCCTGAAGAAGGGCTTATGCCCGAAACGTCGATTCTCCTGCTCCTCGGATGCTGCCTGGCCTGCTGTGTTTTTCCAGCATCACATTTTTCAACTCTGGTACTCCAGCATCTGCAGTCCTCACTTTCTCCTACTGTATAAGTCCTGCTAAGATTTGCTTTCCCAAAATGCAGCACCTCGCATTTATCTGAATTTAACTCTATCTGCCACTTCTCAGCCCATTGGCCCATCTGGTCCAGATACTGTTGTAATTGGAGGTAACCCTCTTTGCTGTCCACTACACCTCCAATTTTGGTGTCATCTGCAAACTTACTAACTGTACCTCTTGCTATATATTTCCTGTGTCAGCCTTCTCTCAGTGATAGCAGGTTGGTAAAGGGTTCTAAATAGCTTCTAGAAGGGTGATGCGCTCTTCATGTCAGATGTTGGAGATCAGGGAGACTTTGAATGTTCCTGGAAACGATTGTCTGCAGGAAATGTGTTTGGTTGCAAATCCTATCAGACCACATGGATTGGTTGAAATGGCAGTTAGAGGCAATGAGTTTACAAGAGCAGGAGGGGGTGTGATGGATGGCAGTTTCAGGAAGGTGGAGACACTGCAGATATGGTCAGATCGATGGTTGAATGCTAGGGGAGGTACCCAGGCTATCCCATCTCAAACAGCTAAGCTGTTTTGGATGCTGTAGGGATGATGAACTCTCAGGAGAGTATAGCACGAACAGTCATGTTTCTGGTACCATGACTGGCTCTATAGTAATGAGGAATATATCAGATTCCAAGTAAGTGATTGTAATAGGGGACTCCCTCGTCTGGAATGCAGGCAGACATTTCTGTGGTCATCAGTGAGACAGCAGAGTAGTGTGTTGCTTCCCTGATGCCAGATCAAGGATGTCTTGGAGAGGGTGCAGTATTTTTGAAAAGGAGAAAGTGACCATCAGGAGATCATAGTGCATATTGATACCAATGACATAAGTAAGGAAAGAGATGAGGTTCTGCAGAGAGAATAAAGGAACTTAAGAAGGTGATTAAAAAGTAGGTTCTCGAGGGTATTAACACCTGGATTATTATCAGTGCCATGTTATAGTGAGAGGAGGAATAGGAGGTTAGAGCTAATGAATATGTTGCTGAGGAGCTGATGCAGGGGATAAGTATTCACATTTGTGGACCATTAAGAGCTCTTCAGGGGTAGAAACGACCTGTATAAGAGGGATGGATCCCACCTGAATTGAACGGGGTACAATTTCCTTGTGGGGAAATTTACTCATGCTATTCAGGAGTCTTTAAACTTGTAAGGTGTGTGTGTGTGTGTGTGTGTGTTTTTGTGGGGGGGGGGGGGGGGGGGGGGGAGGAGGAGGAGGGGAGATGGTGGGAACCAAAGAGATAGTGAGAAAAGGCTGAGGCTGGTACAGTAGTTGATGGAAGCAAGTCAAATGTCAGAGCAGAAAAGAGCATTGCAGAAAACACAGTAGGACTGATAAATTATCCTGCATTTCTTCAATGGAAGGGGTCTGACGGGTAAGGCAGATGAACTTAGGGCATGGTTAGGAATGTGGGATTGGATATTAGAGTGATTACAAAAATGTGGCTCAACTATGGACCGGACTGGCAGTGTAATGTTCTGGGGTGCAGATGCTACAGGAAGGTGTGAAAGGGAGGAAAGAGAGAAGACGGAGTGGCACTTTTGGTTAAGGATAACATTACACCTGTATTTACGGAGGTTATCCCTGGGAGGCTGTACAGTGAAATTAATGGGTGGACCTGAAAAATAAGAAAGGGATGATCACCTTATTGAGATTGTACTATACACTTGCCCCCAATAGTTAGGAGAAAATTGAGAAGCAAATATATAAGGAGATTTCAGATATTTGTAAGAATGTTAAGGTTGTAATAGTGGGGGATTTTAACTTTCCAAACATAGTGTGGGACTGTCGTAGTGTTAAGGACTTGGATGGAGAGGAATTTGTTAAGTGTATGCAAGAAAATGTTCTTATTCAATGTGTGGATGTACCTAATAGAGAAGGAGCAATATCTGACCTTCTGTTGGGAACTAAGGCAGGGCAAGTGACTGAGGTGTCAGTAGGGGGTGCTTTGGGGACAGTGATCATAATTCTATTAGTTTTAAAATAGTTATGGAAAAGGATAGAACTGATCAAAAAGATAAAGTTCTAAATTGGAGAAAGGCCAATTTTGATGTTATGAGATAGGATCTTTCAAAAGTTGATTGGGGGAGGCTATTTTCAGGTAAAAGGGACAGTTGGTAAGTGGGAGCCCTTTAAGAATCAGATAATGAGAGTTCAGAGACAGTATGTTCCTGTTGAGGTGAAAGGCAAGGCTGGTAGGTGTAGGAAATGCTGAATGAGTAAAGGAATTTGGGCTCTGGTCAAGAACAGGAAAGAGGCATATATCAGGTAGAGACAATTGGGATTGAATGAATCCCTGGAGGAGTATAAGAGCAGTAGGAGTTCACTTATGAGGGATATCAGGAGGGCACAAAGGGACATGAGATAGATTTGGCAAACAGGGTTAAGGAATTTCCAAAGAATCTCTTTAAGTACATTTAGGCCAAAAGAGTAACTAGGGAGAGAATAGGGCCCCTTAAAGATCAGCAAGGTCACCTATGTGGAACCACAGGAAATGGGTGAGATACTAAACAAATATTTTGCATTAGTATTTACTGTGGAGAAAGACATGGAAGCTAGATAACTTGGGAAAGTAAATAGTGATGTTTTCAAAAATATCCACATTACATAAGAGGAGGAGCTGGAGGTCTTAAATGCATATAGATAGATAAATCCCTGGTACCCAATCAGATATATCCCAGAACTTTGTGGGAAGCTGGGGAAGAGATTGCTGGGCCCCTTTGAGATATTTGTATTCTGGACAGCCATAGGTGAATTGCTGGAAGACTGGAGATTGGCTAATATGGTGTTATTATTTAAGAAAGGCTGTAAGGAAAAGCCGGTGACTCTTACATCAGTGGTGGGTAGGTTGTTGGAGAGGATTCTGAGGAACATGATTCACAAGCCTTTGGAAAGGCAGTGACTGATGAGGGAGAGTCCACATGGCTTTGCGCGTGCAAAATCACGTTTCACTAACTTGATTGAGTTTTTCAAGAGATAAGGAAAAAGTTTGATGAAAGCAGAGCAATAGACATTGTCTATGTGGACTTCAGCAAAGCGTTTGACAAGGTTTTGCAAAGTAGACTGGTTAGGAAGGTTCGATCACATGGGGTCCATGAGGAGCTAGCCGATTCGATACAAAATTGGCTTGAAGGTAGGAGACAGAGCATGGTAGTGGAGGATCACTATTCGGATCAGAGGTATGTGATCAGTCGTGTGCCACACGGTTCGGTGCTGGGTCCCCTGCATTTCGTCATTCATATAAATGATTTGAATGTGAATACAGGAGATATGGTAAGTAAGTTTGCAGATGACACTAAAGTAGGTGGTGTAGTGGACAGCGAAGAAGATTACCACAGAGTATAATGGGACCTTGATCAAATGGGCTGAGGAGTGGTAGATGGAGTTTAATTTAGATAAATGTGAGGTGTTGCATTTTGGTAAGGCAAACCAGGGAGGAATTAAACAATTAATGGTGAGGTCCTGGGGAGTTGCCAAACAACGTGTACAGGTGCATAGTTCCTTGAAAATGAAGTTGTAGGTAGACAGGGTGATGAAGAAGGCATTTCGCATGCTTGCTTTCATTGGTCAGAACTTAGATCAGAGTGGTGCTGGAAAAGCACAGCAGGTTAGGCAGCATCTGAGGAGCAGGAAAATCGACGTTTCGGGCAAAAGCCCTTTATCAGGAATAGAGGTAGGAAGCCTCCAGGGTGGAGAGATAAATGGGGAGAAGGTAACAACGAGTACAATAGGTGAATGGGGGTGGGGATGGAGGTGATAGGTCAGAGAGGAGGGTGGGGGAAGATAGCAAAGAGTACAATAGGTGAATGGGGGTGGGGATGGGTCATCAAAGTACTCTTTGCTACCTTCTCCCCAGTCCCACCCCCTCACCATTTATCTCTCCACCCTGGAGGCTTTCTGCCTCTATTCCTGATGAAGGGCTTTTGCCCGAAACGTCGATTTTCCTGCTCCTCAGATGCTGCCTGACCTGCTGTGCTTTTCCAGCACCACTCTGATCTAACCTCTGGTTTCCAGCATCTGCAGTCCTCACTTTTGCATTCATTGGTCAGAACATCAAGTATAGGAGTTGGGATGTCATGTTGCGTCTGTCCACGACATTGGTGAGGCCACTTTTAGAATATTGTGGATAATCCTTATATAGGAAAGATGTTGGGGTGGAGAAATGATTTACCAGGACGTTGTTGGGACAGGAGGTTTTGAATTTGAGGGGGAGCCTGAATAGGCTGCAACTTTTTTCCCTGGAGCTTTGGAGGCTGATTAAATCATGAGAGGCATGGATAGGGAAAATAGACAAGGTATTTTCCTAGGGTGTGGAGTTCAAAACTAGAGGGCATAGGTTTAAGGTACGAGGGGAAAGATTTAAAAAGGACCTGAGGGTAATTTTTTCATGCAGAGGGTGGTGTGTGTATGGAATGAGCTGCCAGATGTAGTGGTGGAGGCTGGTATAATTACAACATTTAAAAGGCATCTGGATGGGTACATAAATAGGAAGGGATTAGAGGGATATGGGACAAATGCTGGCAAATGGGATTTGGTCAGACTGGGATGTCTATATGGAGTTGGACTGAGGAGTCTGTTTCCATGCTGTATAAGTCCAACAAAGATATTGCTGTCTCAGGAGAAAGACTTGGGTTCAAGTCCCATTCCAGGATTTTGACTCAATCTAAGCGTGACACTTCAGTGCAGTGCTGGGTCTGTGCTATATTGTTGAAGCTGTTGTTTGTCAGATAACATGTTAACCTGAGTGCCCACCTCACACAGAAGGTATACCAGGCATTGGATGATTATTTGCATAGAAATGGCGTGCAGGAATATGGGAAAAAGGTAGGAGATTGAGATTGGCACTAGGTGATAGGACTAATGTTGGCATGATAGGCCAGCTGGCCTCCTTCTGTGCTGTAACCTGTCTGCAACTCTGAGATGTAGAAGAATCTGTGCCTGAGTAGGAAACTTTCCCAGTTTTCTGGGCAGAATTCTTTCTTCACGTACTAACCCCAAAATCAGAATAATTGGTCATTAATCTTCGAGAACTTGCTGTGGACAAAGTAGCTGCCATATTTGCCTTCAACAAATGTGTACAGTATTTCTTTAAATGTTGAAACATTTTAGGTGCCCTAAGGATATGACGGCAATAAATATTTCTCTTCATGTTTTGCCTTAATAGGAATAACCTGAGCCCACAGGTGAGATCATGTGTCAAGACTTACACCAAGAATTGGCTGACAGTTATCAGGCGGTAAGTTAAATATCATCTCCTCAACTATTGCAGTAAAGGCAGGTGCTGTGGTACACAATCCATACATCATTACAAAGGAACCCCGATTATCTGAAGGACACGGCCGGGAAGTATTTTGTTCGGATAATCGAATTCTGGATAATCAAATGCCGGATAACACAGTTTGGCCAAGCATTGAGATCTTGCTGGATAATCCAAAATTCGGATAATCAAATTCTGGATAATCTATACATTTCTCTCTTCTGTATTAAATCTCTTTTGCCAATGTGTCCATCTATCCATCAGCCTCTGTTCTCTGGAATTCTGCAACCATGTGACTCATTGATTGCAACACTTATTGCTGTTATGTCTTATTTGGATTTTAAAATTGTGCCCTGTGCATTGAGTCCAGGTCATTAATATACATCATATCACCATCATCCAGGCATTCCCCTCAGCTCTCTGTTTCCTATCCCATAGCCAACATTGTATACAGTCATTTCTTCTATAACGTGATAGTTCCATTCCTGTGCGACTCCGTGCTATGCGAAAATCATGCAATGTAAATAACACTTAAAATTTTGCCGATCTAATTGCGTTATAGCCAATACAAGTTTGTGTTTTAGAAACAGTGTTCCCAATTCACCAGCTGAGTTACAGCCAACTTGCATTAACGAAAGACATGTTATACTGTACATGCTGTGACTGCTGCATTTATGTCGCTTTGATTAACAAGACAAACATCTTCCTGCCAGCGGGGATTTGACAGCAGGGACTTCTGTCTTTCTGAACAAGTCACCAATGAACAAATTGAGCTCTAAATTAGTTTTCTGTGAAGCACTCTCAAACATAATTTGAGTCACACAAGAAGTTAGCAAGAGGTAGATTTTAAGGGGCAGCTTAAAGAAGGAGAAAAGGAGCTGGAGAGATTTAAGGAGAGAATTTAACAGCTGAGAGTTAATGATGGATTGATTTAAGTCAGGCAGGCACAAGAGGTCAGGTGACATTCAACTATCTCGGATTTGGAGGTTGTAGAGCTGAGGAGATATGAATTTGATCATGTATCATGGTTAATATTTCATTAAAATACTATGTAGAAACTTATGAACAGCAAGGGAAAGGATTATATGGTGACGTGATAGGAACTAGCGATAATAAAATAACCTGTTTGTTTTAGGAATATCCATTGTACATTTATCATTTATTCCACATGAAAATTACATTTTTGGCTTCGTATTTGTTATTATTGATTCACAGGATGAGGGCAAGGCTGGCATTTGTTGCTTTTTCCTTCTTGCCCTTGAGAAGCTGGTGGTCAGGTAACTCAATGACCATCTGCAGTCCCTCATTTACAATGACTGGATTTCTTCCACAGTTCTGTTAACTGGGTGTCAGTGAAGGGGCAGTGTAGGAATGACCGTTGGAAGTGATGTTTGGGTACTGATCTTGCAGCCAGTTAAATTCAGTATAATCCGTGTTCTCGATTTCTCTTTCTCTCTCCCAGGTATCAGAAGTGCAGCATTGGGAGTCGGAGGAAAGGACTGAACCTTCCTCATCAGGCGTTTGAATGTGATGAAAGCTTCAATATGGAAAAGCAAAATTTCCTGGTATGCTGGCATATGAGCGCCCTCCTTGTGTTGCAAGAAACCCAAGTACAGTACCAAGAAATATCACACAGTAAAATACCCCCCAAAAAATACACCCAACGTGTACAACCCGAGAGCAACAAAAAACAGCTACATTTCATTTGGAGGGTGGTGTCATGTGAAGGATAGCAGGATTTATGAAAATGATGGCAGGGTGGGAAGGGCAGGCTTTAATATAATTAGCTGACCGGGGTGATGGTGTGCATTTATACACGTGGTACAATGTGATATATTCACAGAATTCTCTGTGCAGTGAGAATGGATTTTGTGGTGGAAACTGTCGCACATTTTGATATAATTTGCTTTTTGACTGGAGCTTTGTTCCGAGAATAAGGAGGTCAGCAATCAGTCTCTCTTCTGACAACTGAGACACAGATGTTTCTTTTTACTCCTGTTGCTTTTTGGGGACTCATATTTCACTGGTTTGTTTCTAATGCATCTTTCAGCTTTGCAATTATTTCTAAGAATGCACAGAGCTCTGAAGGGTTACTGTTCTGCAGGGTTGATGTTCCTATCTCTGAGCCAGGAGACATGAAGTCAAGTCCCATCTATTCCAGAGGTCATAGAATCCCTATGGTGTGGAAGCAGACCATTTGGCCCATCAAATCCACACAAACTGTCCCAACAACATCCCAGCCAGACCCACCTCCTACTCTATCCTTGTAATCCTCCATTTCTCATGGATAACCTACCCAGCCTCCACACCCCTGGCCAATGTGGTGGGCAGTTAAGCATGGTCTATCCATCTAACCTGTACATCCTTGGACTGTGAGAGGAAATCGGAACACCCAGAGGAAACCTGTGCAGACATGGAGGGAATATGCAAACTCCACACAGACAGTCACCTGAGGGTGGAATTGAACCCAGCTCCCTGGCGCTGTGAGGCAGCAGTGTGAACCACTGAGCCACCATGCTGCCCTGAACTATAAACAATCAGGGATTTGACCCTGGGACCTCTTGCACAGTCACCTATGTGCAATCCCCTAATTGAGAATCATACCTCTAAACCAACAAGCATTGTGTAATAACATCCTGAATCGGTTGAATACAAAATATCTGCACAGAGCTGTGCTGCTGCCCAGGCAACTGGCCTTCAGAATGAGGCTTTAGAACTCTTAGTTCAGTGATTGCGAGGGAACTCTGAACAATGATTTAGGCTAATACTGTACAAGAAATGTTTGACTGGAGGGAAAGGGATGAGGTGTAAAATTGAGGAATTACCTGTCTACTCCAGGTGTAAATAGCTCCACCTTTGAAAGAGTAAGGAGGTGTAGAGTGAATGAAGTCAAAAAGCATATAACCAGCAGCATCTGTCACACAGACAACAGCTTCAAAAACAGATGAATTGCTCAGCTGTTTTCTTAGTGTTGTGGGATTAACCACATGAAAAATAATTGCTGATTATGCATCTAAGGCAGTCAATGTGTTTCAAGGAATTCATTGTATGCGGAGCTCTTCAAAATGTTTGAGTAATGGGATAGAGTAGCTTATACTAGAATTTGAGATGACCAAAAACTATGTTTATTTGAAGAGATTAGTTCCTGCTGCAGAGCAGGAGAGGGAACAAAAGCAGGTTATTGATTAAACGATGAATTTATTTTATGCCCAATGGGCTGTCTCAGCTCCTTTTGAGGTTCCTGACACTGCTTTTCATCTCTGTTCATGGCCTCAGATTTGAACAGAACCCAAGACACAGGTGAGAAATCAGCACAATATTGCTAAACTAGCAAAGAATGGAGGGAAGTATTGGAGTGGAACCACTGGGCTGTTGATGCCTGAATCTTCCATTTTAGATGTGAGGTGAAGTATAAAATAAAATCCCAGGATGTTCTTTTGAAGAAGAACAGGATAGTTCTCCCCAGTGTCTTGGCCAATACTCATGCCTCAACCATCATTCCTGAAACAGATATCTGGCCATTATCACATTATTATGAGGGGAAGCCTTGCTTTCTGCAATTTTAACTGGAGTGTTTCTGACATCAGAACAGTGACCGCACTTCCAGAGCAACTTTTTGAGTGTAATATGCTCTTGTAAAAGGTGCCAAATAAATTCATACACTTTCTTTTTGCAGAATGTTTTTGCAGCCCAGGCAGATGAGCTAGAGACTGAGGTTCCAGACCTCTTCATTCAAAACCTGCTGCAGCCCACTGATCAGGAGGAGGTCGACCGGAAGAATGAGATCATGCGTAAATCTGGACGGCTGCTGGATCTGTTTATGCTATTTCCCCCATCTGATGAAGTGAGTCCACTTGGAATCATAGAGTCATAAAGGTGTACAGCACAGAAACAGACTCTTTGGTCCAACTCGTCCACTCCAAATATCCTAAATTAATCTCGTCCCATTTTCCAGCATTTGGCCCATATCCCTCTAACCCCTTCCTATTCATTTACCCATCCAGATGCTTTTGAATACTGTAATTGTACCAGCCTCCTCCACTTCCTCTGACAGTTCATTCCAGATGCGCACGACTCTCTGTGTGAAAATGTTGCCCTTATGTCCCTTTTAAATCTTTCCCCTCTTACCGTAAGCCTATGCTGTCTAGTTTTGGATTCCCCCACCCTGGGGAAAAGACTTTGGCTGTTCAGCCTATCCATGTCCCTCATAATTTTGTAAACCTCTATAAGGTCACCCCTCAGCCTCTACCGCTGCAGGGAAAATAGGCCCAGCCTATTCAGCCTCTCCCCATAGCTCAAATCCTCCAACTTGCAACACCCTTACAATTGTTTTCTGCATCTTTTCAAGTTGCACAACATCTTTCCTACAGCTTGGAAACCAGATTTGAATGCAGTGGGTGGTGTATACTGAGATAAACCATACCATGCCCAGGATCCATTGCAGCAGTGATTTTCAAATCAAACAGCACCAGTTCATTAATATAGATACATGTGGAAGGAGGGATACACTTGGAGTACTGTGTGCAGTTCTGGTCGCCTCACTTTAGGAAATATGTCGAAGTTTTGGAGAGGGTGCAGAGGAGATTTACCAGGATGTTGCCTGGAATGGAGAATAGGTCGTACGAGGATAGGTTGAGAGTCCTAGACCTTTTCTCATTGGAACGGTGAAGGATGAGGGGTGACTTGATAGAGGTTTATAAGATGATCAGGGGAATAGATAGAGTAGACAGTCAGAGACTTTTTCCCCCGGGTACAACAGAGTGTTACAAGGGGACATAAATTTAAGGTGAAGGGTGGAAGGTGTAGGGAGGATGTCAGGGGTAGATTCTTTACCCAGAGAGTGGTGGGGGCATGGAATGCGCTGCCTGTGGGAGTGGCAGAGTCAGAATCATTGGTGACCTTTAAGTGGCAATTGGATAGGTACATGGATAGGTGCTTAAGCTAGGACAAATGTTCGGCATAACATCGTGGGCCGAAGGGCCTGTTCTGTGCTGTATTGTTCTATGTTCTATGTTTTATGAGGGAGGGGGTCATGAGTAAGGACGAGCATGTGGAGGCTTCATTTCCAAGACACAGCACAAGAATCAGGAACAGGAATTGGCCTATTTAACCCTTAAACCTGGTCTTTTGCTCAGTAAGGTCATGGCTGATCTGACTGTGGCCTCAACTGTCTATCCCCCCCGCCACAACTACCCTCAACTTCCTTTGTGGTCAAAATTCTATCCATCTCAGCCCTCAATATATTCAAAGACACTGCAGTGCTCTCCTGCCAAGAGTATTCCACAAATTACTAACCCTCTAAATAGACTCATTATCTCTGTATAAGTAGGATGTTCCTAATTATTAAATTGTGTTCCCGTAGTTTTTTTTTGATTAGATTAGATTAGATTAGACTTACAGTGTGGAAACAGGCCCTTCGGCCCAACAAGTCCACACCGACCCGCCGAAGCGCAACCCACCCATACCCCTACATTTACCCCTTACCTAACACTACGGGCAATTTAGCTTGGCCAATTCACCTGACCCGCACATCTTTGGACTGTGGGAGGAAACCGGAGCACCCGGAGGAAACCCACGCAGACACGGGGAGAAT
Source organism: Hemiscyllium ocellatum (assembly GCF_020745735.1). NCBI lineage: Eukaryota > Metazoa > Chordata > Chondrichthyes > Orectolobiformes > Hemiscylliidae > Hemiscyllium > Hemiscyllium ocellatum. Next base: position 28,996,587 of record NC_083428.1, on the reverse strand, counting down.
GTGCAAACTCCACACAGTCAGTCGCCTGAGTCGGGAATTGAACCCGGGTCTACAGGCGCTGTGAGGCAGCAGTGCTAACCACTGTGCCACCGTACCGCCCACTAAGGGCTCCCTTAAGGGGAGACACCTCTGAACATCTGTCTTATCAAGTCCTCTCAGGATCCTGTATGTGTCAATATGATCACCTCTCAATCTTCTAAACTCTAGTGGGCTCAAACCACCCAACCTTTTCATTCTGAGAACATGCTGTTTATGGGGTACACAGTTAGCACCTGAGAAGAGAAAACTCCAATCTGTATCCATCAGAGCCCCATATTACCATTTCAGTTACTGACCCAACCAGCTATCCTTCCTGCTTAGATTTCCTCTCACTCTTCCACACAGTGATTGTTCAAGATCAGTCAGGTAGATCTCAGAATATGAGTTTCCTGATTGGGGCTATTAACCTGATCCAATCAGGGAGCCCCAGCTGATAGATATAAAGAGGACTGTTGGGGGCTTGCTGGGTCTGTATTGTCTGCACTTCTGTATGTAACCGTATTGTTTAATGTACAAATGTCATTGTCACTGTCTTGTTACAGGGTTGTCCTCATCTCCCTGTAAAATGGTCAAACGATAGGGTTTGGGGCCTAGCTTTGCTGCTCCTCTCCCTTGTAAAATTGCTGTCTCTTTTACAGCTGTAAATGTTTATTGTAAACTGTTTTGTAATTTGTTTAATAAAATAAAAAAAGGAAAAAAAAATAAAGAGGAGTGTCAGGGGTTCTGCTCACTCTAGGAGCCAGCTCTGAGCTAGCTGGGTCAGTGTCATGTACTGTGCACATGTAAATAAAGGGTGACTTGGTGAGGGGATACCGGCCTTCATGGAGTTATTTCAGGTACCTTCTGTAAGTTTAATTTATTTTGTGTGGTTACTTTTGCCTCCTCATAGGATGAAGCTATGTACCATCGAACCATTCCACCATCACCATGTGAACAATTTGAGCAGAGATTGCAAATTAATTTTCTGGAATTCAAGTAAGTCACCTTTACTCAAACTTTCAAAGTTAACTCAACAAAACAAGGGAGGACTGCCCTCTAACCCAACCCTGACCGAAAAGGAGTGCCGTCTAACCCAATCCTCACCTAGAGGGACTGCCCTCTCATCCAACCCTCATTTATAGGGACTTCCTCTAACCCAACCCTGACCGATAAGGACTGCCCTCTAATCCCAACCCTCACCTATAGGGACTGCCCTCTCATCCAACCCTCATCTATAGGGACTGCCCTCTAATCCAACTCTCACCTTTAGGGACTGCCCTCTTATCCCAACCCTGATCTATAGAGACTGCCCTCTAACCCAACCCTCACCAAAGGAACTGCTCTCTAACCTAACTCTGACATATAAGGACTGTACTCTAACCCAACCCTGACCTATAGGGACTGCCATCTACCCAACCCTCACCTATAGGGACTGCCCTCTAACCCAACCCTCACTGACAGGGACTGCTGTCTAACCCAACCCAAGGCTGGACCAGCTGCTATCTCTGGATGAGTTGACCAAGGCCCTTGAGTCCTTCGAAAAGAATAAAACTCCCAGAGGCGACGGCTTATCAGTCGAGATCTATTCTGCTCTGTGGGACTTGATTGGCTGGGACTTGATTGGCCAGGACCTGCTGGAGGTATGTGTCAGTATGCTTCTGACAGGTACCATGAGCGAATCCATGAGGAAAGGCATCATCACCCTCATCTACATGCAGAAGGGGGAGAGGGAGGAAACCAGAAATTGGAGACCAATCTCACTGTTAAACACAGACTACAAAATCTTGTCAAAGGTCACCGCCAACCAGGTCAGGTCTGCTCTGGGATCAGTAATTCACCCTGACCAAACCTGTGCTGTACCGGGCAGGAAGATCTCTGAGAGTCTCGCACTCCTCAGAGATACGTCTGCCTATGTGCAGGACAGGGGAGTGGATACCTGCCTCATCAGCCTGGACCAGGAGAAAGCCTTTGACAGGATATTGCATACATACGAGGGATGTCCTCTCCAAAATGGGCTTTGGGGAGGGAATCTGCAATGGATCGGACTGCTCTACACCAACATTGTCAGTGCAGTCTCAAACAATGGGTGGGAATCAGATAGCTTCCCAGTCAGATCTGGAATCAGGTAGGGCTGCCCTCTCTCTCCTGCCTTGTTTGTGTGTTGCATAGAACCATTTGCCGAATCCATCAGGAAGGATGCGAGCCTGAGAGGGGTGACTATTCTTGGCAGTAGGGGCCTGCAGGTTAAGGCCTCCCTGTACATGGATGACATTGCCGTTTTCTGCTCGGATCCACTGTCCATGCACAGACTCATGAGCATATGTGACCAGTTTGAGTGGGCCTCGGGGGCCAAGGTCAACCGAGGCTAGAGCGAGGCCATGCTTTTCGGGAACTGGGCTGAACAATCCTCTATCCCCTTCACCATCAGGACCGACCACCTGAAGGTGCTGGGTATTTGGTTCGGGGGGGCTGGGGTGTGTGCCAAGACCTGGGAGGAGGGGAGCAGGAAGATGAGACAGAGACTAGGCAGATGGGATGAGACTAGGCAGATGGGAGCAATGGTCACTCTACATCGCCGGGAAAAACCTGGTCATCAGATGTGAGGTACTCTCAGTATTGTTATATGTGGCACAGGTCTGGCCTATCCCCAGAACCTGTGCCGCTGCAGTCACCCGGGCCATCTTCCACTTCATGTGGAGATCAAAGATGGACTGGGTCCAAAGAGACACAATGTACAAAGACCTGGGCAATGGGGGATAAAACACGCCCAATGCCACCCTCACCCTGATGGCCACCTTTGTGTGTGGCTGCATCAAGCTGTGCATGGATCCCCGGTACGCAAACACCAAATGTCACTGTGTACTGAGGTTCTACCTATCCCGGTGTTGCGAAGGATGGGCCTGGCCTCGCTGCCACGGAACGTTCCGAGTAGTTGGACCGTTCCGTACCACCTGTCTTTCGTGGAGAACTTTATGAAGAAAAACACCTTTGAGCATAAGTCCATCAGGAAGTGGTCAGCACGTAGTGTCCTTGAGACCCTTCGGGAAAAGGAGAGCGCGGATCCTATCGAGCGGTTCTCTGAGCAGACTGTCAAAGCCATTTGGCAGAATGCGTCATTGCCAGAACTTTCCAACAAGCACCAGGACACGGCTTGGCTGGTGGTGAGAAGGGCTCTGCCTGTGAGATCCTTTATGCACGCCCGGACTCTCTGCCGCACCGCACGCTGCCCTCGAAGCGGCTGCGGTGGGGACGAGACTGTCACACACCTCCTTCTGGAATGTGCCTATGCAGAGGAAGTCTGGAGACGAATGCAATGATGTTCGTCGAGGTTCGTCCCGAGCAGCTCCGTGACGCGGGACTCCGTGCTCTACGGTCTGTTCCACGGGACGCACACCGAGACGAACATCAACTGCGCGTGGAGGATCATCAACTCGGTGAAGGACGCTCTCTGGGCGGCCCGAAACCTGTTGATCTTCCAGCTGAAGGAGTTGACCCCGACTGAGTGTTGCAGACTTGCACATTCCAAGGTCCAGGACTACGTGTTGAGGGATGCGCTGAAGCTTGGGGCAGCTGCCGCCAAGGCGCGATGGGGAAACACCACTATGTAACGTCTGCCTGCCTAAGAAGAACAGGGGGCCACGCAGTCATTTGGGCTCTGCTGACGCCTCAGCTAAAAATGTAATCGTACAGACCTGTAAATAGGAATGATTACTCTGTTTCGGTATGCAAAGAAATGGAATGTTTACATATGTATGGCATGTCCAATTGTATAGATCATCAAAGTATTTTATGAATAAAGTATATTTTTGAAATTAAAAAAACCTCACCGATAGGGACTGCCCTTTAACTCAACCCTGACCTATAGGGACTGCCTTCGAACCCAACCCTGACCTATAGGGACTGCCCTCTAACCCAACCATCTATCAACGGGCTGCCATGTAACCTAACCCACAATCAAGGGGCTGTCCTCCTGTCCAGTCCAAAGTATGTTAGAAACACTGAGACATTCTCTTTGATTTGTTAACACAACTGGTTTCAGTAAGCCATCCTCCTATCCAATATGATCAGGAGGTGACCATTCACTTTTGAAGATAACCTGAGTTGGGAGTCTGAACAATGAAGCTTGTGGTGGTATCTGGATACTGTGCTCTCTCTGCTCTTTCTGTAGCTCTCTGGATAGCAGCCTGACATATGTGAGGCAGGGCCAATTGCAAACCATAAAGCTGATTTATGTAGAATAAATGAGAGACACTTTTTAACGAGGTATATTTCGGTTTATTTGTAAAACTGCAGCAGATTAACCCACTTCCATACAATTCATATTTTACCATTCAAAGAAAATAATTACACTATGGTACCTGATTGAGCTGGTTCATTTTAAATTGTTACATTTGTGATTATGCAAATGTTATGATGGAAATTTTAACTGTAACACCCTACTTGAGAGACCACCAAATCTGCTGGCCCTTACCCTTATCATGGCTGCAGTTTCTCTCTCGCCAATTTATTTGATGCCATCACTCTATAATCCTGCTCAAAACATAGCTCTAACCTTCCTTCTTTTAAAAGGATAATTAATAAAAATGAAACAAATAAAGTAACATTTCAGAGAAGGATATTAGATTGATTTATAGCAGGATTGTGCTATTAAATTAGTTTTGTAAGAGGTTGAAAAGTGCAGGTTGTGTGAAATAGGAATGGGATTCTTGCAGATTCTAGCAGAATCTCATGAGATTCTGTGGTGTTTGGTTCAGACAACATCAGTTTAAGACAAGCCAGAGTAAGAGATTGGCAGTGAATATATTGCAGAAAGTCTGAGGTCACATCTTTGATTCCTTCCAGCTGAGCAATCAGTCTGAAAGATGTTGGAGTGAAAGACTGACAGAGGATACAAACTCCTTTACTTTAGTGAGAAATATTTTCAGAAATATACTAATTAAGAATGTGAATTCAGCTCTCAAAAAGGACACTGTAGCACACCTCCATTTCCTATGTTATAAAAATTATTAGAAAATAAGGTGGAATTCTCTCTATTTTATGTTTAACATTTGACTATGTATTAAAAAATAGACGCAGAGCCATTTATTAGTTTCATTGATGTACATTAGTCAGTTTTTCTTTCGTAATACATTAAAAACATTCCTACCTTGGCCAGTGCATTAAACATAAAGAATATTCTCAAATCACTGCAATTGGCAGAAATTATTATTTTGAGTTGGGACTTCATGGGGGGGTGCATTTGCAGAATACATTGTTTTTAATCCACATTTTAAAATTATGCAAACTTGATTCAGATGTCAATGCAATTCACATTAAAAATGTCATGATCATATGCTCTGGCCAAATTCCCCTGGATTACACTGCTGGTGAAGCAAGTGGAAATGAGCACCCTCAGTACTGTTGGCACTCCAGGTTCTGAAATCTAACAGTTGAGTGGACCAACCCTCCCTGCATTGATGCTCCTTTTCATATCCTGGTGTTAAAGCATTGCTCAGGAGCTTCCCATATGTGCTCCCTCCATGAACTGTCAATTCGCAGCAAGCAATAAGAAATGTTCCCAGAACATCTCACCACAATAACATTTGATTTCTTTTCTCAACAGGTTTGAAATTGAAATCGAACCGATGTTTTTGATTTTGGCTTTGTATGATTTAAAAGAGAGGAGAAAGGTGATTATCAGTGACACTTGGTGAGCGTAGAGCTGCTGGAAGGTTGTAAGTTATTCCCATAGTTTTCCAGCATTAGACTTGTAAACCAGGAATCCTAACACATCTGCTGCATTGATTTATACACCAACATGTTTGATGTAAAATGTTATCAAGATGGAAACTGAGAAAATGTTTATCTATGATGGATTATTTTCTACTGTTAACAGCGCACAGTGAACTAAAGTTATTTACTGCCAATAGGCTCTGCATGCAATATAATTTCTGTCTCATATAATGTAAAATTATGTAGTGGGTAATAAAGAAATATTAGCGGGTTTTGAGAAGATTTGTAGCTCAGGGTGAAGTTCTGGATGTAGGTTTGCTCCCTGAGCTGGAAGGTTCATTTCCAGATGTTTCGTCACCCTACTAGCTAACATCTTCAGTGGGCCTCAGGGCAAAGTACTGTTGACAATTCCTGCTTTCTATTAATATGTTTGGGTTTCTTTGGGTTGGTGATGTCATTTCCTGTGGTGACATTATTTCCTGTGGGGATGTCATTTTCTGTTCTTTTTCTCAAAGGGCGGTAGATGGGGTCTAACTCAATGTGTTTGTTGATAGAGTTCCTGTTGAAATGTCAAGCTTCTAGGAATTCTCAAGCATGTCTCTGTTGGGCTTGTCCTCGGATGGATGTGTTGTCACAATCAAAATGGTGTCCTTCCTCATTTATATGTAAGGATACTAATGAGAGAGGTCAAGTCATTTTGTGGCTAGTTGATGTTCATGTATCCTGGTGGTTAGTTTTCTGCCTGTTTGTCCAATTTAGTGTTTGTTACAGTTCTTGCATGGTATTTTGTAAATGACATTAGTTTTGCTTGTTGTCTGTATAAGGTCTTTCAGGTTCATTAGCTGCTGTTTTAGTGGGTGGGTTTGTGGGCTACTGTGATGCCAAGGGGTCTGAATAGTCTAGCAGTCATTTCCGAGATGTCTTTTATGTAGAGGAGAGTGGGTAGGGGTTCTGGATGCATTTTGTCCGCTTGTTTGGATTTATTGCTGAGAAATCTGTGGACTGTGTTCATTGGGTACCCGTTCTTTTTGAATACACTGTATAGGTGATTTTCCTCTGCTCTGCGTAGTTCCTGTGTGCTGCAGTGTGTGGTGGCTTGTTGGATTAATGTTCTGATACATAGAGTCAAGAGATGTGCAGCATGGAAACAGACCCTTCGGTCCAACACGGCCATGCTGACCAGATATCTCAATCCAATCTAGTCCCACCTGCCAGCACCCGGCCCATATCCCTCCAAACCATTCCTATTCATATACCCATCCAAATGTCTTTTAAATGTTGCAATTGTATCAGTGTCCACCAGTTCCTCTGGCAACTCATTCCATACACGTACCACCCTCTGTGTGAAAAAGTTGCCCGTACATCTCTTTTATATCTTTCCCTCTCACACTAAATCTATGCCCTCTAGTTCTGGACTTCCCAACCCCAGGAAAAAGACTTTGCCTATTTACCCTATTCATGCCCCTCGTAATTTTGTAAACCTCTACAAGGTCACCCCTCAGCCTCTGACGTTCCAGGGAAAACAGCCCCAGCCTGTTCAGCCTCTCCCTGTAGCTCAAATTCTCCAACCCTGGCAACATCCTTGGAAATCTTTTCTGAATCCTTTCATGTTTCAAAATGTCTTTCTGATAGGAAGGAGACCAGAATTGCATGCAATATTCCAACAGTGGCCTAACCAATGTCCTGTACAGCTGCAACATGACCTCCTAACTTCCGTACTCAACACTCTGACCAATAAAGGAAAGCATACCAAACGCCTTCTTCACTATCCTATCTACCTGCGACTCCACTTTCAAGGAGCTATGAACCTGCACTCCAAGGTCTCTTTGTTCAGCAACACTCCCTGGGACCTTACCATTAAGTGTGTAAGTCCTGCTAAGATTTGCTTTCCCAAAATGCAGCACCTCATATTTATCTGAATTAAACTCCATCTGTCACTTCTTAGCCCATTGGCCCATTTGGTCAAGATCCTGTTGTAATCTGAGGTAAACCTCTTCGCTGTCCACTACACCTCCAATTTTGGTGTCATCTGCAAACTTACTAACTTTACCTCTTATTCTCATATCCAAATCATTATATAAATGACAAAAAGTAGAGGACCCAGCACCGATCCTTGTGGCACTCCACTGGTCACAGGCCTCCAGTCTGAAAAACAACCCTCCAACACCACCCTCTGTCTTCTATCTTTAAGCCAGTTCTGTATCCAAATGGCTAGTTCTCCCTGTATCCATGAGATCTAACCATGCTAACCAGTCTCCCGTGGGGAACCTTGTCGAACGCCTTACTGAAGACCATATAGATCACATGTATCGCTCTGCCCTCGTCAACCCTCTTTGTTACTTCCTCAAAAAACTCAATCAAGTTTGTGAGACATGATTTCCCACGCACAAAACCATGTTGACTATCCCTAATCAGTCCTTGTTTTTCCAAATACACGTACATCCTGTTCCTCAGGATTCCTTCCAACAACTTGCCCACCACAGAGGTCAGGCTCACTGGTCTATAGTTCCCTGGCTTGTCCTTACCACCCTTCTTAAACAGTGACACCATGTCAGCCAACCTCCAGTCTTCCTGCACCTCACCTGTGACTATCGATGATACAAATATCTCAGCAAGAGGCCCAGCAATCACTTCTCTAGCTTCCCACAGAGTTCTCGGGTACACCTGATCAGGTCCTGGGGATTTATCCACCTTTACCCATTTCAAGACATCCAGCACTTCCACCTCTGTAATATGGACATTTTGTAAGATGTCACCAACTATTTCCCTACAGTCTATATCTTCCATATCCTTTTCCACAGCAAATACTGATGCAAAATACACATTTAGTATCTTCCCCATTTTTTGTGGCTCCACACAAAGGCTGTCTTGCTGATCTTTGAGGGGCTGAACATGTGTTGCTGGTTAAAGCACAGCAGGTCAGGCAGCATCCAAGGAACTGGAAATTCGACGTTTCGGGCCAGAGCCCTTCATCAGGGCTGATGAAGGGCTCTGGCCCGAAACGTCGAATTTCCTGTTCCTTGGATGCTGCCTGACCTGCTGTGCTTTAACCAGCAACACATTTTCAGCTCTGATCTCCAGCATCTGCAGACCTCACTTTTTACTCCTGATCTTTGAGGGGCCCTATTCTCTCCCTTGTTACCCTTTTGTCCTTAATGTATTTGTAAAAACTCTTTGGAGTCTCCTTAATTCTATTTGCCAAAGCTATCTCATGTCCCCTTTTTGCCCTCCTGATTTCCCTCTTAAGTATACTCCTACTTCCTTTATACTCTTTTAAGGATTCACTCGATCTATCCTGTCTATACCTTACATATGCTTCCGTCTTTTTCTTAACCAAACCTTCTATTTCTTTAGTCATCCAGCATTCCCTATACCTACCAACCTTTCCTTTCACCGTAACAGGAATATACTTTCTCTGGATTCTTGTTATCTTATTTCTGAAGGCTTCCCATTTCCCAGCCATCCCTTGACCTGCGAACATCTGCCCCCAATCAGCTTTTGAAAGTTCTTGCCTAATATCATTAAAATTGGCCTTTCTCCAATTTAGAACTTCAACTTTTAGATCTGGTCTCTCCTTTTCCGTCATTCACCACAGGAAATGACATCACCACACGAAATGACATCACCAACCCTAAGAAACCCAAACATATAAATGGAAAGCAGGAATTATCAACAGTGCTTCACCCTGAGGCCCGCTGAAGATGTTACTTGGTAGGGTGACAAAATGTCTGGAAATGAACCTTCCAACTCAATGAGCAAACCTACATTCACCGTCAAGAAATATATGTGGTGTTTCTATGGGGGAGGGAGGAATGTGTGATTGGTCAGTTTATCGTGGAGAGTTTACTCAGCAGTCTTTGTTATTTTGGGGATTTCAGAGATTAGTTGACTTCCTTATTGCAATATATCTATTTATTGTACATGTTAAGTAGTACTCAATTAGAACAACAATTTACATGCATTTGGTATCTTCTTCCATGTAATCAAACAAAGACAGACATTGGGCTAGAGAAAGTGAGATTATGAGACGTTTGGAATGGGTGGAAGGAGAGAAGCATAGAACATAGAACAGTACAGCACAGAACAGGCCCTTCAGCCCACGATGTTGTGCCGACCACTGATCCTCATGTATGCACCCTCGAATTTCTGTGACCATATGCAAATCCAGGAGTCTCTTAAATGTTCCCAATGACCCTGCCTCCACAACTGCTGCTGGCAACGCATTCCATGCTCTCACAACTCTCTGTAAAGAACCCAGCTCTGACATCCCTTCTATACTTTCCTCCAACCAGCTTAAAACTATGACCCCTCACGTTGGTCATTTCTGCCCTGGGAAATAGTCTCTGGCTATCAACTCTATCTATGCCTCTTTATATCTTGTATACCTCAATTAGGTCCCCTCTCCTCCTCCTTTTCTCCAATGAAAAAAGTCCGAGCTCAGTCAACCTCTCCTCATAAGATAAGCCCTCCAGTCCAGGCAGCATCCTGGTAAACCTCCTCTGAACCCTCTCCAAAGCATCCACATCTTTCTTATAATAGGGCGACCAGAACTGGACGCAGTATTCCAAGTGCGGTCTAACCAAAGTTTTATAGAGCTGCAACAAGATCTCACGACTCTTAAACTCAATCCCCCCGTTACTGAAAGCCAAAACACCATATGCTTTCTTAACAACCCTGTCCACTTGAGTGGCCATTTTAAGGGATCTATTTATCTGCACCCCAAGATCCCTCTGTTCCTCCACACTACCAAGAATCCTATCCTTAATCCTGTACTCAGCTTTCAAATTCAACCTTCCAAAATACATCACCTCGCATTTATTCAGGTTGAACTCCATCTGCCACCTCTCAGCCCATCTCTGCATCCTGTCAATGTCCCGCTGCAGCCTACAACAGCTCTCTATACTGTCAACGACACCTCCACCCTTTGTGTCATCTGCAAACTTGCCGACCCATCCTTCAATCCCCTCATCCAAGTCATTAATAAAAATTACAAACAATAGAGGCCCAAGGACAGAGCCCTGTGGAACACCACTCACCACAGACTTCCAGGCAGAATATTTTCCTTCTACTACCACTCGCTGTCTTCTGTTGGCCAGCTAATTCTGTATCCAGACAGCTATGTTCCCCTGAATCCCATTCCTCCTGACCTTCTGAATGAGCCTACCATGGGGAACCTTATCAAATGCCTTGCTGAAGTCCATATACACCACATCCACAGCTCGATCCTCATCAACTTTTCTAGTCACATCCTCAAAGAACTCAATAAGGTTTGTGAGGCATGACCTGCCCCTCACAAAGCCATGTTGACTGCATTTAATTAAGCAACATTCTTCCAGATGGTCATAAATCCTATCCCTCAGATTCCTTTCTAACACCTTGCAGACGACAGACGTGAGATTTACTGGTCTGTAATTGCCGGGGATTTCCCTATTTCAAAGTTTGTGCGAAGATTTGTAGCTCGGGTGCTTGTTGTAGTGGTTCTGTTCGCCGAACTAGAAGTTTTTGTTGCAAACGTTTCGTCCCCTGGCTAGGAGACATCATCAGTGCTCTGGAGCCTCCTGCAAAGTGCTTCTTTGATGTTTCTTCCGGTATTTATAGTGGTCTGTCCTTGCTGCTTCCGGGTGTCAGTTTCAGCTGTCCGCTGTAGTGGTTGGTATATTGGGTCCAGGTCGATGTGTTTGTTGATGGAGTTTGTGGATGAATGCCATGCCTCTAAGGAATTCCCTGGCTGTTCTCTGTCTGGCTTGCCCTATGATAGTAGTGTTTTCCCAGTCAAATTCATGTTGCTTGTTGTCTGAGTGTGTGGCTACTAGGGATAGCTGGTCGTGTCGTTTCATGGCTAGTTGGTGTTCATGTATGCGGATTGTTAGCTGTCTTCCTGTTTGTCCTATATAGTGTTTTGTGCAGTCCTTGCATGGTATTTTGTAGTTTATAAAATACCATGCAAGGACTGAACAAAACACTATATAGGACAAACAGGAAGACAGCTAACAATCTGCATACATGAACACCAACTAGCCACGAAACGACACGACCAGCTATCCCTAGTAGCCACACACTCAGACAACAAGCAACATGAATTCGACTGGGAAAACACTACTATCATAGGGCAAGCCAGACAGAGAACAGCCAGGGAATTCCTAGAGGCATGGCATTCATCCACAAACTCCATCAACAAACACATCGACCTGGACCCAATATACCAACCACTACAGCGGACAGCTGAAACTGACACCCGGAAGCGGCAAGGACAGACCACTTTAAATACCGGAAGAAACATCAAAGAAGTGCTTTGCAGGAGGCTCCAGAGCACTGATGATGCCTCCTAGCCAGGGGACGAAACGTTTGCAACAAAAACTTCCAGCTTGGCGAACAGAACCACTACATTTCCCTATTTCCTTTCTTGAAGAGAGGAATTACATTTGCCTCTCTCCAGTCCTCAGGTATGACTCCAGTGGAGAGCGAGGATGAAAAGATCTTCGCAAGTGGCGAAGCAATTACATTTCTCGTTTCCCAAAGCAGCTGAGGACAAATCTGGTCTGGGCCTGGCGACTTGTCAACCTTAAAGATGTATTTCTAGTATTTTAGGGAATGAACTTGTCTGATGGTTGTTTTTTGCTTGAGTAAGTTTCTTCCACCTACCAAAGATGGGGAATCATGTGTCAACAACATTGGATATAGCTGGTAAACTGGTGTACAATGACAATGAGGTCTCTGTTCAATCCAGGGAGCTCACTAGATTTACCTGTTGGTATTGGGAAGGTAACAGGACACTATAGATCACAGAGCAAATGAATCTGCTAATGAAATCACCTGGTAATACTGAAAATAAGTTAACAACAAGAGTATAAGTAAAAGAACAAGTTAGTAAGTATGTTTGAGAGTATTAAGCTTATTTTGATTTGGAAATCTAGGCCAAATTCAAGTTGAGAAATATGGTTATTTCTCTGCTGGTAACTTCAAGCTACTGTTTGTGGTTGATGTGTCTGTTACAGAGTCCTTGTGTTTCATTTGCTGCTGTCCAGTTAGAGTTGTCCTGGGGAAGATATTTCCTGTGAGAGCTGGGATAAGTGTTAGTGTGCCTTGATTTTTCAAACTGCCTGTTTATATCCAAAGACATGGCATCATTTGATGGATAAAAACAATTAAAGAACCTCGTGTCCACTTGTGTCTACATGATTTTAAGTTCCATGCCATTAAGTATTCTATTTCTTTTTCTCAGATTTCAGAAAATTTCTACTTGGATATGAACTTGGAAGAATTTCGAGACATTTCTCAGTCACAAGCACAGTCCCTGTGCTATTTCAGAAAAGCCATCTTCTCAATCACCCAGCCTTCTTCCGAAATTTACTTGGTCATTAAGGTATGGGGCTACCCTAGAATGCTGTGGATTCCATGGCAACAACACAGCCATAAAACTTTTAATTGCAACTTTGGTGTAAATACATAATGGTATTGTCTATCACAAGAAAAAGGTAGAATGTGAAGATCATTTGGACCATTGTAATTAATCTTAAAGAAGATCCAATCATTATTGCCTCATCTGCTATCAGGGATCTGTTCCATATGCTGACTGCTGTATGTGTGAAGAATGTGCATCCTCATATCAGTCCTACAATTGTATTTTACCAGTTTGATCTTGCATTCCTTGTCCTACTTCAGACTTGCAAGTGGGATATGGAAGTGTTCAAGAAAGACAAGAGGGAAGTTGCATTTATTAAGTCCCTTTCATGACTTCAGGAAATCCCAATTCCTTTATAGCCAATAAAACATTCTTAAATTGTATTCATTTTTATCGTGTAGCATATGAGTAGCCAATTTGTTGACAGTGAATTTCTGTGAACACATAATGTGATAAGTAGCCAGTTGATTCTCTTCAGTGATGATCAACTTTGAACAGTGCAATAGGACCTTTGCACAGAGGGCTGGTGGTTTCAGTGTCTCATCTGAAGAATGGATTTTTACAGTCATGTATTTCTCAATATGATTGTGCAACTTTCTGAAAAGTGTAATTTCTTTCTCCCCAGTTTCTTTTTCCCAGACCAAAAAAAGCTGGGAAATAACTTCTGTCCATTTCCGATCAGAAGAATGCGCAATTTGACCAAGACTTCCTCTGACTCATGTTTGACACCACAGTTCAACATCTGTCTGACGCTGATTGCTGAACTGTAATTCTACTCAGGAATCTTAGATATCTTTAAATTTCTATTGCTTCAGCACCAACACCATTCAATAAGTGTGTCTTTTGCTAATTTTCTTTTCTTTCCTGTGTCTGGCAATAGTCAGTGGGAAATTGAGAAGCAAATTTGTAAGGAGATTTCAGTTATCTGTAAGAATTATAGAGTGGTAATGGTAGAGGATTTTAACTTTCCAAACATAGACTGGGACTGCCATAGTGTTAAGGGCTTGAATGGAGACTAATTTGTTAAGTGTGTACAATAAAATTTTCTGTTTCAGTATATGGATGTAACAACTATAGAAGGTGCAAAACTTGACCTACTCTTGGGAAATAAGGCAGGGCAGGTGACTGAGGTGTCAGTGGGGGAGCACTTTGGGCCAGTGACCATAATTCTATTAGTTTTAAAATAGTGATGGAAAAGGATAGACCTGATCAAAAAGTTAAAAGTTCTACATTGGAAGAAGGCCAATTTTAATCATATTAAGTGAGAACTTTCAAAAGTTGATAGGGGGCAGATGTTCTTTGATAAAGGGTTGGCTGGAAAATGGGATGCCTTCAAAAATGAGATAATGAGAGTCCAGAGACAGTGTGATCCTGTTAGGGTGAAGGGCAAAGCTGGTAGGTGTAGGAAATGCTGGATGACTAAAGAAATTGAGGTTTTGGTCAAGAATAAGAAAGAAGCATATTTCAGGTATAGACAGTAGAAATTGCATGATTCCCTAAAAGAGTATAAAGGCAGTAGGAGTATACATAAGAGGGAAATGAAGAAGGCAAAAAGGGAACATGGGATAGCTTTGGCAAATAGGGTTAAGGAGAATCCACAGGGATTCTACAAATATGTTAAGGAAAAAAGGGTAACTAAGGAGAGAATAGGGCCCCTCAAAGATCAACAAGACCACCTATGTGTGGAACTGTAGGAGATGGGGGAGATACTAAATGAGTGTTTTGTATCAGAGTGGAGAAGGATATGGAAGATAGTGAATGTGGGGAAATAAATAGCTACATCTTGAAAAATGTCCATATTATGGAGGATGAGGTACTGGATGTCTTAAAACTCGTAAAGGTGGATAAATCCCCAGGTGTACCCTAGAAATCTGTGGGAATCTAGAGAAGAGATTGCTGGGCCACTTGTGGAGGTATTTGTATCATTGATTGCCACATGCGAAGTGCTGGAAGACTGGAGGTTGACTCATATGGTGCCACAATTTAGGAAAGGTTGCAAGGAAAAGCCAGGGAAGTATAGACAGGTGAGCTTGACATTGGTGGTGGGCAAGTTGTTGGAGGGAATCCTGAGGGACAGGATTTACAGAAAAGGCAAGGACTGATTAGGGATAGTCAACATAGCTTTGTGCATGGGAAGTCATGTCTCACTAACTTGATTGAAAGATTGTGAGAAGTAACAAGGAGGTTTGACAAGGGCAGAACAGTGGTAATGATCTATATGTAAATGTAATTCCTGATGAAAGGCTTATGCCCGAAACGTTGAATTTCCTGTTCCTTGGATGCTGCCTGACCTGCTGCGCTTTAACCAGCAACATATTTTCAGCTAATGATCTATATGGCCTTCAGTAAGATGTTTGACAAGGTTCCTCATGGTAGACTGGTTAGTAAGGTTAGACCACACAGAATAGAGGGAGAACTAGCCATCTGCTTACAGAACTGGCTCAAAAATAGAAGACTGAGGATGGTCGTTGAGGGTTACTTTTCAGACTGGAAGCCTGTGATCAGTGGTGTGCCACAAGGATTGGGGCTGGGTCCACTGCTTTTTGTAATTTATATAAATGATTTGGATGTGAACATAGGAGGTATAGTTAGTAAGTTTACAGATGACACCAAAATTGGAGGTGTAGTGGACAGTGAAGAAGGTTACCTTAGAGTACAAAGGGATCTTGATCAGATCAGGTAATGTCCCAACGAGTGGGAGATGGAGATTAATTTAGATAAATGTGAGGTACTGCATTTTGGAATGGCAAATCAGGACAGGACTTATACAATCAATGGTAAGGTCCTGGGGAGTGTTGCTGAACAAAGAGACCTTGGAGTGCAGGTTCTTAGCTCTTTGAAAGTGGAGTCATAGCTAGATAGGATAGTGAGGAAGGCATTTGGTATGCTTGCCTCTATTGGTCTGTGTGTTGAGTATGGATTTACGTGGTCGTTGTGCGGCTGTACAAAGGCCAGTTTTGGAGTACTGCGTGCAATTCTCATTATCAGATGTAAACACTGTCCTCTGTGTAATGATGATATAGTGAACAGTTGACAATGCAGATTCAAAGAGGGACAATCCAGCCTGACTAACCTCTGGAGGAGTATGACAAGTGGACCAAATTACATCTACATGTTGTACCTAAACAAAAACTATTTGACAAAGCTCTACACTAAAGGTTACTGCAGCAGTGATCTGCAAAGTGCATGTTTTCTGTTCATTTCTCTACACATTGTTATTGATTTAATCTCAAAGCTGTGGATATTCAGAGTAAATCTTTGAAATAGATAAAATGTCTGAACTGTAGATAATAGTGGGTATCTGTTGGAGAAGTTAAGTCAGCATTGGCAGGGTGTAGTAGAAAGCAATTAATGAGTCTCAGAAACAGTACTAACTCTTAATTTACATCAGTAACATATTCAAAAATGCAATGCAAATTTGTCTATTATATCAAACAGGAGGAGGCAGCATCAGACAAGATAGATCAGAAAATGTGCAAGTGACAAAATGAGAAATGTAATTTAAAGCCAACAAATATAATCATAGAGTCATAGTGATAACAGACCCTTCATTTCAACTTGCCATGCTGAACACATATTCTAAATTAATCTAGTTCCATTTGCCAGCATTTGGCCCTTATCCATCTAAACCTTTCCTATTCATATACCCTTCCAAATGCCTTTTAAATGTCTCCACCACTTCCGCTGGCAGCTGACTCCATAACCAACCACGCTCTGTGTGAAAAATATTGCCCCTTATCTTCCTTTTAAATCTTTCCCCTATCACATTAAATCTATGCCCTCTAGTTTTGGACTCCCCCACCCCAGGAAAAAGATGTTGTCTATTTACCCTCTCCATGCCCCTCATGATTTTATAAACCTCTACAAGGTCACCTCTCAGCCTCTAATGCTCCAGGGAAAATAGCCCAGCCCATTCAGCCTCTCCCTATAACTCAAACCCTGCAACCCTGGCAATCTTTTCTGAACCATTTCAAGTTTCACAACATTTTTCCAATAGCACCGAGATCAGAATTGCACAAACTATTCCAAAAGTGGCTGAACCAATGTCCTGTACTGCTGCAATGTGACCCTCAACTCCAATGCTCAATGCATTGACCAATAAAGGAAAGTATACCAAATGCCTTCTTCACTACCCTATCTATCTGTGACTCTACTTTCAAGGAGCTATGAACCTGCATTCCAAGGTCTCTTTTTTCAGCAACACTCCTCAGGACCTTACCATTCAGTGTATAAGTCCTGCCCTGATTTGCCTTTCCAACATGCACACTTCTCATTTGCCTAAATTAAACTCCATCTGACAATCATCGTGCCATTGCCTAATCTGATGAAGATCCCGTTGTGCTCTGAGGTAACCTTCTTCACTGTCCACTACACCTCCAAAGTTGGTGGCAGTTTTAATAACCATACCCTCACGTATTCACATCCAAATTATTTCTA
Organism: Hemiscyllium ocellatum; assembly: GCF_020745735.1. Taxonomy (NCBI): domain Eukaryota; kingdom Metazoa; phylum Chordata; class Chondrichthyes; order Orectolobiformes; family Hemiscylliidae; genus Hemiscyllium; species Hemiscyllium ocellatum. The sequence continues at coordinate 28,979,018 of NC_083428.1, read as the reverse complement.
TAAATGACAAAAAGCAGTGGACCCAACAGCGATCCTTGTGGCACACCACTGGTCACAGGCCTCCAGTCTAAAAAAGCAACCCTCCACCATCACCCTCTGTCTTTTATCTTCAAGCCAGTTCTGTATCTACATGGCCATTTCTCCATGTATTCCATGTGATCTAACCTTGCTAGCCAGTCTATCATGAGGAACCTTGTCGAACGCCATACTGAAGACCATATAGTTTGTCTTCAAACTGAACTTACATATTTGAACATACCAGTTTTTCTCCTTTTAACCCATGTACCTAATTTCTGAATGGCAAGGCTGTCAAAAGGGCTGAATGCTCAACTGTTGTTTGTTCTTATGGAATTTCAGGTGAATTTGCGGGTTTAGGTTCATAGGATCTCAGGTGAAGAAGACCATAAAAAGTAAATGATTTTCTAGGTTGTATCCAACAATGTATAGCATAAAAAACAATAGGAAATGATGAACCTAAATAAAGGTTGATGAAAACCCCTGATAGAGCACTGGAGGATGCCCACAATCAGAAGAATATTGCGGAGTTAGACCAGATGGAAGATTGCTTAAAATGTTGCCTGAACTGAGGAAATACAAGTATGAGGAAAGGTACAAAAAACTTAGGTGATTTGATGGTAATGTTTCAAGTTGAGAAGATGGGCAAAACACCTCTGGGTGTTCTCCAGTACTCCTGCAATCCTCATTTATTAGGCTTCTTTAGAAACTAATCTTTTTTTTAATGCACTTGGTAACAGCAATAACTTGGACTGCAAATAAGGCCACAGTTTAAAATCTCATGCAAATAATGACAGCTCTACCCCTACAAGAGCTAATTGCATTTATTAGTAACTGACATCGAATATTCAGGTCTTGACTGAGGCACCAGTCCTGGTGAGGGGCACAATAATTGGATCAAGCCAACACCTTGAGCAATGAAATAAAGTTTTGCCTTGTGATCTTTCACTGGACATTCTTTCAACACCCTCTAAAATGTAAAACTGTAAAATATTTTGTAAATTGAGTTTCTTTGTGTTTCAGGTGGAGAAGGTGCTACAACAGGGCAGTATCACTGACTGTGCTGAGCCATACATGACCATTAAAGAGAACGAGACCGCCAAGGTATGTAGATAGAACACCCCAGAAACATTCCTCCTCCCCCATTCCCCAAGATGGGAAGTCATTTTCTGTCAGTTGATCTCCCAGAAGCTCCAACCCTGGGCAAATATGAAAGCACAAGAATAGTAAATAATTAATTTAAGTTCTTGTAAACCAGTATCTTCTGTTTATAGAGATCTCCAGTATCCATTACCTGTCATGAATTCCATATCAAAACTGGTCTTAGACTAAATTTGATTAGATTCATAGAGTCATAGAGATGTATAGCATGGAAACAGACCTTTCAGTCCAACCCATCCATGCTGACCAGATATCTGAACCCAATCTAGTCTCATCTGCCAGCACTCGGCCCATATCCCTCCAAACCCTTCCTATTCATATACCCATCCTTTTAAATGTTGCAATTGTACCAGCCTCCACCACTTCCTCTGGCACATCATACCATACACATACCACCCTCTACGTGAAACAGTTGCCCCTTAGGTCCCTTTTATATCTTTCCCTTCTCACCATAAATATTTGCCCTCTAGTTCTGGACTCCCCCACCCTCGGGAAAAGATCTTGTCTATTTATTCTATCCATGCCCCTCGTAATTTTGTAAATCTCAATGAGATCACCCCTCAGCCTCCGACGCTCCAGGGAAAACAGCCCCACACGGTTCAAATATAGCTCAAATCCTCCAACCCTGGCAACATCCTTGTAAATCTTTTCTGAACCCTATATTTTATGAAATTGGTCTGGCTGGTGAGAGCTTTAATGTTTCTTTCGAAAAGCAATGCCTCTAACAGGTGTCAATTCAGATTTTAGATTTTACACTAAAGATTCCAGAGTGGAACCCACAGCTATGATTTATTCTCTTGCCAAGCCCCAGCTAACCTGACTTCTCTGCTCAGGTGTGTGGTCTCTCTCATCTTGTTGAGCTCCTATAGATTTTGCTTTTGCCTTGAAATTGTCAAAATGTCTTCCAGACGAAAGAAAAAGTAGGAAAGCTTCGGTTCCAGGCAAATTCTTTTTGCCAACGCCTGAGTTTGTATCGAATGCCATTCGCCTGGGCTGCAGTTGACCTCGTGAGTCTCACATCCAATCGCAGTTCCCAGAATTCGCTGAATAGAGAGACCATCAATGGAGGTAATTCAATTGGAAAGAAAGCATCACATCATTGCTGGTGTGATTCATATTGCTCTGTTGGTTTTAGCCTGTTTCATCCCATAGAAGGCCATGGTCTCCATTCCCAACTAAATGATCATTTAGCTAAACCTCAGTCAGAGATCAATCAGGGAAGGGAAGAATCAATCTGCATTCCTGATCGTTATTACCAATCACCCCAGTTTTGTGTATTTCATTTCCTCTGGGTATTTATGTGTGTGTGTTTACATTTATCTGAGCTGATTAGCCTTCCAATGATCACAGTTTGATCAATCCATGTTAAATAAGCACTGGGTTGAAGTAGCTGGGAAGAAGGAGGGTTGCTGTAGAAAGCGGGGAGCTTGGTGGGAGGCAGAACAATCAGATCCAAAATTAATGCATTATTTATTCAAGATTAGAGTGGTGCTGGAAAATCATAGCAGGTCAGGCAGCATCCGAGGAGCAGGAAAAACGACGATTCGGGCAAAAGCCCTTCATCAGGAAAGGCATTACTTATTCTCCCAGTCACAGCTGCTTCGGTGATGTTGTTACTCAATGATAGTCCCAAGTAAGCTACAAACATCTGCCAGGTCTGGCATGACTTAAAACTGGCAGCTGACTGCTGTGGGCCTTGAAGTCATATGGATTCTAAGCTGCTGGAGTGAACCTACTCTGTCATGGATCGGTGTATTTTTATCATCAGCTCGTTTGGACTGACATTTTTCCAGGTTGCTGCCAGTATCATATCTCAGGATGTTCAGTGATATGAGAACAATTTTAACCAATTGTGAAAATTTGGTCAGACTGGGTGCAAAACTGGATTTACATCAGCCAGGGTTCACTCAGAGAGTATCATTGGATATTGTGTAAAACTAAAAATCAGCTTAACCCTGTGGCCTTCACTCGCAGGGAGTGAGTTACATGTTAAGCCAGCTAAGAATCTTTCAGCATGGAAAGAGGCCACTTGGCCTAACATTCCTGTACTGGTTCTTTGGGCAGTTCTACCCAATGCGTCCGTCTCTGTTGCTCTTTCCCTTGCAAACAATAGAAGAACAAAAGCAGCTGCTGACATTTGAGAAAGTGGAACCAATCGCATTTAGTTCCTATAACTGTTCCTTTGCATGTTACATGTAGGCAGTGGGAGTGAAATGCGTTCACGATCATTGGACAACAGGAATCACATCCCCCAGTTTGGACCTGTACAGCACAGCCTCAACATGTTTAACAAACAGGTATGGTGAGCATGCACTGCAAGGACAGCAATATCCAAAGTTCACCTTTCCCCAAACACTGCTGATTGTTCTTCTCTCAGCCGGGCTTGATCACTGCCAACAGCAGCCTTTGCAATTTTCAGACAGATTATTATCAATATCTCATAGCCCTCTTGTTGACTTCTGTTTCTGCTTTTGCTGCAAACTTCCTCTTTAGTAGGTTTCTGTACCTGAATGTACCTTTACTTTATGCGTGTGTTAATTACCTCATAGTAATGGTGCCTCTTGGTGGTGGTGACTAAGATTGAATTTTGCTTTCAGTTTGACAGAGAGAGGAGCTGATATGAGTCTATCTTGTGAAATTTAAATAAAGATAATTATGAGGGCATGAAAGTAGAGCTGGCTAAAGTAAATTGGTAAAGTTGGTTAAAGGATAGGCCAATAGAGTTGGCATGGCTGACATTTGAGGGGATATTTTAGGACACACAGTATACGTACATTTTAACATATAAGAAAAATTTCATGGTATGAACTCACCACTAGATTCTTTATTCTCTGGGTTGCCTTTCTGACATTGCTAATTCTCCTTGAAGTATAGGCTAGCAAGTTAGGGGAGGCAATGCCCTGTTGGTATTATCGCTGGATTGTTAACCCCGAGACCCAGGTAAACTTCTGGGGATACAGATTCGAATCTCATCATGGCAGATGGTATGATTGAAATCGATAAAAAAAGGTCTGGAATTAAGAGTCTAGTGACCATGAATCCATTGTCGTTCGTTGAGAAAACGCATCTGGTTCACTAGTGTCTTCAGGGAGGGAGACTGCCATTCTTACCTGGTCTGGCCTATAACAATGTTAACTGCCCTCTGGCCTATAACAACTCTGAACTGCCCTCTGGGCAATTAGGGATGGGCAATAAATGCTGATCTGGACAATGGTGCCATTCATCCTATGACTGAATTAGAAAAGACATGGCAAACATGTGGGATGTTGCCCAAGTGACTCTTCTTTGTCTAAGCAGAGAGATAATGGCCTCGTAGTATTATCACCAGACTGTTAGTCAGAACACAGATAATATTCTGGGGACCTGGGTTTGAATCCCACCTTGGCACAAGGAATTTGAATTCAATTTTTAAAAATCTGGAATTAAGGGCCTCATAATGACCATGAATCGATTGTTGAGAAATACCCATCTGTTGCACGATTGTTCTTTAGGGAAGGAAACTTACCTGGTCTGGCTTATATGTGACCCCAAAGTCACGGCAATGTGGTTGACTCTCAACTGCCCTCTGAACATTTAGGGATGGGCAGTAAATGCTAGCCTGGCCAGTGTTGATGTCATCCTGTGAATGAATTTAAAAAGAAACCAGATAACGGTGGACTGAGAGCTCAATGTCAGATTGTACACTGTGTCCAGCTAATGTAATAAACTAACTGCACTGAAGATTCTGATCTCAGATGTGTCACCATTTGTAGATTAAGCTACAGGGGCAGCAAAGCTCCTGATTTAGGCCTTGCCTCCACAAGAAGGAGGGACCTTGGGTTATTGACCCCAGATATCGCTAATTTGAAAGCTTTACCTTTCTCTTTTTGTATCTCCTATATTTGGGATCTGTCCAGACCTTAAACTCATCCAAATGATGTTTGCATTCCGTGTGTGTTGAGTTCTTACTTCTTAATACTCTGATCTTCCTTCCTTCATTGTTTGCCTGAAACCTGACTCTTCAATGAAGTTGTTTGGTCACAAAGCCAAATTGATTCTTCTTTGGCTCACCATTTGTTTTTCTGAGGCTTCTGAAGATCTTGGGGACTGTTTTCTACAGTAAGTGTTGCTACATCAATGAAGTACACAATAACAGTGACAGCACAAAAAGTAATCTGTTGTCCTTTTAAAATATTTGGATAAATGTGCATATAATTTAGTGAATTACATCAGATAAGCAGTGTCAGTATTCAATGGACTCATCAGGTGCAGAGGACATTTATCTGTGAGCCAGAAGAAAATGGGTTCAAGTCCTAGCCAAGAAATTTGTCTGCAAAATCCAAACTGACACTCTGGTGCACAGCTGAGAGTCTGTTCTACTGAGTAATGGATGTCACCTCTCCTCGATGTAACCTATCACAGAAACTAGGAGCAGCAGTAGGTACTTGGGCCCTTTGGATCTGCTGCACTATTCGATATGATCACGACTGATCCTCTGTCTCAATGCCATTATTCCCGCTTTCTCCCCAGACCCCTTAATGCCTTTAAAATCAAAAAATATATCTTTCCATGATAAATTCAATGACTTGGGCTCCATGAACTTCTGAGAATTCCATATGTTCAATACATTTTGAGTGAAGATGTTTTTCTTCATCTTAGTTCTGATTGGTCAACCTGTATCCTTAGACTATGACCCAGGTTCTAAGGAAAAACATCCTCCAGTCTTGTTAGGATTTTATATGTTTGAATTAGATCCCCCTTCTCTTTCTAAATGCTAGTGACTATGAGCCCAGTCGAACCAATCTATTCTCATTGGACAGTTCTGCCACATCCGCTGTTAGTCTAGTGAACCTCCCCTTGCAATCTTACTGTGGCAAATATGTTCTTTCTCAGGGACAGAAAGGAAGACTGTAAACAATACTCCAGGTATGATATCACTAAGGCACGGTTTAACTGCAGTAAAACATTCCTACTTCTGAACTCAAATCCTCTTTCAATGAAGGCCAATATACCTTTTACCAAAATACTATTTGCCATCCTAATTGCTTGTTGGTCCTGCCTGTCAATTTTAATTGACCGATGTTCAAGAACACCCATATCCCTTTGTACAACCACATTTCCCAATCTATCACCAATTAAATAGTACTCTGCCTTTATGTTTTTCACACCAAAGTGTATTGGTTCACGTTCAGCCACTTTGTGCTGCGTCCGTGATCACACACTCACTCAACTTGTCCAAATCTCTTTGAGCTGAAAATGTGTTGCTGGTTAAAGCGCAGCAGGTCAGGCAGCATCCAAGGAACAGGAAATTCGACGTTTCGGGCACAAGCCCTTCATCAGGACTGAGGAAAGTGTGTCCTAAAAGGTAGGGAGGAGGGACTTGGGGGAGGGGTGATGGAGATGTGATAGATGGAAGGAGGTCAAGGTGAGGGTGATAGACCGGAGTGGGGTGGGGGCGGAGAGGTCAGGAAGAAAATTGCAGGTTAGGAGGGCGGTGCTGAGTTCGAGGGAATCGACTGAGACAAGGTGGGGGGAGGGGAAATGAGGAAACTGGAGAAATCTGAGTTCATCCCTTGTGGTTGGAGGGTTCCCAGGCGGAAGATGAGGCGCTCTTCCTCCAACCGTCGTGTTGTTATGTTCTGGTGATGGAGGAGTCCAAGGACCTGCATGTCCTTGGTGGAGTGGGAGGGAGAGTTAAAGTGTTGAGCCACGGGGTGGTTGGGTTGGTTGGTCCGGGCGTCCCAGAGGTGTTCTCTGAAGCGTTCCGTAAGTAGGCGGCCCGTCTCCTCAATATAGAGGAGGCCACATCGGGTGCAGCGGATGCAATAGATGATGTGTGTGGAGGTGCAGGTGAATTTGTGGCGGATATGGAAGGATCCCTTGGGGCCTTGGAGAGAGGTAAGGGAGGAGGTGTGGGCGCAAGTTTTGCATTTCATGCGGTTGCAGGGGAAGGTGCCGGGAGTGGAGGTTGGGTTGGTGGGGGGTGTGGACCTGACGAGGGAGTCACGAAGGGAGTGGTCTTTGTGGAACGCTGATAGGGGAGGGGAGGGAAATATATCCCTGGTGGTGGGGTCGGTTTGGAGGTGGCGGAAATGACGGCGGATTTCCCGCATCTCCAGCATCTGCAGACCTCACTTTTTACTCAAATCTCTTTGAAGCCTCCTTGCATCCTCACAACTCAAAATCCTGCTCACCTTTGTGTTGTCGGTAAACATGGAAGCATTGCATTTGGTCCCTCATCCATGACCTTTTATAGATATCATGAAGAGCTGGTGCCTAAGCAAATATCCCATGACCCAGTTATTCCAAGTTGTCTTGGCCATTATTTATCTTAGATCCAAAATGATTAAAACAAATGATGCGGTCAGTATTACATTGCTGTTTGCGGGAGTTTGCGCTGGGCAAGTAGTCTGTAGTCTTTCCTACGACAGCAAACATGTTTCACCTAATAGGTATTCAAGTACTTCTACTTTGGCTGCCCTGGAGCATGAAAGATTCCACATAAATGCAAGTTACTTCTTCCTTTTTTCAACCGTAAAAATATATGGATGATTAGATGGCCTGTTAATGCAGCTTGTTTGCTCCTTTACATGAGAGCAGAGTTAATGTCTCAAATCAGAACTGAGGAAGGGTCACTGGACTTGAAACATTAACTCTGCTTTCTGTACACAGATGCTGCCAGACCTGCTGAGTTTCTCCAGCAATTTTTAAACTTTTTTTCTAATTTCTAGCATGCTGTTCTTTGATTTTGTTTTTGTTCAGATGGTCTCTTGATGACCACAGACAGCACTCCTCTGACGTAATCTTTTTACTACACAATTGAAGCCAAGAGGATTTCTAATGTGTGAGCCCCGTGAAGGAGTTGGTTTCTATGAATGTTTTATCTTTATGCTAGTAGAGATCAGTACGACTGTTCCAGATACGACCAACTTGTGGCAGATTTTCCATCCAACCTCAGAAACTGCCACCAAAGTATGATTCACTCATATCACATGCCTTATCACATACTGAATGTATTCATTCTCCCAGGGTGAAAGGCAGTAGTTCTGAACCCACAATCAGATTATTTGGTGGTCTAGCCTGGCACACATGATCCAGTTATACCTCATGTCCCCATTGTCAAATTACTCAAGGATTGGATTGTTTGGATTATGAATGTTTTTCTCCCTGATCAGGAGGAAGATAAGCTCAGTGATGAAGACCTGATGAAGTTCATCACAGATGAGAAAAAGCCATCACCTTTACTGAGGAGACTGCGCAAGATCCCAGGTAATCTTTAATTGCCAGTTGTACGTCCTGGCAATTCTCTTCTCTATAATACACCCATCACCCACAGAAATCCTGCTCTCAGTCATACACCTATCCCCCGGGGAATCCTTCTCTCTGTAACACACCTATTGCCCGGGGAATCCCTCTCTGTGTAACACACCCATTTCCCCCAAGGAAATCCCCCTTTTTATTGTAGACCACGCTATAATACACACTCCCAATCTCTGGCAACCCTACAATATATACCCCACCTCCACCCAGTCCCTGGAAATCCTGCACTGTGTAATATTAATCCCACACTCTTTATAAAACATCTTTTTCATATCCTTGCATTTATATACTTTTTAATATACTGCAATCCCTTCCAACCACTGTGAATTCCACACCATATAATCTGCTCCCCCAGTTGGCTCAGTGGTTAGCATTGCTGCCTCACAGTGCCAGGGACCCAGATTTGATTCCAGCAACACTCTGTGTGAAGTTTGCACCTCCTCCCTATGTCTCCGGTTTCTTCCCACAGTCCAAAGTTGTGGTGGTTAGATGGATTGGCTATGGGAAATGCAGGGTTACAGTGATTGGGTAGGGGACTGGGTCTGGGTGGGATGCTCTTTGGAGGGTCTGTGTGGACTTAATGGTGGAACATCCTGCTTTCACACTGTAGGAATTCTATGATTCAATCCCTGGGAATTCTGCACTACGTAACCAATCACTAGGGAATTTATAATGTGAAATCCATTTCCCCAGTCCCTGGAAATTCTACAGTCAATAATACATTATCCCAGACCTTGAGGAATAGTACGCTATATGTATGGGTTGAGTATGTTTGCTATATCCTCGAGTGAGATCTGTTAACATTATCATATATTTTTGATTGAAGGTATTTTCCGATTTGAAGTGAGCCCTGTTAAAGACACTCCATTCTTTTGTTTCACCCCGGACTTCTTGGAATTAAAGTCATCAAATAGTGGGGATACAGAGTTGGCTTTAGAAGTTTTAGAATTTCCTCTGCCAGGAGTTTTGACTCCGTACACAATCTACAGGTAAGTGGGAGTTTGCAGCTTTCATTCTCAAGATGGTTCTTTTTCCTACAACACCCCTACCCCTCCACCATTTTCAACCCCTCATCCACATTCAAATCCTTGACTTCCCCACCAGTGGGATCTCACTGATATTTTAAACTCTGTGCATATGCCTTAAACCTCAGGCATTACCTGACAGTAGAATGTTCAGGGCATCAGTACACTGTCACCCTGCTTTGGTCTGCCTCTGTCATTGTCCAGTTTGAGCCCACATTGCTAACATATGCTCTGCTCTCACAGGACAATTTTACCATTGGTTAGATGGATTGGCTATTGTTTGCGCACATTTTACTTAGTCTGTTTTTGCCACCTAGTGGTTATAATCTGCATACTTGAGCTGTAATAATCTGAGTCTCGACTCTGATCT